>NC_044032.1:34051904-34384909 GCF_901765095.1 Microcaecilia unicolor | reverse complement strand
TGGGATCGCTTAGGAACAGGAAGAATTAGGGGCTACAGAGGATGGGCAGACTGGATGGGTCATGTGGCCTTTATCTGCCGTCATATGTCTATGTTTCTATGTAATCCCCTGTGGAAATATTTTTCCAATACTTCTGCTAGTGCTGGAAATGCTATGCACTGGGGGTTGAATTACCACCAGCGCCTGCATTGGGCCAGCGGTAGTTACGGATTGCCACGCGGCAACCCTTTAGCAAAAGGGCCCCTAACCGATTACCACATGGTTAGCGCATGAGCCCTTACTGCCTAAAATATAGGTGGCAATAGTAGCACATGCTCTAATGGTCACATGACAGAAAAATCAGCCATTTTACCCCCACAGTAAAAATTTATCGTTTATTTATTTTCTATACCATTTCTTAATTGCGTACACAAACCAGAACGGTTTACATTTCTTTAAAAATACACAAAACTTTAAAATAACCTACAGGAACTCCATTTCTTTGACAGGAAAGCACGGCAAACCAACAGCATCCATTCTGAGAATAAAAACAACAATAAAACAATCAATTCATAACAAATTTAGATGAACAAACATGTGGAGGGGCATAATTGAACGAAAACGTCTATCTCCATGGGCGTTTATCTCCGAGAACGGGTCCGTGAAGGGGCGGACCGAACCGTATTTTCGAAAAAAATAGACGTCCATGTTTTATTCGACAATTTGTGAGCTGGGCGTTTTTGTTTTTCAGTGATAATGGAAAATGAAAGCGCCCAGCTCAAAAATGAATAAATCCAAGGCATTTGTTCGTGGGAGGGGCCAGGAGTCGTAGTGCACTGGTCCCCCTCACATGCCAGAATACCAACCGGGCACCCTAGGGGGCACTTTTACAAAAACAAAAAAAAGGTAAAAGAGCTCCCAGGTGCATAGCACCCTTCCCTTGTGTGTTGAGCCCCCCAAATCCCCCTCAAAACCCACTGCCCACAAGTCTACACCATTATTATAGCCCTAAGGGGTGAAGGGGGGCACCTACATGTGGGTACAGTGGGTTTGGGGGGTTGGACGACTAATAAGCATTAAGCAGCACAATTGTAACAGGTAGGGGGGGTGAGCCTGGGTCCACCTGCCTGAAGTCCACTGCACCCCCTAACAACTGCTCCAGTGACCTGCATACTGCTGCCAGGGAGGTGGGTATGACATTTGAGGGTGAAAATAAAAAGTTGTGAAACATCATTTTTTGTGGTGGGAGGGAGTTAGTGACCACTGGGGGAGTCAGGGGAGGTCATCCCCGATTCCCTCTGGAGGTAATCTGGTCATTTAGGGCACTTTTTGGGGCCTTATTCATCAAAAAACAGGGTCCAGGAAAAGTGCCCTAAATTCTAGCTACAAACGCATACTTTTTTTCCATTATCGGCGAAAGGCGCCCATCTCTCCTCGGCCGATAACCACACCCCAGTTCCACCTTCGCCACGCCTCCGACATGCCCCCGTCAACTTTGTATGCTTCCGCGATGGAGTGCAGTTGAAAACGTCCAAAATCGCCTTTCCATTATACCGATTTATTCGTTTTTGTGAGATAAACGTCTATCTCCCGATTTGGGTCGAAATCTAGGCGTTTTTCTCTTTCAATTATAAGGTGTATAGTTTTTTCTGCATATACATTCTGCCCCTGTTTCCCTTTCTTTCATCCCAGATTACTTTCAAACGTATTTTGGAATAGGTATGTTTTTAGAAGTTTACGAAACTTAACATACGACTCTTCTAATCTGATCATTTTTGGAAGGCAATTCCAGAGAGCAGGAGCTACATAGAAAAATGCTGAAAGTCTAGTAGATTCCCATCTAGCCTTTTTTGGTGATGGAATTATTAACCTGTTCTCATTTAATGACCTTAGCAGGTTGAAATGACTCACATAAGGACACACTAAGGCCACTTCTTACTGTAGTTTGGTAAAAGGGCACCTGAGCAAGGTAAACCTGAAAGTGGATGAAACTTAGGTGTCTTTTTACTAAGTTATGACACATGGAGGGGCATTTTCGAAATGGACGGCCAAGTTGCGATTTGGACGTCCTTGCAAAAGGGCAAAATCCAGGGGCGGGGAAACCTGTATTTTTGAAAAAAGATGGATGCCCATCTTTCGTTTCGAAAATACCGTCAGAGACGTCCAATTCCTTAAATTTGGATGTCCCTAGATTTGCACGTCCCTAGACATGGACGTTTCGGCGATTTTCAAAACCAAAGACGTCCATGTCAAAAATGTCCTAATGCAAGCCATTTGGTCATGGGAGGAGACAGCATTTGTAGTGCACTGGTCCCCCTGACATGCCAGGACACCGACCGGGCACCCTAGGGGGCACTACAGTGGACTTCATAAATTGCTCCCAGGTACATAGCTCACTTACCTTGTGTGCTGAGCCCCCCCCCCAAAAAAAAAAAAAAAAAACCAAAACCCACTACCCACAACTCTACAACACTACCATAGCCCTTATGGGTGAAGGGGGGCACCTATATGTGAGTACAGTGGGTTTCTGGTGGGTTTTGGAGGGCTCACTGTTTCCTCCACAAATGTAACAGGTAGGGGGGATATGGGCCTGGGTCCGCCTGTCTGAAGTGCACTGCAGTACCCACTAAAACTGTTCCTGGGACCTGCATACGCTGTCATGGACCTGAGTATGACATCTGTGGCTGACATAGAGACTGGCATGACATATTTTTAAAGATGTTTTTTGAGGGTGGGAGGGGGTTAGTGACCACTGGGGGAGTAACAGGAGGTCATCTCTGATTCTCTCTGGTGATCATCTGGTCATTTTGGGCACCTTTTTGTGCTTTAGTCGTAAGAAAAACAGGTCCGGGTGAAAACATCCAAGTGTTCGTCAGGGACGTCCTTCTTTTTTTCGATTATGGGTCAAGGACGTCCAAGTGTTAGGCACGCCCAAGTCCCACCTTCGCTATGCCTCCGACATGCCACCTTGAACTCTGGCCATCCTTGCGACGGAGTGCAGTTGGAGACGTCCAAAATCGGGTTTCAATTATACCGATTTGGATGTCCCTGGGAGAAAGACGTCCATCTTCTGATTTATGTCGAAAGATGGATGTCCATCTCTTTTGAAAATGAGCCCCAAAGTGGCATTGGTGCATCCTTGTGTGTGGTTTTTCCCAGATGCTAAGGCCATTTTTATCACAGTCATAAAATGGTGGATTTTGTATCTTCGATATTAAATGGTCATGTGCTAATGTTGCCATTAAATAAAATTAAGCACTATCGCCATCCATTTTGTAGGCAGTAAGGGCTAATGCGGTAATTCTGCGGTAACCAGTTAGTATAACAGTTACGTAGCTGCACTATGTCGTGCAGGAGTGCCTACTCTCTGCCCCATGATATGTTCCCTCCCCAAAACAGTTTTTAAATATTTTTTTAGTTCGCGGTTAATGCCTGCAGATGCGGCAGTTGATGCAAGATCCTTGTGTACATCCCTGTGATAAAATTACACCCATAGAATCCACTGTCCTAAATTTGGTTTCATAATCAGAAATCGTGTGATTTTCTCAGGCAATTAGCACCCTAGAAATGTATGAGATGAGTTGCTTAGGTTTCAATTTTCTGGGAGAAAGAAATACTACAGGATACAACAACCCTCCCTACAAAACAAAGCACGCAAACTAAGGTATGGCAGGAGACAAAGTATTATTGAATAAATCCTGCAGTTGAAAAAAAAAACTGTTAACATTACGATTTGGGCTAATTTCTTTTCAGAGAGTTCTTTTGATATTCATCAAATCCTAAGCTCAGAAGTTCTAGCAGCATTGATTGTCCCAGAAAACCAGCAGATCCATATTCATGCATCATTGTTTGTGGGTTTTGCTGTCCACAGTGGGATTGCTTTAACCTTTCCTGTTTTGTGTCTGCTAAAAAAAATATCATGACTTGAAACAATCTGTAAACAAATAAACAAAGACAGTCTAAAGTTTCTCTGAAGCCAGATGAATGCTTTGAAGAACGTTCCCTCAGGTGCCCCTTCTTTCCCTGTGTTGGATTCATTATTTTTCCAACTCGGTTATTTCTTCAAAGGTTAAAAAGAAGCTGCAGCACATTGGAATCTAAAAAGTTGGAGTCACTGTAACTGGTTAAGATTGACTTTGAGGCTAGCAGAGAATGCAATTTGAATTTTGTATATTTGAATTTTACAATTCTACAAATAGCACACCTCAATAACATGATACTTATTTACAGTGCGTTTTTTCCTAGCAAAAAAGGTGCCGGTACTCAAATGCCAGGCCACCCTTCAGGGGTGGGGTGATCACTGAGGGACCCACCCCACAATAGCCAGGCCCCCTGCAACCCATCACAGAATCTAGGACAAGGCAGAATTTGTGTGTAGAGCCTGAGCTCTTTCATTAAAACTTGGGGACCATGGGTCAATTTTAGCAGACAATGGAAGAGGTGCAGGCACTCAGTACCCCCCAAGTACCCCCTCAAAAAAAGCCCTGCTTATTTAAATATAAAGCAGAGCACTCATGGCCAAAGTGACCCAGGTTCTTTGTAGGTTCTGACGCATTTTATTGGACTAGCCTAAGAATTATCCAAAGATGCTGGTTTAGAGATCTGGTTCTGTAATTAGTAATGCGTTTTGACCCATAGTAACATAGTAACATAGTAGATGACGGCAGAAAAAGACCTGCACGGTTCATCTAGTCTGCCCAACAAGATAAACTCACATGTGCTACTTCTTGTGTATACCTTACCTTGATTTGTATCTGCCATTTTCAGGACACAGACCGTAGAAGTCTTGCCCAGAACTAGCCCCACCACCCAAACACCAGCCCCGCCTCCCAATCTCGGCTAAGCTTCTGAGGATCCATTTCTTCTGCACAGGATTCCTTTATGTTTATCCCACGCATGCTTGAATTCCGCTACCGTTTTCATCTCCACCACCTCCCGCGGGAGGGCATTCCAAGTATCTACCACTCTCTCCGTGAAAAAATACTTCCTGACATTTTTCTTGAGTCTGCCCCCCTTCAATCTCATATCATGTCCCCTCATTCTACCGCCCTCCCATCTCTGGAAAAGGTTCGTTTGCGGATTAATACCTTTCAAATATTTGAACGTCTGTATCATATCACCTCTGTTTCTCCTTTCCTCCAGGGTATACATGTTCAGGTCCGCAAGTCTCTCCTCATACGTCTTATAACGCAAATCCCATACCATTCTCGTAGCTTTTCTTTGCACCGCTTCCATTTTTTTTACATCCTTAGCAAGGTACGGCCTCCAGAACTGAACACAATACTACAGGTGGAGCCTATGAAAAATAAAAGCTTCACTCACACCAGACCACTCTCAGTCCGCCCCTGCATAACACCCTTCAAAGTAATGCAAAAAACTTATATATATATATATATATATATATATATTTTTTTTTTAAACTCTATAAAACACACAAACAATGCTAAAAGCATGACATTTTAGGCTATTCAAGCAGGGGTTCTCAACCCAGTCCTTGGGACACACCTAACCTGTCAGGTTTTCAGGATACCCAAAATAAATATGCATGAGACAGATTTGCATAGAATGGAGGATGTACATGTACATTTATCTCATGCATATTCATTTTAAGATATCCTGAAAACCTGGGGTTGAGAACCCCTGAACTAAAAGGAAGTGTTTGATATTTATAGCTCCAATGAGGTAACGATTCCCCTTAAGTTAACTCTTTTGAGACAAGAATCTTCTGGGTAAACGAGAAGAACTGTAAAAAAACAATCTTGTTGAATTGAAGAATTATATACAACAGTCTAAGTTGTGCTGTAATAGCCATAAGATGTGCCGTTTCTCAGTAAGGACGTGCACCCTGGAGTGTGTTACAGCACTGATTAAATGACTTCCAGGATTTCCCTGAGCTGTCTCTAAAAGCAGAGAAGTTTGGAAGTGCACTTTCATACCCTAATATCTACATTTGTCATGAGGAGGGAATACTCAGAAGATAATCATGCTTGTCCTTTAATCCATAACATTTTATTGTAATGCAGCATTCGTGAAGGACATGATGTTTATCTGTTTATCACGGACACCCCTGAGTACTTTGTGAACATGGTTAACGACTGAATGAAGCGCTTGAGAATTGTTATAATGTCTGTTCAAAGCATATTGAACACTTTTTCTCTCATTTAAATGCTAAGCAGAGATTCTTTTTTTTTTTTTTTTTTTGCTGCTATAATTGTTTTCCTAATTTGACTTTAAAATTTTGTGATGCCGTGCTGGTGCTTTGGTAAGCGCGGCATGCAGCAAGAAACTAACCTGATAAATCAGATATGCATCACCTTGGCTCTGGAGGGTAGCAAACAGGTCTGGTTTTCTGGGGTAACTAGGCCTTGTAAATTATCCTGGGATTCAGATCAAATTTATGTGAATATACTCAATGAATATATAGTGTGTTTGAGAAGCTTGAAGACCAGAGTTATGGTCTAAATCAACAGATTGCAGTTTTAATCCCACTTTATTCAAAACGTTGATGAAAGAAATGCACTTGCAGTGCTTTTGTTGTAAGAATCAGTGGATTTACAGCAATAATTAAGAATGGCTTGTCATTGCATGAAGTCACTGTATGCAGCCTAGGAAAGAAAGTATAGCAGCTGAGCTTGGAAGGTTTCGGGGAACTTGACATTACATTTGTTGCAAACAGCAAAAAGAGAGTAAAAGTCACAGATTAAGTAAATAGAATTCCCTCCTACTAAGGCTTCTGGGAAATGCAGTCTCAGAGGCAGTCTTCACAGGAAGTGACTATTAGAGGGTTTGCTGTGCAGCATAAATAGATTCTTCGACCATTCCTAGGGGCATAGATTTGTGAGAAGGAAGTAAGGCTTTGGTGTGAAGGACAGTTTTACATCAAAGTGACCTCATTCGGTATGAGGAGAGGGGCAATGAAGCACAGGAAAAGAAAAGAAGCTAATGAACCGATGCTCAGAACCTGATGCCAGTGCTAGAGCTGATTAGCACTGGACTAGTACTGGTGTTATTCTGTGCAGAATGTTCAGAGGGTTCTAGCATGGAACACAACATGCATGGCAATGATTAGTGCAAATAGTATTATACATGTAGGTCATTTCCTAATTCCCCTCTCCCCTCCAGTTTTCAGAGAACAGCACACAGGAGTGGAGGAGTGGCCTAGTGGTTAGAGCACTGGTCTTGCATTCCAGAGGTGGTCCTTTCAAATCCCACTGCTGCGCCTTGTGATCTTGGGCAAGTCACTTAACTAGGGTTACCATACGTCCAGATTTACCCAGACATGTCCTCTTTTTGAGGACATGTCCGGGCATCCGGACGGGTTTTGGCCAGCCTGCCCATTTGTCCGGATTTCTGGACAAATGGGCGGGCTGACTTGCGGGCGGGCACTGGACCTCCCCTCCCCTTACTCACGATCTTCCCTGATGGTCTAGTGACTTCGGGGCAGGAAAGAGCCCCCTCTTTCCTGCCCTGCGTGCTGCTCTGCATCCTATGAGCGGGCTGACGCTGACGTGCGGGAGGGTGGCGGACCTCCCCTCCCCTTACTCACGATCTTCCCTGGTGGTCTAGTGACTTCGGGGCAGGAAATAGCCCCCTCTTTCCTGCCCTGCGTGCTGCTCTGCATTCTATGGGCAGGCTGATGCTGACGTGCGGGGGGTGGCGGACCTCCCCTCCCCTTACTCACGATCTTCCCTGGTGGTCTAGTGACTTTGGGCAGGAAAGAGCCCCCTCTTTCCTGCCCTGCACGCTGCTCTGCATCCTGCACGCTGCCTGTGACGGTCTCGGCGAGATTCAAAATGGCCGCCAAGAATTGAAGTCTTGCGAGGCCGCTTAAATTCTCGGTGGCCATTTTGAATCTTGCTGAGACCATCACAGGCAGCATGCCAGCATACAGGATGCAGAGCAGCGCGCAGGGCAGGAAAGAGGGGGCTCTTTCCTGCCCCGAAGAAGTCACTAGACCACCAGGGAAGATAGTAAGGGGAGAGGTGGTGATGGGGCCGGGGGGAGGGGAGGTGAGGATGTGAGGGGTGACCAGGGGGAGGAAAAATGTGACAGGGGGGCGGCGTGAGGTGCGACAAGGGGCGGGGCGAGGTGTGACAAGGGGTGGGGAGTGTCACTTTTACTAAACAGGAACTGGGTTTGTGAGCCCTTGGGCCACTGCCGAGGAGCAGCAGTGGCAGGCAAAACCACCCCACACCAGAAGCAAGGCAGAACAGACGTACCGGCAAATCCAGGCAAGGTCTCTAGGCAGTCAGCCAGCAAACAGAGGACAGGTCCAGGCAACAGTTCAAAAGGCAGGCGGCAAGCAAAGCAAAGTCCAGATCCAGGCAAAGATTCAATAGGCAGGCGGCAACAAAGCAAAGTCCAGGTCCAGGCAAAGATTCAATAGGCAGGCAGCAAACAAAGCAAAGTCCAGGTCCAGGCAAAGGTTCAAAAGACAGGAAACCAGCAAAAACAGAATCAGGTCCAGACAAAGTCTCTCAGGCAGAAGTGCACCAGCACCCACATACCAGGGCCTAAGACGCAATGCAAAGGCAACCGACTGCAGTCTCTAGGTGATTAATAAAGCCCATCCACACCTGAGGTGCAGCTGCAGCAAATCTGAGTAACCATGGAGGCTGTTCCCACAGGAGATCTCTAATGACCAAATATGGGCTTCCTTCCTGTCCTCGTTACTCCAAGATGGCTTCCTATGATATGATCTATCCAAGATGGCTGTACCCCTTGAGCTATCCAAGATGGCTATGACTCTTGAGCCATCCAAGATGTCTGCCTCCATTGATCCAACCCAGATGACGGCTGCCAGAGATAGGAAACCGAAACAGATCTTCCCAAAGACAGAACTACCCCAGAAAGGATAGGCAGAAGCCAGCTCAGAAGCTGACCCCCAGAAATCAGGGAGAGACTGTGAGGGGTCACGACCACAGACGTGACAGGGAGAGGGTGTGAAAGGGGCAGGGCGAGGGTGTGAACTGTAGCGGTGCATGGGCGGGGCAAGTGTCCTCTTTTTTTTAAGGACAAAAAATGGTAACCCTACACTTAACCCTCCATTGCCTCAGGTACAAACTTAGATTGTGAGCCCTCCTGGGACAGAGAAATATCCAGTGTACCTGAATGTAACTCTCCTTGAACTACTATTGAAAAAGGTGTGAGCAAAATCTAAATAAATAAAACAAAGCCACCCTTTTTGCTGGAAACCTAACACCAACACAGAGCTGGCATTGGGGTGCCTAAAGAGAGAATTTCCCATGATTTTCTCCTTAAAATCGTCCAGTTCTGATTGAATTTGGAAACAGAAGGAAGCCTCTAAGCGCTGGAAGTAAAAAAAAACACAGGTATGCAAGTCCAAGCAAAGCACTACTACTACTACTACTACTTAACATTTCTAGAGTGCTACTAGGGTTACGCAGTGCTGTACAAATTAACAATTAAGGATGGTCCCTGCTCAGAAGAGCTTACAATCTAAAGGACGAAATGTCAAGTTGGGGTAGTTAAGATTTCCTGAGAAGAGGTGTAGTGATTAGGTGCCGAAGGCGACATTGAAGAGGTGGGCTTCGAGCATTGATTTGAAGATGGGTAGGGAGGGGGGCCGGCGTATGGGCTCAGGGAGTTTGTTCCAGGCATGGGGTGAGGCGAGACAGAAAGGGCGGAGCCTGGAGTTGGAGGTGGTGGAGAAGGGTACTGACAGGAGGGATTTGTCTTGAGAGCGGAGGTTACAGGTAGGGACGTAAGGGGAGATGAGGGTAGAGAGGTAAGGAGGGGCTGCAGATCAAGTGCATTTGTAGGTGAGTAAGAGAAGCTTGAACTGTTGCAGTAGTCAAGGCGAGAGGTAATGAGAGAGTGGATGAGAGTTCGGGTGGTGTGCTCGGAGAGGAAGGGGCGAATTTTGCTAATGTTATAGAGGAAGAAGCGACAGGTCTTGGCTATCTGCTGGATATGCGCAGAGAAGGAGAGGGAGGAGTCGAAGATGACACCGAGGTTGCGGGCAGATGAGACGGGGACGATGAGGGTGTTATCAACTGAGATGGAGAGTGAAGGGAGGGGGAAGTGGGTTTAGGTGGGAAAACAATAAGTTCAGTCTTAGACATGTTCAGTTTCAGGTGGCGGTTGGACATCCAGGCAGCAATGTCGGATAAGCAGGCCGATACTTTGGCCTGGGTTTCCGCAGTGATTTCTGGTGTGGAGAGATAAAGCTGGGTGTCGTCAGCATAAAGATGATAGTGGAAACCATGAGAAGAGATCAGGAAGCCTAGGGAAGAGGTGTAGATTGAAAAAAGAAGGGGCCCAAGGACAGATCCCTGAGGAACTCCAACAGAGAGCGGGATAGGGAAGGAGGACGAACCATGAGAGTGTACTCTGAAGGTACGATGGGAGAGATAAGAGGAGAACCAGGAGAGAACAGAGCCCTGGAACCCAAAGGAGGACAGTGTGTCAAGAAGTAGGTTGTGATTGACAGTGTCAAAAGCGGCGGAGAGGTCGAGGAGGATGAGGATGGAGTAGTGACCTTTGTTTTTTAATTTATTTATTTATATATTTTTACATTTACATTCCATCATAAATGTATGAAATACAGAAAATATAATAATCCAAACAAATAATTAATAGGAAATAATTCTCTACATCCTTTGTCCACATGTCAAAAAGAGATCCAAGTACTAGGAAAAAATAATACAGCAATAAAAAAAAGTATAATACTGAAAGTTTCAGAACAGACATAACCCTGACAGCCTACATTATAGCATATATCTCACTGGGAGGCAGTTAAGGATTTACCAACACTTTCTTGTGCCTCAATAAATTGTAACAGTTTTAAGGGTTCAAAAAAAACATAATTATTTTCATTTAATGACACTAAGCATCTACTTGGAAATTTTAAATGGAAAACCGCTCCAAGCTTGAGAGTTCTAGTCTTATAAGACAGGAATTCTCTTCTTTTTTTCTGAGTGTCTCTAGCTAGGTCTGGAAAAATCTGTACTCTTGAACCCAGAAATTCCGTGTTTATATGGCGAAAGTAAGTCCGGAAAACGTTGTTTCTATCCATTTCTAGTGCAAAAGTTACTAGAAGTGTAGTCCGTTCAGTCACTATGTCCAAGGAACTTTCCAGGAAATGAGTTAAATCTAGGTCCGGCGCAGCCTGAGATTGTCCAGCAATATTCTTTATTCCAGTAATATATTGGGCCCTAGCGACAGGTGGAAAAGCCGTCGCTGGGATCCCCAATACCTCTATAAAGTATTTCCTCAGCATGTCCAAAGGGGCAATTAAAGGAGATTTCGGAAAATTAATAAATCTCAGGTTGTTCCTGCGGCTTTGATTTTCTAAGTAAACAATTTTACGTGAAAAAATGTCTCGTTCCCTGACAAGAGTGGCTGATAAGTTTTGAGATTTAGTCAATTCAACCTCCAAATTCTGAACTCTTTCAGCCATAATATTTTGCTTTTCTTTTAAATCAGTTATTTCACCCCCAAACGAGTTGGAAATAGTTTGTAAGGAAGTGTGGATACCTTGAATTGCGTCCCAGAGCGCTTCGAGCGTTATTACAGCCGGTTTAACTTTTCCTCGGTGCCCTTCAGGAGTCATCTCGCCCGCTAGAGACGAAGAGAGCACTTCTTCCGCACTAAAACTAGTTGGCGTCGAAAATACTACGGGAGCTCCCAGCACAGGTGCCAGGGGCGGCGTTCCACCAATCGCTCCGGTCTCCTGTGCCTCCGTAGCATTCGCAGTAGCTCCCGGACAGGGAGGGGCTGTAGTCGGGGGAGGACTCAACGATACCCCCTCAATGCTATGGTCCGCTTGAAAAAAAACGGACCCTGCAGAATCAGGTTGTCGCTCACGGAGGACCTTCACTCCATAAGATTCCAAGACGGTCTGGCACTCAGCAGGGTTCACAGCTACGCTCGGGGAGGTAAGAGCTTTAGCTTTCCCCTTTCGCTTTCCCATAGTTTGATTAGAGAAGCTGGCGTTCGATCGACTGGAAGTTCAGGAGCTCTGATCCTCACGTCCTTTCAAGACGCCATCTTGGATCGGAGTAGTGACCTTTGGATTTGGCGAGGAACAGGTCATTGCACACTTTAGATAGTGCCGTTTCTGTCGAGTGTAGGGGGCAAAAGTCTGATTGAAGCAGATTGAGGATGGCATGAGAGGAGAGAAAATCAATGCAGCGGCTGTGAACGGCGCGTTCAAGTATCTTGGAGAGGAAGGGTAGGAGGGAAATGGGGCGGTAGTTGGAGGGACAGGTAGGGTCAAGTGATGGTTTTTTGAGGAGTGGAGTGACCACAGCATGCTTGAAGGTGTCTGGGACGCAGTGGAGAGAGAGAGGTTGAGGATGTGACAGATGGTGGGGGTGATAGTAGGAGTGATGGTGTTAAGTAAGTTAGTGGGGATGGGGTCTGAGGAACAGGTGGTGGCTTTCGAGGAGGAGAGGAGATGGGCGGTTTCCTCTTCGGTGATAGCAGGAAAAGAGGAGAAGGAGGCCTGGGTAGGTTGGTTGAGAGAGTGGGATATAGGCTGAAGAGGAGGAGAAGGTTTAGTGGTGAATTCGAGGTTGATCTTCTGGACCTTGTCACGGAAGTAGTGGGCCAGTGATTGAGGAGAGAGTGAAGCAAAAAATGAAAGCACACATTGGCAGCTGTTTTCTGCTTTTAAATATAAGGCTTCAGTAAAAAAAAAAAAAAATTAAAGGCTTATATCTAAAAAGTGCAGAGGAACAGCACCAATGTATGTTTCACTTCCGCGTTTACCTGTCTCATGTGTTGGAATGTATTGTATTTTTACATGCATTGCCTGTCACCTATTATTTCTCTGTGATTACTCTGTGACCTCTGATGTGAATTACTTAGAGAGGTCACACAGCTATGCAACTTCCTGTGGGGGTTAGACACAGCAGATGCAGCACATGCAGCACATGGAGCACATGGAGCTCATGATCTCTCCTAACCTGAGAGGATCTATGGTGGTGTGAGCATCCATTGCCATCTAAGCACATGGAAGGAGCTGATAATACAAATGTATAGTAATATGTATATATAAGCCTGTCTGATTATAATCTAACTACAAACTGTGAGTAAACAGATGTTTTGTTACTTCAACTTTAAAGTGACTCAGCAGTGAATTATTCAGGGGTGAATGAGAGAGAGATGAAGAAAGAAATTAACATTTCTAAAGCTGAAGCTGTGTGTACTAAAATCTGCTAATTATTTACTACAAATAATCCAACAAAAGGGTTATGGGCCCAGGGTCCAGGAATTGAAAAAGAAGAGAAATATTACCAGGCAGAAAAAAAGCCACATTTTTCTCAAGTTTAAAGGAAAGATTCAGTCTGTCTCTCTCTCCCCCCACACAGCAGACAGAAGGCTAAGAAAATGGCTGAGGGAAGAAATTCACCATTTTTCTATTCTCTCAAGGTGCCTAGATTAACTGAGTTTAATTATCAGCAGTGGGAATTAAGATTCATATGTCTCCTTCGAGCAAAAGGATTAAATATATGCTTAGACCAAGACAGAACAGCTGAAAATATGGCTGAATGGGACAATGCAAACTATTATGTGAAGTGCATGCTTTTGGAAGCTCTCTCAGAGAAACAAGCCATATTAGTGGAGGGAAAAGATACACCAAAGGACATTTTATATAAACTGAGAACTATGTATGCAACTACATATGCAAAGCAGCAACCAATTTGGCTGGCAGAGTTGAATGAAACCAAATTAAGGGATAAAAGTAAATGTAATGATCACATTATGCATCTTATGTCTTCATTTCAAAAGTTAGAACTTTCTGGAATTCCCATGTGTGATGCATTGAAAAGAGCATTTCTTTTTACCTCACTATCAAAGAAGTTTGATGTTTTTAGGTCTGTAAATGAGGCCATTGAAGGGCAATCTTTTGAACAGGCAACATCAAAACTAAGGCAGGAATGCATAGTAAATGATTCTGAGGAGATGTGTTCTCAAAGTCAGTCAGAGAGAAATGAAACAAATTTCTTGGCAAAGAACAGAGGAAGGCGGAGCTATGGGAAAACTCCACCCAAGGGCAAGCTGATTTGCTACTCATGTGGAAAGGAGGGACATGTATCTAAATGGTGTAAGGAAACACAAAACACTCCCTCTAGCTCACCTAAGCCAATGGAACTAAAGAATTTTCAAACCAGGAAATGTATGAAGGACAAAGATAAACACAAGGGTTTTCTAATGGCAGAAAAATCTTTGACTATGGTAAATAATAATTCAAATGAAAGTACTTGGATTTTGGATTCGGGGAGCACATGCCATTTAACCAATTCTAAAGATTTCTTTCAGGAAATGTGTCCAGAGGAAGGTATTCTTAAAACTGCAAACGCAGGGACTGCTAAGATCCAAGCAAAAGGTATTGGATTCTTAAAATGCAAAGTGTCTAATGAAGTTAAAGAAATTCCTGTAAGTGATGTCTTGTATATTCCCCAAGCAGTTTGTAATATGCTTAGTGTATCTACATTAGATAAGAAGGGATTTGTGATTCATTTTGAAAACAGTAAGTGCACAATCTCTAAAAATGATGAAGTGTATGTTGAAGCTTTTATGCATAATGATGTTTATAAACTGAGCATTTCAGGTGAAGCCTCACATATGGCGCAAGTAAGGAAGAATGCTGGTAAAATGGAGAAATGCATAGACTGTGTTACTCAAAAAGGTGTGAGACCCTCATTTCCTGCATACACAGGAAATAGGAGTAATAAAGTGCTGGACTTAATACACAGTGACTTATGTGGACCGTTTAATATCCCATCATTGGGAAATAACAGATTTGTGCTAATATTCTTGGATGATTTCTCTAGATATTGTGTGGCCTATTTGCTGAAAGAGAAAAGTCAAGTCACAGACATGCTGAAGAAATACGTAGCCATGGTGAGCAATAAATTTGAAAGAAAACCAAAGGTTCTTCAGACCGACAATGGTGGTGAGTTCACTTCACAAAGCATGCGCACATTTCTAGAACAAGAAGGCATTCAACATATCACAACAGTAGCTTATACACCAGAGCAAAATTCTGTTGCAGAGAGAAAATTTAGGTCACTTGTGGAAATGACCAGATGTATGCTGTCAGATAGCAATCTCCCTAAAAGACTATGGGGGGAAGCAATTCTCACAGCAGTGTACCTACAAAACAGAATGCCAACTAAAGGCGCTGAGCGCACACCACATGAGACATGGCATGGTAGGAAGCCAAACCTGTCACACATAAGGACATTTGGAAGTACAGCATATGCTCATATACCAAAGCAAAGAAGGCATAAGCTGGATTCCACAACAGAAAGGGGCATTTTAGTTGGCTATGCTCCAGGACACAAAGGATATAGAATTTTGAATCTGAAAACTGGCATTGTTGGCATAAGACATGTTACATATTTTGATGAAAACAAAAGGGTTGATAAAGGCTGGATTATCCCAGATGAGCCTTATCATCCAGAATATGAAACTAGAACCATAATAGACATGCCAGTGTATATAAATGCCATACCAAGGCAGATGTCTGAAAGCAACTCACCTGTATCTAACGAGGAACAGGCAGAGGAAGCAGACACAGAAAGGATCATTGAAGAAGACAGTACAGTTGGAGAAGGGGAATCAATTGGAGAAGAACTCTCAGATTTAGAGGATGCGGAAAGGTCAGACCAACCTGTTGTCAGACGCTCATCCAGGGAAAACAAAGGTGTTCCACCCCCAAGACTGTCTTACCTAACAAAGTCAGCAGAAGCTCAAGAGCCCTTAACATGGGATGAGATTGAGAAAATGCCAGCAGAAGAAGCTGCTGAATGGCATAAAGCTGCACAAGAAGAAATTGATGCATTGGATAAAAATAATACTTGGATTCTTACAAAATTACCTCCTGGCAAGAAAGCTATAGGATGCAAATGGGTATTCAAGTTAAAAAGGAATGCACAAGGAAAAGTGGAAAGGTATAAAGCAAGATTAGTCGCAAAGGGATATCTTCAAAAATATGGAGAAGATTTTGATGAAGTGTTTGCACCTGTAGTGAAACACACGACAATCAGAACACTTCTGAGCATTGCAGTCTCAAAAGGCATGCAAGTCAACCACATTGATGTGAAAACAGCATTTCTTCACGGAGATATAACTGAAGACTTGTACATGGAACAGCCAACAGGTTTCATAAATACAAAACAAAGACAGCTAGTGTGTAAATTAAACAAAGGTCTTTATGGATTAAAGCAAAGTGCAAAATGTTGGAATGAAAAATTGCATGAAATATTGACAAATTTAGGATTTAAGCAAGGTGAAGCAGATAAATGTTTGTACACTAGGTGCACAAATGGACAATATGCATACATTTTAGCTTTTGTTGATGATCTGCTCATTGCAAGCAAAAGTGAGCAAGAGTACAAGGACATTGTAAAGTGTTTAAACCACAATGTTGAGATAAAAGAACTTGGAAATGTGTCATACTATCTTGGTATAGAAATTGAGAAACAAAATGATGGTTCTTATCTTCTAAGCCAGAAGCAGAAAATAAATGAGCTTATTGAAAGTTTAGGTATGCAAGATGCCCAAGTTGTAAGCACTCCCATGATCACTGATTTTCTGAAGGATGAAACAGTAAGAGAACCTTTACCAGATAACATCCAATATAGATCAGCCATAGGTAAGCTTTTATATCTAGCTACCACATACAGGGCTGATATAGCAAATGCAGTAGGAATTTTGAGCAGAAGGGTCAGCTCACCTACCAAATCAGATTGGACTGCAGTTAAAAGGATGGTAAGGTATTTAAAGGGTACCATTGATTGTAAATTAAAGATTTCAGCCAATAGTAATCCAAAACTAATATGTTACTGTGATTCAGATTGGGCAGGGGATCATTCTGATTATAAATCCACAAGTGGATATGTGTTTATGTATGGAAATGTACAAATTTCATGGGCCAGTCATAAACAAAGTATTGTGAGTCTGTCTTCTACAGAAGCTGAATACGTGGCCGCATCGGAAGCGTGCAGAGAACTGATGTGGATTGAAAAACTTTTGCTGGATTTCGGAATAGCTGAAAAGAGACCAATCCAGATAATGGAAGATAATCAGAGCTGCATCCGACTGTCACAGAATGACAAGGTTCAGTCACGCACCAAGCACATCGCAACGAAATACCACAACGTGCGAGAGTTGGCAAAAGAAGGGGTCATCAGTCTACACTATTGTCACACCAGTGAGATGACAGCTGACATCATGACCAAACCGTTACCCAGAGAACATTTTGTGAATCTGCGTATAAAGCTTGGACTTTGTATGAATAAATAATTGCATGACAGTTATGCATGAGAAGGGGTTTGTTGGAATGTATTGTATTTTTACATGCATTGCCTGTCACCTATTATTTCTCTGTGATTACTCTGTGACCTCTGATGTGAATTACTTAGAGAGGTCACACAGCTATGCAACTTCCTGTGGGGGTTAGACACAGCAGATGCAGCACATGCAGCACATGGAGCACATGGAGCTCATGATCTCTCCTAACCTGAGAGGATCTATGGTGGTGTGAGCATCCATTGCCATCTAAGCACATGGAAGGAGCTGATAATACAAATGTATAGTAATATGTATATATAAGCCTGTCTGATTATAATCTAACTACAAACTGTGAGTAAACAGATGTTTTGTTACTTCAACTTTAAAGTGACTCAGCAGTGAATTATTCAGGGGTGAATGAGAGAGAGATGAAGAAAGAAATTAACATTTCTAAAGCTGAAGCTGTGTGTACTAAAATCTGCTAATTATTTACTACAAATAATCCAACATCATGCGCACAAGACCTGTAATTACCACAAAACATAGGCACATTCCTCCCCCTTACTTTAGGTCTCACAGTACGCATATTATTTGCATGCAATTAGTGTTGAGCATAGGGGAGCTATTTTTCTGCATTGCTCCTGGGCTGTTCACGGGCACTGTTCGCCATAGGACTGGAGTTCTGAGCATCAGTCCATAAGTGTGCAGTGCTATGCCTGTTCCAGTCTAAGATTTGTAGCTAGAGGAAGCTACAACAAGTGTAGCAGCCTACTTGTCTCTTTAAATGTCTCTTTCCGATACTTCCGGTTATGCAGTGAGCGAAGCGGCAGCAGCTGTCTGAAGCTCCGGGAACCCCCGCTCCAAATCGGGTAAATAAATAGTCACATCGCATACAAAGTGCCCTCCATCGAGAACCTAAGTGACTGGCTGCATGGACAAGTTCGTTCATAAATCCCCCACTGAAATGGCGCAGAAAACCGGCACAAAAACGAGGGGAAAAGTTGGAGGCGGAGAAAACAAAATGGCGGACGGCTCCGCGCTAGCGGCGCCGTCATTCACGGAGATGCAGCTGGAACAGCTAACAGCAGCGGTGGTTCGTGCCATGGATCCGCGCTGGGACGCACTGTCCAAACGCCTGGAGGCTATTCAAACTGGGCTCGATGGACTGGAGACTAGAACGGGAGACCTTGAGGTGAGAGTGGCGGCGCTCGAAGATGACACCCGTGCACAAGGCCCCGATATTGCCCAACTGCAGCAACAGCTGGCGGAACATGCTGCTAAGCTGGAAGATTTAGAAAACAGGTCCAGGTGGAACAACATAAGGATAGTGGGGATCCCAGAGCGGATACAGGATAGAAACTTATCAGACTGGCTAGAGAACTGGCTTTCAAAAGAGCTAGCCCTAACTGACTCCACAGGCCACTTGGTTATCGAGAGGGCCCACAGAGTAGGGCGCCGAATGGAAAATTCCCAGCGCCCCAGAGTGGTGGTGGCAAAACTCATGAACTTTCGGCATAAAGTGGAAATACTACAAGGATTCCGCCAGAAAAGAGAGTCTTTACGCTTTGAAGGGCAGAAGATAATGATTTTTCAAGACTTCTCTCAGAAAGTACAAGAGCAGAGACGGGCGTTCCACCCGCTTTGTGCGGAATTGGCACAAAAGAATGTAAAGTTTGCGTTGATGTATCCCGCGCAATTGAAGATACGACATCAGGACACGTGGAAGCACTTTCAAACTGTAGCAGAGGCGCGGGCCTTTGCAACTGACCAAAAACTTGGTAAAAAGCCATAAGTGATATCTCTGGAGGGCTGAAGAAAAAGAAACAGCAACATATGATTGGATTAAAAGGTGACTGGAAATAATTTTGATTGTTTGGAGGAGAGTGGGGAATCCCTCTGCAAAATCCGGAATACCAGATCCGTAAGTAGCTTACGGAACAGGAAGGGGTAGAAGAGAGAAGGGAGACCGAAGGAAGGGGTAGGTGATGGGGGAAGGGGGGAGAACTCGTCCATGTATTGGTATAGTAGAGAGGGAACCTGGTTATGGGTAAGAAGAAGTCGATGTAAAAGGGGGGAAATACAAAGCAAAAGACTGAGGTGGCATGGTTGGCTTAGGGGAACAGTAAAAACTATGATAATACATAGAATAGCCCAAGTGATAAAAATCCTGGGTGGGGATGAGAGCAAATTAAAAAGAAAACCCAGAGAGGGTGCCAACCCATTTTATATTAAACAAACAGCATCATGCCGGTCAGATTAGTGTCCTGGAACGTGGGAGGCATTAGTTCACCCATAAAAAGATCTAAAATACTGACGGAATTAAAGCGACACAAAGCAGACATAGTGTGCCTACAAGAGACCCGACTCACGGAGATAGAGCATGCTAAATTAAAGAGGTCCTGGGTAGGGGAGAGCTTTGCGGCGACTCCACAAGGTAGGAGAGGAGGAGTAGTGGTATTGTTCCGGAAGGGGCTAAATTATAAAGCTCAATTGTTGGCTAAAGGGGTACAAGGGAACTATATAATTTTGCAAGTGTGGTTACAAGGCGTTGAATTCATCTTGGTAGGAATATATGGACCAACGACACATGACCCACAGTTTTATAAAACAATTATAGGTCACTGTTTGGGGAATCACAATAAACAAATGGTTATAATGGGAGATCTTAACATGGTAGCAGATCCCGAGATTGACTGCACTAACCCCACATCTCAGCATTATGCGGGATATAGAGTACAGGAATTTCAAGCCCTCTCTCAGGCTCTTGACCTCATAGATGTTTGGAGAACATTACATCCTGGGGAAAAGGATTTTACACACAGGTCCAGAGCTCACGGCACATTAGCCCGATTAGACTACATTTTAGTAGAACGCACAATGTTCCCTCAGGTAAGAACTGCAACTATTGGTCCCGAGGTGATTTCCGACCATGCGTTAGTATGGATAGATTTAGAAGTGTCGGCCAACGGGAGGGGAGGGAGGGGATGGCGATTCCCAGCTCACCTGGCCACGGACCCCCAATTTCAAAAGCATTTAAAAGAAAAATGGGAGGACTATGCAGAGAATAATAAAGTACATGCACATAACCAACCCATATTGTTTTGGTCTGCCTCGAAGGCAGTACTAAGGGGGGAAATTATTGCCTTCTGTAGCCTTAAGCGGAAGATAAGAGCACAAGCCATACTAAATTTGGAGGAGCAAATGAAGAGAGCCAAACAAAAACACATACATCACCCAACCCGAGTTACGCTAGAAAACTTGAAGGCTGCGCAAGTGGCACTTAATTCACTTTTACATGAGAGAGAGAGCAAATCCGCACTGTATTACAAATATAAGTTGCAGAGATTCGGGAACCGACCAGGGAGACCCTTCTCGGTCCTGAAGGAGGAATTTGCATTGCCAGATACAGAGTTTTTTTATTATGCTCAGTTAAAGCATTATGTGACATCATTAAGTTGGGAACATTTAGCAGAGGACGTTCAGGAAGAACTTTCGGCAGCCCTTTCACTGGAGTCACAACAGAAAGTGCCTCTATCCTTTTATCATAAGCACATCAGAGATACAATGCCAGAACCAAATTATAAAAAATTGGAGGCTGACTGGCAACAAGACTTGAAAGTTAACATAACGACAGAAACAATTAAGACATTTGTCTTGACCATTCCCAAACGCTCTGTCTGGGTGGGACACTGGGAACAACAGTATAAATTTGTTTTCCGTCTTTATATACCACCCCGAAGAGCTTTTTATATGGGACTCTCGCCATGGGGAGAGTGCCCCAAATGTGGATCAGAAGGCGCAACATTGGGCCACATGTTTTGGTCCTGTAAAGGAATCCACAAATTTTGGAAAGATTTGGTACAGAATATAGCTACATTATGGCAGAAGAAGTGGGAATGTGAACCAATGTTATTATTCGGTCATTTAAGAATTAGACACCCGATTCCAAAAGGATACAAAAACTTCATCAATAAAACTATTGTGGTCGCCAGACAAGTTATATTGAAAGAATGGCTGACGCACAAATATCCCACAGTGACACAGTGGCGAACACAGATGATACACTTGATGCGTATGGAACGAGTTGGAATCAAGGACATGAACTCGAGTGCAGGGGAAGAATTACAACAGATATGGTCCCCTTTCTGGAACACTTTGTCAGCTCCGGCCAGGAGTTACCTATTGAACTTATAGAGACTTAAAATAGAGGACGAGAGGGAGGGAGGGTTAGGGAGGGGGAAGGGGATGGGGAGGGATGATATTTGGGGGAGGGAGGGGCTAAAGGGGTAGGTAGAGAGAAGGTGGGAGTGGGGAGGGTGAAAGGGGGGAAGGGGTTTTGACAAAGTCAAATAGGTAATACAAACTATGTTGTGAAGTTACATTATCTTTATTGGAATAACAACACTGGTATGTGACATAGGGAGGGAGGAAGGGAGAAAATGAAAATGATAAGAATATCTACAACTGTGTTTATCTGTGGATATAGTCGTTCGACTGTTTTTGGGTTTTACGCAATATGTTGACTAATGTTAAATTTAAGTCGATGTACATCAATAAAAAAGATTTAAACATAAATGTCTCTTTCCATTCGAAGCCAACTGTGAAGTAAGGAGAGGATCTTTTGTTTTGTTAACAAGAAGCATGCATAGAGGTTTTCTAGAGTTAGAAAGGATAATCTCACACAGAAATACTAAATCATATGCATTGTGCGTGTGACACATGTGATTGGAGGGATCTATGCACACATACATTGAACCATTCCATGCACACATTCTAAAGGTTTAGAACAATGGCACTAAGGTCACAGGGTTCCCCAGGCCCCACATTCAAAGAAGACAGGAGTGACGAGACTCTGAGTAGTGGAGCTGAGTGTGCGGAGGGGGGGTACAAACTCTAAAGAAGGGGAGGAAGAGAGGGATGTGACTGGAACCAGAAGGGAGACATTTGATGTGGAGTGATTCAACAAAGGGTTGTTGGTTGGGAGGGGTGTTGGCTAATTGAAGTCAGTGGAGGTTTGCTGGGGGAGGGGTGCAGGTGACCAAGGTGAAGGGGATTTGCTGGAAAATGAAGATGAAGGCTAAAGAAAATGAAGTGCTTAGAGGGGGAGGCAGGAGTGTGATTAGATTCATATCTTAAATGCAGCTGAAGAGTTCCTGTGCTTCAGCCTTCAATCTCACTCACCGGGATTCTGGCAATTCATCTGTGTCATTGAAACAGAAGAAAATATTGTTGGTATGGACCCCTAAGCAGTGGCATAGCCAAGGGTGGGCCTGGATGGGCCCAGGCCCACCCACTTTGGAGTCAGGTCCACCCAGTAGCAGCACACCTATGATGTGGCTGGCAGGGGCAGGGATCAGTGGCGTTCCTGGGGGGGGGGCGGTGGGTGCGGTCCGCCCCGGGTGCACGCCGCCGGGGGGGGGGTGCCAAGCGCGCCTGCCCTCCGTAGTTCCATGCTTCTTCTCTGCCCCTGAACAGGTTACTACCTGTTCCGGGGCAGAGAAGAAGCATGGAACAACGGAGGACAGGCATGCGCGGCACCCCCCTCCCCCCCGGCGGCGTGCACCCGGCGGGGGGGGGGGGCCTTTGCAGGGGTGTCCTTTCACCGGGGGGGGGTCCACGCTGCATTGGGGGGGGCGCTGCACCCGGGGGGCAGGGCGAATCGGCGATCCGCCCCGGGTGCCAGCCCCCCTAGGAACGCCACTGGCAGGGATCCCTAAGCCTCACCAGCCAAAAACTCCTAACTGTCCTTCCTGCATACCTTGTAAATAGCAGATCTTCGCCTGCAGTGAGCAGCGACTGATACATACTATTCGCACCAGCCCCACAGCCTTCCCATTTATGCGGAAACAGGAAGTTGCATCAGAGGGAAGGCTGTGGGGCCAACATGAGCAGTGTGTATTAGTTGCTGCATGTGACGGAGAGAGGATGTTTGAGAGACCAAATGGCATGCAGGCGAGAGAGGAAGAGACCAAATCACTTGTGGGACAGGGCAAAGTTATTCTGCCCACCCATCCTGGGCCCAGGCCCACCCAAAATTGGGTGTCTGGCTACGCCCCTGCCCCTAAGGTCCACCTAGTCTGTCATGTTTCATACTTGGTATAATGTCCTAGATTTCAGTTGAGCTCTGGTTTTACTTTAACTCTTTACATAGTCAGACAACTGCGTGCCCACTATAACCTAGAGAAAAGATACCCAAGATATGGGCTGCACACTAAGTTGTTTTCTTGTATTCATGACTAATTCAGGTAGATTCTTGTGGACCAGACCTACTAGGAGAAGGGAGGAAGGAGACTCTGTTTTGTTTCTACAGGGAAAATGGTTCTTGCACCTTCTCCAAATTATTTGCACCTGGAAGATACTAAGGAAGAGATTGCACTGAACTGCACCTCTCCATTAAGTGGCAGGAGTTTAAATTTGAGGCTTCCAACTGAATAATTCACAAAAAGCCCAGGGAAGAGGCTCTAGCACAGAAGATTCCTGACTTGATTGCGCATGGACCTCCTTATTCACTTCATATCCCTGAACTTCAAGGGTTGCTTGGATGGACCTCATGGCTCTCTCATTCTGAAGTCATGTCCTTCTACCTCCTGTCTGAGCTCCTTCTTAATTTCATTAGCAGACCTGTAAGCTCCAACAATATCCACCATGTATACTAACTATAGTATGCCAGTATTCTTCATAAAGGCACTTTCCAAGGTCATTTAGAGGGTCTTTTAAGCTTAGCTCAAGTTATATACAGCAGGGCCCATTTTATTCCTATGGACCCTGCTGAAGATAACTCAAGCTAAACCTTTATAAAACACCCCCCTTAGTGGGCTACTGATGAATTGTCACTGAAGATCTGAGTACTCATTCCCCTACGTATTCATGACAATGAGTTTATTCTATGCACTGTTCCCCACTTTGAGTAAATTTTAGAAATGACGGTTAGAAATCAGATAGATACATTATCTAAAGGGGTGGGGACACCTATTTTTCTGCCTGCATTCTACAGTTTTTCTGTAATTATGAATTTATTTTCAGGAGTGATTAACGGGTACAGGACCTGCCTTTTTACTCTGATGTTACCCCCCCCCCCCCCCCCCCACACACACACACACACCCACAGCAGTTTGGAGGTATTGCTAGATGCTATATTTCAACAATCAAAACACGTTTAGTGACAGTGAGCTCTACCTTCATGTCACAGTGTGCTAAGTCAGCACTCAATGGCCTACTCAACTCATATTGTCATTTTTATGCCAAAGTGAGTAGCAGCACATGATCACCTGACATACCAAAAATAAGGCTGCCAACATTTTGTGGATTCATGTCCCGCCCTCATTTTTTCCATTGCCACAGTCAATACCATCTCTGACCCCAACCTCCCACCCCTTGCCCCATAGACCTCTATTTTGTGCTGGTCCATCCCAAGGTTCAATCACGCTAGTAACATAGTAACATAGTAGATGACGGCAGAAAAAGACCTGCATGGTCCATCCAGTCTGCCCAAGACAAACTCATATGTGTATACCTTACCTTGAATTGAATTTGTACCTGTCCTTTTCAGGGCACAGACCATATAAGTCTGCCCAGCAGTATTTCCCGCCTCCCAACCACCAGTCCCGCCTCCCATCACCGGCTCTGGTACAGACCGTATAAGTCTGCCCAGCACTATCCCCGCCTCCCAACCACAAGTCCAGCCTCCCATCACCGGCTCTGGCACAGACCGTATAAGTCTGCCCAGCACTATCCCCGCCTCCCAACCACCAGTCCCGCCTCCCATCACCGGCTCTGGTACAGACCGTATAAGTCTGCCCAGCACTATCCCCGCCTCCCAACCACCAGTCCAGCCTCCCACCACCGGCTCTGGCACAGACCGTATAAGTCTGCCCAGCACTATCCCCGCCTCCCAACCACCAGTCCCGCCTCCCATCACCGGCTCTGGTACAGACCGTATAAGTCTGCCCAGCACTATCCCCGCCTCCCAACCACCAGTCCAGCCTCCCACCACCAGCTCTGGCACAGACCGTATAAGTCTGCCCAGCACTATCCCCGCCTCCCAACCACCAGTCCCGCCTCCCATCACCGGCTCTGGTACAGACCGTATAAGTCTGCCCTCCCCTATCCTCGCCTCTCAACCACCAACCCCTCTTCCCCCCACCTGCTCCGCCACCCAATTTCAGCTAGCATCAGCTTATTTTTTTATTGCCATGCATTTATATCCTACCATAGCCCACATATATTTATTCACAGCAGATTACAATGTAATATGTACAGTAAGGCAAGTAATACAAGATCATGTGACTACAATGATCAGCATTAATACAAGCTGAAACAATATTAATGCTGATCATTGTAGTCACTATGAACCTATTGTGGCAGCTAACAACGGCATGGCTTTGTTTAGGCTTGTCGTGGTGTGTTTTGTCTCCCTGCTTTTGAACATCGCTTTCAGACAGATTTTTGGTGGTGAGCTCTCCTGATCCCTTGCTTTTGAAGTGCATGTTCTAACGGGCCGTTTCAGAAAGTTCCCAAAGAGCTGCAGGAAGTCAGCTCTGTGTTTTTTTTTTTTTTTTTAAATAAATAATGGAATTACGTTAGGCATATTTTCAAAGCACTTAGCCTTCCAAAGTTCCATAGGTTTCTATGGAACTTTGGAAGGCTAAGTGCTTTGAAAATATGTTTAAAAATTTGTCTCCCTCAGCAGCTTATCTAACAGCACTTCTGTGTTATTATTTGGTAATATTGTTATGGGTAATGATGTTGAAAACAGTGTATATAGACTTATACGGTCTGTGCCAGAGCCGGTGGTTGGGAGGAGGGGCTGGTGGTTGGGAGGCGGGGATAGTGCTGGGCAGACTTATACGGTCTGTGCCCTGAAGAGCACAGGTACAAATCAAAGTAGAGTATACACAAAATTAGCACATATGAGTTATCTTGTTGGGCAGACTGGATGGACCGTGCAGGTCTTTTTCTGCCGTCATCTACTATGTTACTATGTAATAAATAAAAACTACAAAGAACTTTAATGCAGAAAAGCAATTGCAACAGGTAGGCTTTTTACAAAGTTGTGTTAGGCGCTATGCACGTTCATTGTGCACCTAAACGAAACTACCACCAGGATACCACACCTCCCTGGTAGTAATTTTAGATTTGATACACGCCCATAGCGACTGGATGATGTATTTATTTACTAGTAAAAAAAGGCCCATTTCAGTCAAAGGAAATGGGTGCTAGCAAGGTTTTCTTCCCCCCCCCCCCCCCCCAGTTCCAGACCCCTCCATCACTCCCCCAGTTCCAGACCCCTCCATCAGTCCCCCCTCCAGCTCCACACCCCCCACGCATTTCCAGAACCCCCATCACTCCCCCCGCCAGGTCCAGAGCCCCAGCATTCCCCCAGTTCCAGACCCCCATCGCTTCCCCCACAGTTCCAGACCCCCCTATCACTCCCCCCCCAGTTGCAGACCCCCCCCCATCACTGGCCCCTCCAGTTGCAGACCCCCCTCCCTCATTCAATCCAAATTCCAGACCCCCCTCCGTGTTCCAGACCCCTCCCTCCCGCTGTCCGAATTCGAGACCCCACCTCCATGGCTTCCTCTCACCGATTTTTAGACCCCCTCCCTCGCAGTTCCTGTCACGAGCGTCTGGAGTCCTTGTTCCCTCCGCCAAACCGCCCCAGCCGCTGTGGCTAACCTGTGCTGGCGGGGGACCTGTCCCCAACCCCCGCCAGCCGGCCAAAGTCTCCCCTTCTCGGCGGCGCGCAATGGAGGAAAATGCAGTGAAGTTGGACTCACAGTCACTCAGTTTGTGCTCGTGCGTCTAGTGGAATAGCAACATTCCATGTAGAATCTCAATAGTAGCAACATTCCATATAGAATCTCCAATAGTATCTATTTTATTTTTGTTACATTTGTACCCTGCGCTTTCCCACTCATGGGCAGGCTCAATGCGGCTTACATGGGACAATGGAGGGTTAAGTGACTTGCCCAGAGTCACAAGGAGCCGCCTGTGCCTGAAGTGGGAATCCAACTCAGTTCCTCAGTTCCCCAGGACCAAAGTCCACCACCCTAGCCACTAGGCCACTCCTCCACCTAGACTTGCAGTAACAAGTTATGAGGTCTTTCCCCCCTGTTTTCTTTTCTTTTACATTGTGATTTCAGGGGTGTTTAACACATCTAGAATTTGTACTGACATTTATATCCCACATTATCCCAAACAATTTTGAGTTCAATGTGGCTTACAATAAACAGTATAGGCAGTGGCGTAGGAAGGGTGGGGCGGTGGGGTGGTCCGCCCTGGGTGCACGCGCTGGGGGGGGGGTGTCGGCTCGCTGGTTCCCTGCTCTTTCTGCCCCGGAACAGGTTACTTCCTGTTACGGGGCAGAGAAAGCAGGGAAGCAGCAGAGCCGACGCAGCTCCCAGTGACGTGCACTGGGGGCGGATCGGCCCTCCCGCCTGCCCTCCCCCCCGCTGAAAGGTAGGGTGCGTTTCGGGGGGGGGAGCACTCCGGAGGGGGGGTGCCGTGCCCTGCACCCGGGGGGGGGGGGGAGTGCGCAGCGGCGACCCACCCCGGGTGTCAAGCACCCTCGCTACGGCACTGAGTATAGGATACATAACAAAGAATAATGTATAAGAAAGTAATTTGTTGTAAGAATCCAATTAGTATCATAAACATACTGGGATAGCTATGGATGTTAAACATTTAGAAAATCTATTATGAATGAGAAATTGTATATGAAGCAATGAGAAAGTTAATGGTAAATAGAGTAATAACCAATTCAGGTAATAATTCGTTGTTTGAGATATGGTTGTTCTTTGAGAGGGTTTGTTTGAATAGGAACGCTTTGAGGATTTTGCAGAATCTATTTCTGTATATTTCTTATTTTGGGTGCTAAGAAGTTCCTCCACTTGGTTCCTAGGTAAGTGAAGTCAGCAGAGTGGACAGTTTTGTAGATCACTTTTTCGCAATTTGGGAGGTGTAGTCTGAGATAGTTTCTTGCCTCATATTTAGTGTTTCTTTGAGGTACGTTTATTAATGGTACCATATACTCTGGAACTGTGCCATTTAGTATTTGAAAGGTCTCATTAACATAATTATCAATTCTTTTAGCAGTTATTATCACTTAAAATTAGCTGGCAACCTTGATGAAACTCAGGTAAGCCAATTCTTAAAACCTTCTGCCAGTGGCCAGCTAATGCAGGAATATAATGCATGCAAATCTGTACGAAACAACATGCCTGACAGAGATGGCTGCAAATTGTATTTAAATATAGTGTCTTAATGATGTCATTTGCTATGCATTTCCAATGCTCAGAGAACAGCGCGCAAACAAACTCTGTTCTTACAGCTGGCAAAATAATGCCAGCTTGGAGCTGGCAGTGGAAGGTTGGAAGAGAGGATTTCCTTTGATTTCCAGTTTAAAATCTACTGGGTTTTGATATCTTTTGGAAATGGAAGAAAGCCTGTGCAAGCCTGTAAGCACCAATGCTGAGAAACAAATGTATGAAAGTTTCAACAAACCTGAAAGTGAAAGCACATGTGGAGGGGCATAATTGAACGAAAACGTCTATCTCCATGGGCGTTTATCTCTGAGAATGGGTCCGTGAAGGGGCAGACCGAACCATATTTTGGAAAAAAATAGACGCCCATGTTTTATTCGACAATTTGTGAGCTGGGCGTTTTTGTTTTTCAGTGATAATGGAAAATGAAAGTGCCCAGCTCAAAAACGAATAAATGCAAGGCATTTGTTCGTGGGAGGGGCCAGGAGTCGTAGTGCACTGGTCCCCCTCACATGCCAGGACACCAACCTAGGGGGCACTTTTACAAAAACAAAAAAAAAGGTAAAAGAGCTCCCAGGTGCATAGCACCCTTCCCTTGTGTGTTGAGCCCCCCAAATCCCCCTCAAAACCCACTGCCCACAAGTCTACACCATTACTATAGCCCTAAGGGGTGAAGGGGGGCACCTACATGTGGGTACAGTGGGTTTGGGGGGGTTGGACGACTAAGCATTAAGCAGCACAATTGTAACAGGTAGGGGGAGATGGGCCTGGGTCCACCTGCCTGAAGTCCACTGCACCCCCTAACAACTGCTCCAGGGACCTGCATACTGCTGCCAGGGAGGTGGGTATGACATTTGAGGGTGAAAATAAAAAGTTGTGAAACATCATTTTTTGTGGGTGGGAGGGGGTTAGTGACCACTGGGGGAGTCAGGGGAGGTCATCCCCGATTCCCTCTGGGGGTAATCTGGTCATTTAGGGCACTTTTTGGGGCCTTATTCGTGAAAAAACAGGGTCCAGGAAAAGTGCCCTAAATTCTAGCTACAAACGCATACTTTTTTTCCATTATCGGCGAAAGGCGCTCATCTCTCCTCGGCCGATAACCACGCCCCAGTCCCGCCTTCACCACGCCTCCGACACGCCCCCATCAACTTTGTACGCTTCCGCGATGGAGTGCAGTTGAAAACGTCCAAGTTCGGCTTTCGATTATACCGCATTATTCGTTTTTGGGAGATAAACGCCTATCTCCCGATTTAGGTCGCAATATAGGCGTTTTTGTCTTTCGATTATAAGCTGGATTGGCACCTGTTGTTTTTTTTTTTGTTTTTTTTTGCTTAAATATAAGTCTTCCACATTTAAAAAAAGAAAAGCTTATATTTAAAGGTGCAGAAGAGCAGTACCAATGTGAGCTTTACAGTTGTGTTTGCCTGGTGCATGTGCATGATCCTCCTTGCTTTCACTTTTACAGTAAGCATATAATTTATATATAATTTTATTTTAGCATCATTGGAGAGCTGGTTAGATAGTTAACCAATTAAGTTACACACATTGTTATAGAATGTGTTTCCATTTCCATGCAGAAATTAAAGTGCAGTATATATTGAATCCGGCAGTTAATGTGTAATTAAACTCTGGAATTTGTTGCCAGAGAATGTGATAAATGCAGTTAGGTTAGCAGGGTTTAAACAAATTGGACAACTTCCTAAAAGAAAGGTCCATAAGCCATTACTAAGTTGGATGAGAAAATCTACTGCATCTTGGATAAGCAGCATAACATCTGTTTTGGGATCTTGGCAGGTACTTGTGACCTGGATTGGCTACTGTTGGAAACAGGATAATGGGCTTGATGGACTTTAAATCTGTCTTAGTGTGGAGATTCTTATATACTGTGAGGTTCTAGCCTTTTGTCCAACTCAGCTTTTCAAAATACTGGATTTGGCCACTAAATTGTTCTTCTGAGTAATTACTTGGGAAAACTAAGTAGACAAATTCCACTGAATTTCATCAATGGTTTCCTACAAGGTTTGAAAATTAAACTCTTGAAGTCAATTTAGGAAACTAGCAGTAGAGGAGTGTGGTAGCCGTGTTAGTCCACTCTTAAGGTTCTCAATAGAAATCAAACAAAATAAAACATGGAAAAGAAAATAAGATGATACCTTTTTTATTGGACATAACTTGATACATTTCTTGATTAGCTTTCGAAGGTTGCCCTTCTTCGAAAAAGGGCAACCTTCGAAAGCTAATCAAGAAATGTATTAAATTATGTCCAATAAAAAAGGTATCATCTTATTTTCTTTTCCATGTTTTATTTTGTTTGATTTCTATTGGGAAACTAGCAGGAAACTACCAAAAGCTGTGAAAAACCACGTACGATCACCTCCAATTCATGAAAAAAAACCTAAAAACTCACCTGTTTCAAAAGGCATACCCTACCGACCCAACATAAATGCCTGAACTATGCAACACTACAGTTCGTAATGATCACCACACAATTCCTTCTGTTCTTGTTCTCCTTCAAGTGGTCCCACCAAATGAACATTTTCCTACCATAACTTAACTTAGTATTTGTATTTGTTTACTCCGGATTCTACCAACACCTCTCCAGCATCATGTAAGCCACATTGAGCCTACAAACAGGTGGGAAAATGTGGGGTACAAATGTAACAAATAAATAAATTATTTATGTGTATAAATGGTACCTATTCTTTCTAAAATTGCCTTCCTAATAATTTCTCCACATAATAAATGTAAACCATTTTGGTTGTATCTCGGAAATGTGGTATATCAAATCCATGACCCTATATTTAAAGAGGAATACGCCTTTGTGTAATGCTATTAGAGCCCTTTTACTAAAGCATGTAGTGCCTATCCAGCTTATTTTCGAAGGAGATCGCCGGCCATCTTCCGACACAAATCATGAGATGGCTGGCCATCTCCTAAAGCCGGTCAAATCGGTATAATCGAAAGCCGATTTTGGTCGGCTCCAACTGCTTTCCGTCGCAGAGCCGGCCAAAGGTTCTGGGGGCGTGTCGGAAGGGTAGCGAAGGCGGGACAGGGGCGTGCCGGGGCGTGCTTAAGAGATGGGTGCCCTCGGCTGATAATGGAAAAAAGAAGGGCGCCCCTAGCGAGAATTTGGTCCACTTTATTTGGTCCCTTTTTTCAGGTCCAAGTCCCAAAAAAGTGCCCGAACTGATCAGGTGACCACCGGAGGGAATCGGGGATCACCTCCCCTGACTCCCCCAGTGGTCACTAACCCCCCCCCCCTCAAAAAAACAACTTTAAAAACTTTTTTTTGCCAGCCTCTATGCCAGACTCAAATGTCATACTCAGGTCCATCGCAGCAGTATACAGGTCCCTGGAGCAGTTTTAGTGGATGCAGTGGACTTCAGGCAGGTGGACCCAGGCCCCCCCCCACCTGTTACACTTGTGGTGGTAAATGGGAGCCCTCTAACCCCCCCCAAAACCCACTGTACCCACATGTAGGTGCCCCCCTTCACCCATGACGGCTATGGTAATGGTGTAGAGTTGTGGGGAATGGGGTTTGGGGGGGGGGGGTTGGGCGGCTCAGCACCCAAAGTAAGGGAGCTATGCACTTGGGAGCTATTTTTATTTTTTAGAAGTGCCCCTAGGGTGCTCAGTTGGTATCCTGCCATGTGAGGGGAACCAGTGCACTACAAATGCTGGCCCCTCCTACAACCAAATGCCTTGGATTTGGCGGGGTTTGAGATGGCCGGCCTCGGTTTCCATTATGGGCAAAAACCGAGGCCGGCCATCTCAAACCCGGCCATCTCTAACATTTGGGCGACCCCAACCATATTATCGAAACATAAGATGGCAGGCCATCTCGTTTCAAAAATACAGTCGTCCCCGCCCCTTCGCGGCACCATCTTTGGAGATGGCCGCCCCCGTTCGAAAATGCCTCTCCATGCGCATCCAACGCATGTCAATTTGGAACTACCGCCTGGTTCCCGCGTACCATGGGCGGTAAATTCAATTTTTTTTACATGCGACTGATATGCACGTCCAAAAATATTTTTTATTTTCTGCTGTGTGGCGCTAACCGGGTGGTAATTAGCAGTGTATGTGCGTTGACGATTACCATTAACACGTGAAACCTTACTGCTAAGTCAATGGGTGGCAGTAAGGTCTCAGGCCCAAAATGGATGCGCGCCAATTTTTATTTTGCCACACGTCCATTTTTGGCCAAAAACGGCATTTTTATTTTTGCAGGCGTGCTGAAAAATGGACCTTTGCGCATCCAATACATGCGCTTACAACAGCACAGGCCATTTTTGTCGCACCTTAGTAAAAGGACCCATTAGTATGCGCTGCCCTATTGGTTTAAATTAGTATTTAAAAGCAGAATGCACGTATTTCTTTTTCTTACACCTTCAGAAGTTTCTTTGTTTAGGTACTGTAATTGCTTTCTCTCTGTTTTAAATAAAGGCACGGCTAACATTTAAGAGGATATTTTGAAATATTTCCTTACCAGTGAATGCATTACTGTGATTTATGCTGTTCACTGATAAGAAACAATAAAATGGACACAGCACTCAAGAAATCTGAAATAATTAACATTTGGTCAACCAAAACCTGCTGTTTTTATTTACATTATACATCTTCTGTTCTTAGGGTGACCATTTGTTTTCACATACCTCATGCAGACAGCACAACTGTTCAACTCAAATAATACCTTTGCCGGCCAGTAAGGATGATAACAGGTCTCCTTTAAGATTTACTTTCAACGCCAAAGGGGGCCACTGTAGTAGTGCAGAACATTTTCCTTCCTTCCTTGATTATGCTGCCACCACCTTCTTAGACAGATGATTTTGAATGCAAGCCGCCTATGCTGCAACCTCCTCCCTTCTCCACACACAAATACACACCATTTGTTTAAATATAATAAAATGAAACCTCACATCTGTTTCTGCGATATTCTCTTGGGAAAAAAATATATAATGTTCAAAGAGCAGAGTGAAGCAAAATGTTTTTAGCATGCTGACTACGAGGCAGATCAGATATGGCTGGCCGTCCTATCGCATTTATTATTCAGAATATTGTATGAGCAGGATAACCATCACAATTTACACTTGGTAGTATAAGTCTGGAGTTATGACTTCTCTGAGCAGATTGATGGCACTGTCTAATTTATTTAACATCCCCACTTGATGCGAAAGAGTGACCTATCAACCCCGGCATGCTTATCGGTATTGCAGAAGCTGAATCCAGACAGAATCCCAGACACTGCAGTAGGAGAGCAAACATTTTTGCCCATGGAAAGAATTCAAATATTTTCAAAGATCATATGAAAACCAGGTGTTGGGCAGCAATGCACAAAACAAAACCACTGATTGGTTATGTGGGTCTGATGATGTAACTGTAAGTATCAGAAAACAGGCAGGCAAATGATTCACAAGATCCAGCACGGAAAATAACAGAGCAGACCGCAAGGGTAAAAAAAAAAAATCCAGTTTATTCACTGCTTAAAACAATAAATAAATACATAGTTAAAAGCCTGATATGACCATGTTTTGCTCTTTCAAGGGCTGTATCAGGTGCTTGCAAGAATACCCAGAGGTGTAGTTCCATTGTTTCTCCTACTGGTAAAAGTAGCTTCTCTCTCAGAACAGGAGAGAGAAACTACTTTTACCAGCAGCTGAAACAGTGGAACTATACTTCTGGGTAGTCTTGCTAGTCCCTGACACAGCATGAGAGGGCAAAACAGCCATGTCGGGCTTTTAAATATTATTTATGGACCCTTTTACTAAAGCATGTAGGCACTTACATGCTTCCAATGCATGCCAAATTGGAACTACCGCCCAGCTACCGTGTGCCCTGGGCGGTAATTCCATTTTTGACATGCACCCAAAACACGCGGTAGAAAATACAGTGCAATCCGCTTAAGTGCAAGGGTCTGGGACCAAAGAAATACATGCACTTAACCGTTGTGACCCAAAGAAGCTTGACATCTGATAAACATATGTATAGTACTGTTTATTATATGTACAGTATACAGTCTCCGTTAACTGACGTTATAGAGTCTCCGTTACCTGACGTTAGGCTTACTTGAAGTAATCAGTCATATAAGCACATAAGCATCGCAATGCTGGGACAGACCAAGGGTCCATCGAGCCCAGCACCCTGTCACCGACAGCGGCCAAAAGAACAAGCAATTTTCCCGCCCTTCCTAGAAATAGTGTATTATTCCCTCGCCCATTCAATAACATTCTATGGCCTTTTCCTCCAGGAAGCCGTTCAACCTTTTTTTGAAGTCCGCTAAGTTAACCGCCTTAACCACTTTTTCTGGCAGCGAATTCCAGAGTTTAACTACGCATTGAGTGAAGAAAAATTTCCTCTGATTCATTTTAAATTTACCACACTGCAGTTTCGTCGAATGCCCCCTTGTCCTAGTATTTTTGGAAAGCGTAAACAGACGCTCCACATTGACCCGTTCCATTTCACTCATTATCCAATAGACCTCAATCATATATCTCCTCAGCCGCCTTTTCTCCAAGATGAAAAGCCCCAGCCTCTTCAGCCTTTCCTCATAGTGAAGCCTTCCCATCCCCTGTATCATCTTTGTCGCACTTCTCTGCACCTTTTCCAATTCCACTATATCCTTTTTGAGGTGCGGCGACCAGAATTGAACACAATACATGAGGTGCAGTCGCACCATGGAGCGATACAATGGCAGAATAACAGCCTTATTTTTGTTTTCAATCCCATTCCTAATGATACCCACCATTCTATTTGCTTTCCTAGCCGCAGCAGCACATTGAGCAGAAGGTTTCAACGTATCATCAATGATGACACCTAGATCCCTTTCTTGGTCCGTGACTCCCAACACTGAACCTTGCATGATGTAGTTATAGTTTGGGTTCTTCTTTCCCACATGCATCACTTTGCACTTGTTCACATTAAACGTCATCTGCCATCTAGACGCCTATTTTCCCAGTCTCGTAAGGTCCTCTTGTAGTTTTTCACAATCTTCATGCGATTTGACGACTTTGAATAACTTTGTGTCATCGGCAAATTTGATTACCTCACTAGTTACCCCCATCTCTAGGTCATTTATAAAAATGTTAAAAAGCAGAGGTCCCAGCACAGATCCCTGAGGGACCCCACTAATTACCCTTCTCCATTGCGAATATTGACCTTTTAATCCTACTCTTTGTTTCCTAGCTTTCAACCAGTTTTTAATCCACAGTAAGACACTACCTCCGATCCCATGTCCCTCTAATTTCCTCTGTAGTCTTTCATGAGGGACTTTATCAAACGCCTTGAAATATCAACCGGCTCACCTTTGTCCACATGTTTGTTTACTCTTCAAAGAAATGCAGCAGATTGGTGAGGCAAGACTTCCCTTCACTAAATCCATGTTGTCTTTGCCCCATTAGTCCATGCTTTTGAATGTGCTCTGTAATTCTGCTCTTGATAATAGTCTCTACCATTTTGCCCGGCACCGACGTCAGACTCACTGGTCTATAACTTCCCGGGTCTCCTCTGGAACCTTTTTAAAATATTGGTGTTACATTGGCCACCCTCCAATTTTCCAGTACCACACTCGATTTTAAAGATAAATTACAAATCAATAACAGTAGCTCTGCCAGCTCATTTTTTAGTTCTATCAGTACCCTGGGGTGAATAATATTCGGTCTAGGAGATTTGCTACTCTTCAGTTTGCAGAACTGCTCCATTACGTCTTCCAGGTTTACAGATATTTCATTACTTTTTTCAGATTCTTCAGCTTAAAAAAATGAGAGAATTCTTGTTATTGGATGGAGACATTTGGTATTCATAGTCCATGTGTTAACAGGTTACAATCAGTGTTTCCCAAACGTTTTCAGTTCATGGCACCCTTCATGTCTGAGCAATTTTTCATGGCACCCTCCGGCCACACCAATCTCCGCCTTCTCCCCCCCTGACCACACAGGTTTCTGCCCCCTCCCCTGGCCACACAGGTCTCCATCTTTCTCTCTGCACAAATTTGAACAGTGCTAGGGTGTCCCTATAACCAGCCCCTCCAAATAACACACTGATTACGATTTATAACAAATTACTACTCTACCTATGAAAAGTTATGGCGTTAATACACTTCCTCTTTGTACATTTGTATGCTGCACAAACCAGTTTGCTTAAAAAAATAAGTGAGATTAAATAAAAAAGGCTACCAACAATAAAGAATAACAACTTGGATGCAGCAGCTCATAGGTTTGCTTGCTTTGTTTTGAATGGGAAGGAAAATAGTTTTCATCCAACCTCCTTGGCAGTCTCCTGTGCGAGTCCCGGAGACCATCTGCTTTGTGTCCCCAGTGGCCGTGACAAAAAAAAAAAAGCAAAGCAAGTACGGGGGCCGCAGCAGCCTTCAGGCATCGGCTATCAGCTCTGCTGGTCCTCTGTCCCCCCGCTGACATCAACTTCCAGTTCTGGGGGCCGAGGACCGGCAGAACTGACAGCACATGGACTTGAAGGTTGCTGCAGCCTGTTGATGTTGTTTTTCTGCCACTGTTGTCTGCAGTAGCAGTTCAGTTGGGAGGGAGGGAGGGATTTGCCGTGGCACCCCAGAGAGTTTGCTGTGGTGCACCAGGGTGCCACGGTGCACAGTTTGGGAAACACTGGGTTACAACTATAATATATTCTATGTTCCCTGAAGTTAATGAACGATTCTCATAATAACAGATTGATATCAACAGGGAAAGTCTGTATAGGTCGCTCAAAGTTAAACACTCAGGGCCCTGTTTACTAGGTGCGCTAGTGTTTTTAGCGCGTGCTAAAAATTAGCATGTGCTAACTGTGTAGATGCCCATAGGAATATTAAGGTATTCACTAGGCATAGTTAGATCAATTATCTCACAATACTCAGCTTCAAAATCACCTTAATAATATATTCAGTGGTCTAGTTCAGCAGTATCCTTTAATTGGATCATCAGATCCGCACAATTACCTCTATAATGGCTAGAATGAGCCAAACATATTTTGGAGGTAGTGTCGTAATCCTCATTGATCCTATTATTTGGTTATATTTTTTCAAAACTTTTTATCTTTTTCATTAGTTGTCATTAAACTTATTATCATAATACTTAGCTTTTTTAAGCTTTTAATCTTCAACGTGCATGGTGGAGACTCGGTTAAACCGACATAGATCCATGTTTCGCAAAAAGTGCTGTATCAAGGCAGTCTCTTGTATTCTTACTGCAGAATATTAAAAGCATCTACATGGTTACCATGTGCTAATGCTTAGCATGCGTTAAAAATGCTAGCACACCTCTAGCATGGCTTAGTATTTTATTGTATTGTAACACTTATACCCCGCACTTTCCCACTTGTTAGCAGGCTCAATGCGGCTTACATAATATAACAGGTTTAGAAGATACCATAAAATGGATAAAACAGCTAAATATAGTATATAAAAATGTGGAGAATAAAAAGTGGGTAAGTAAGATGGGTAAGGGAGGAAGGTGGTAGAGGTAGGGAGTGGGAAGAGGGTGTAAATTGGGATAGTGTGTTGTTAATTAAGGAAGAATGTATAATGATGGTTGGAAGAGGGATGAATTCAAAAAGGATAAATGAGGAAGCATATTTCAAGTTCTGTCAAATAGTCAGATCCGGATATCGCAGATGGATTCCTAATTTAAGTCAAGTCATATGTGTAGCCTTGCTTGAAAAGGTGAGTTTTTAGCAGCTTCCGGAAGGGTAAATGGTTATTGACTATTCAAATCGATCTTGGTAATGCGTTCCAGAGCTTGCTGCCCATAACGGAAAAATTGGATGCATAATATGCTTTGTACTTGATTCTTTTACAGTTGGGAAGATGTAAGTTTAGATAAGTTCGAGAAGATCTAGAGTGATTCCTGGTTGGAACTGGGCCCTCAGTTTTGTGCACAGATTGAAGATCTGCACGCAAACTAATTGGCTTAATTGATGATAACAATCAATAATCAGCAATAACAAGCATGTAATTGGTAGTCATTAGGAGTTACGCATGGATCTGGCCTATGCACTATTCTATAACATGTGCACCTAATTTTCATAGCACACAACTCCAAAGGAGGTGTGGCCATGGGAGGGGAATGAGCGGATCATAGACATTCCCAGGATTTAGGAATGGACTTATAGAATGCAATTGTTTATACGCCTAACTGGCATTAGTTGGTCATGAGCATTAACACCAGCCTCTGCATCGCCTAATGCCGAAACATGGAACTGTGTTGAGTCTACCTTCTGAACTGCTAACATCTTTTGGGGATTTGTTTTATGTAGACTTATGGTCTCTTTTTCATAAATTTTATGCTTCATCAGTTCTTACTCCAAGGTTCTGAGGTTCATTTTTTTATTGGTCCACCCCTACTTCCTTGTCCTTTGGGGAAAGAAGCATTCCACAGAAAAATGTCAGATAAATATAAGGGAGTATTAAAATGGTGTAATGGCCTTACAGCATATATTATAAAGAACAAAATCACAGAGCATATCCAAAAGCCATACCTGGGAGCGTGTAAAGATAAGTAGTATTAACTCAGCTCCATGTCTCCAACATGAAATGAGTGTAATTTACAATACCTGAATGTAAGAGAGGTATATAGACATGAAAGCCATCTCCAGGACCATAATTGTTTGAAATTGTCTCCGGCATTTGGAAATGTAAAGTGCAAAGATCACATGAGTGCTGATTTGTGAAGAAGTGCGTGCTATAAATGAAGTGTGAAATTCAACTAAAAGAATTTTTTAAAATATTAGTAAATTAGATTAAAAAAGAGATTACTAGTCACAGTTTCACGTTTCACGGTATTACAGATGGTTGGAGGTTGTCGATGATTATAGACTGTCACGCTATATAGGCTCACCTGAATGGTGATAAAAACAGTAGCCTAAGTAGTCTGAGTGACTGAATGAGACTTTTCCATTCCATCCAATACAGACCAGCACCGAGATTTTTATGTTCTACCACTTGTGAGTGTTGTGAGTATTATCGTTCTATTGGTAGACTACAGCCGTATTTATTTTGACAGTTGTCCTAGAAATAAGCAGTGGATTTTTCCCAAGTCCATTTTAATAATGTCTTATGGATTTTTAGGAAGCTATCCAAACCTTCTTTAAACTCCGCTAAACTAACTGCTTTTACTTCATTCTCTGGCAATGAATTCCAGAGTTTAATTACACATTGAGTGAAGAAATATTTTCTTGCTAGTTCAAATATCTTTATTAAGATTTTAACACACTATCCAACAAAAACAAACATACCCTAACCATAATACATGCATCAGGTCTCTACACATATAACATGAATTATACAACAGATACCATCAAAGTGGTTCACAATACAAATCAATTAATGCATAATTATTAGTAGAAGTAAAAGAACTACAATATAAACAAAGGAAAAAGTAAACAAGGCAGGAAAAACTCATAACAGTTGAGTACAAGTCATGTTGGCTAATGACCATGCAGAACCATCTCCACCCTTAAAAGACAATGAAAAGTGTTGGTACCTACCTACTTTCAGTGTGTACATCAGCAGTTATTGCAATTGGTTCCTTTCTGAAGCGGATCAGAACCCCTAATAGACTGTTAATCATGTCAGGACTAGCGAGAACTACATTGTTGACGGAGATTCATTGGAACTGAGCGCTGGAATCGAACAAAATTCTGATCTGTCCTGGTTTCTGTGGGAGGTACACACTGAAAGTTAGTAGGCACCAACACTTTTCATTGTCTTTTAAATCTATTGATTTGTATTGTGAAACACTTTGATGGTTCTCTCTAAAGCGGTTTATCAAGCCTAATTAAAACTTGAAACTTGCATGACATTTATGAAATGCTGTTTTGTCCCTGGTTTTCTCCTTGGAGCTTCTTTGCAATGAAGTGAGCCGAGATAGAGCTTGATCTCTATTGTTCCAGAGTCAAGGTCTGGGTGTTTGGAATGGTTGAGGAGCCACCCAACTGTTTGACTGGTCTTTGGAGAGCTATTTGCCCATAAGTTTTTGGAACTCTCTATCTTCTACAGAGAGTGTACGTTCATCATCCTCTTTTGTGATTTGAAACACTGAATTCCCTAGGTGTTCTCCCAAATCTGAAGAAGGGCAATGGTGTCAGAACAGCGACCTTTTATTTTTTTGCACTGCTTGTACAATATCTGTGCCTATTTCTATGCCCTTGTTCTGATGGTATACAAATATGACCATTGTGATAACTTGTCAGCACCACTGCCTGCAATAGGAAGAGACATAAATGGCCAGGTATTCAAAATGATTTAAATGAGCAGGAGAGGCAGGTTTGGGATTTTTACTTGAGGGATCAGGGTTTTTTTTTTTTTTTTTTTGGGGGGGGGGGAGGATATTCATAGGGGATGGAACCTTGACTGTGGGGGGATTGGATCAGAAAAGTGTCTGGGAGAGTTGGGATTTTGACGGGGGGGGGGGGGGGGTTAGGTGAGGGGAGAGAAAGATGCACAGGGAGTGGCAGTTTTTTGTTTTAATTATTATTATTTTCTACTACTACTACTAGTTAGCATTTTTATAGCACTACAAAGCGTATGCAGCACTGCACAAACATAGAAGAAAGACAGTCCCTGCTCAAAGAGCTTACAATCTAATAGACAAAAATAAAGCAAGCAAATCAATTAATGTGTAGAGGAAAGAGGAGAGGAGGGTAGGTGGAGGTGAATGGTTACATGTGGTTACAAGTCAAAAGCAATGTTAAAGAGGTGGGCTTTCAATCTAGATTTAAAGATGGTCAAGGATGGGGCAAGACGTAGGGGCTCAGGAAGTCTATTCCAGGCGTAGGGTGCAGCAAGACAGAAGGAGCAAAGTCTGGAGTTGGCAGTAGCGGAGAAGGGAACAGATAAGAAGGATTTATCCATGGAGCGGAGTGCACGGGAAGGGGTGTAGGGAAGGACGAGTGTGGAGAGATACTGGGGAGCAGCAGAGTGAGTACATTTATAGGTTAGTAGAAGAAGTTTGAACAGGATGCGAAAACGGATAGGGAGCCAGTGAAGCGACCTGAGGAGAGGGGTAGTATGAGTAAAGCGACCCTGGTGGAAGACGAGATGGGCAGCAGAGTTTTGAACCGACTGGAGAGGGGAGAGGTGACTAGTTTCCTTGTTTCCTCTCTTAATGCCAGAAATTGTTTCCTTCTATCTTGCATAGCCTTAGTCACATCTGGAAAAATCCATATTCTTTGACCACAAAAAGGTAATGAAGCGAACTTGAAGTATAATCTCATCACTGAGTTCAAGTGCTGCTCAAATACAAATGCATGTAGTATGGGTCTACACCATACTACATGCAATGTCTGATAGCACATGTACCCACGTGCTATCTGGCACTGCATGTAACAGAGTGCCATGTGGTGTATGCCCTGTAGGGCAGATGCTGGGCACACCCTCTGCATTTATGGCATAGACTTTGCACTTAGTATGCTAATTTTTGCAACTAATGCATGGTAACTGCAAAACAATAACAGATTTTAGTGAAAGAGCTCCTTAAAGTCATTTACCTCTGCATAGAATATTAAATGTTCACAAACAGCCTTTTTTTTAGATTCAAGTGTAGACAGTTAAAGTGAAGATCTGCTTACTGTATGTTTCCTATCAGCTGACACATAGCTCTATCCATCTTACTTTCGGGACCAGCAAACTCCCCAAATGAGCTTTTAAATACTTTGGTGAGATCCAGATCTAAACAACTTATTTTCTGTTTTTCAAAATGATGGGGAAAGACATGACACATTAGGAAGCCCTATGGAATCTGTGCCTGTCCTGATCCCTCCATGGAGCTCTTTGACTGCAGATCTTCTCTCAGAGAACATCCATCAGTGTTAAACAGATGTCCCTTAAGAGTACGAATTCCAAAGGTCTGCGCGAAATCTATCAGGGGAGAGAAAAATGAGGCTTTGAAAGAAATATACCATTAAAAAAACTAGTTATAGATCTCAAAATAGAAACATTAGTTATAATTAGTTATAATTAGTTATAAATACATAAAACTTCTAGCATAACCTAACATCTATGTCCCAAGGAAAAGGATGGTAAAGAATAGATATTATGCTGGACCTATAAAAAGCTGCTAAGTTTATAGTATGTGCATTTGTAACACTTTTCTCCGATTATTTCCAGTTCCAAAACTTGAGATTGAGGTTTTAGGGAAAGCTGCAGTGTAAACTTTTAGGCCAGATCTCACTTTGACCTATTTGCCCCAATTTGACTGCCCCTATCAGACCGACCGTTCACTTGTCTATTAGATTGTAAGCTCTTTGAGCAGGGACTGTCTCTCTTTGTTAAATTGTACAGCGCTGCATAACCCTAGTAGCGCTCTAGAAATGTTAAGTAGTAGTATTTTGATCATGGCTTCACACAACCGGAAGCACATTCTTATCTAACATTTAAAATTTAGCGACCACAATTTTAAGAAATACAAATATTTTGGAAGCCAGTGGCTTTCATCTTGTCACTTCCTGTGGCTTTTCAAGATGTTTTCCTTTAAACTGAGAGTTGAATGCATCTGGGGCGGAGGAAGGTCTGTGGTACATGACTTCCCTTGCATGTTAGTTATGATATCTGTGGACGGGTACACGAATGATCCTGGTTAACCAGCTAAGTCGATTTTCAAAGATAGCTGGTTAACTTTAAACCAGTTAAAGATATACCAGTTAGTTAAGCAGCCTGATATGGCCGCCTACAATAGCAGGATATAGATTGAATATTCGAGGATAGCCAGCTTTATTGCAAGATGAAGCCAGTTATTTCCTAGTCGCTAACCAGGAATATTGAGCAGAGGATTACCAGCTAACCTCCACTGAATATTTCTGGATAGCCAGTTAGGTGCCATTTAACCAGCCAGGTGCCGTTCCTGGCTGGATAAATGGTTTTGAATATCAAGGGGATTGAATATCCTCTGGTGTTTGTAATTTTGAAACAGTGAAAAATTCTGTTCTACACCACTCAGGATTTTATAGACCTGAATCATACCTCCCCTCAGCTGTCTCTTTTCATGCTGAAGAGCCCTAAACTCTTTAGCATTTCCTCGTAAGTTAATGCACAACTTGCAGTACAAAATAGTGGGAATGCCCCCAGCAGTGGCGTGCCAAGGGTGGGGGGGGGGCGGTGGGGGCGGTCCGCCCCGGGTGCACGCCGCTGGGGGGGTGCCGCTTGCCTGTTGGCTCTGAGTCCGTTCGTTCCCTCCCTGCTGTTCCCTCTGCGTGGAACAGGTTACTTCCTGTTCTGGGGCAGAGGGAGCAGCAGGGAGGGAACGAGCGGACTCGGAGCTATCAGGCGTGCGCCCCCCCAGCAGGTAAAAATGCACCCTGGGGGTGTCGCATTGTACCCGGGGGGGGTGTAGTTTCGCCGGGGGGGGGGGGGCGTGCTGCACCCAGGGGGTAGTTTCGCTGGGGGGGGGGTGAACTGCACCTGGGGGGGGGGGGCGCATCGGTGATCCACCCCGGGTGTCAGCCAGGCTAGGAATGCCACTGGCCCCCAGTGGTTGCCACTTTAAAATGTATAGGAACCGCAGGCTCAAGTCCTGTGTTAAGCGATGTATGGTAAGTGCAAATTTTATCACAGTTTAGTAGAAGGGCCTCTTAATATTATTCATTTCACAGGGTTTTAAAACTCTTTAAAATTCTCTCTATATAGTTCAGCCAATCCTCTTATTTTGGGATAGCAATTAGATTTTATAACTAGCTCTTTAGGAATGGAGAAGAGTCTAGAAGTAGACAATGCTATATGGTCTTCTGTTCCTTGCCTGGACTATTTTCTTTCAGAATTAATTTTCAAATGTGAAATGAAGTCTTCTTGTTCAAGCTTAAATAGTCAGAGTATATCAGGGAGAAGAAATGTTAATAATAAATGATTTTGGCCAGTGGTTATATCTCAGCTTAATAGAGAGATAACAAATGCTAGAGCTTTGGAATGAAATGGTAATCATGACATTAAATGAAACAGCTCTTTTACATTGCACGGAGTGAAGAAATAGCCTCATACTTAGTGTAACGGGCAGCAAACTAGGGGGGACTGGGTTTGATTCCCTCTGTGGCTCCTTGTGACCCTGGGCAAATAATTTAACCCTCCGTTGCCCCAGCTACAAATCTTAGATAATGGGGCCCTTTTGTGAAAAGGCAGTAAGGTTCCCGTCGGGTTTGTCTGCGGCAAATCGGCCCTACTGCCAGGCTCGCCCAGGAGCCTGGTCGTAGTTCTGGGTCCTCGCACACCATTTCTAGTGCTAGAAAATATATTTTTTTAAATTTTCTAGCGCTGGAGCCCTCACAGCAGTAAATGGCCAGGTGGCTATTTTTTAAGTACCGCATGGCCATTTACTGCCTTCTTTTTTTTTTTTTTAAAGACCCTTTTACCCGCAGCTGTAAAAGGTGGCTTTGGTGGACAGCAACCCCACATGCCAACAGCATCACAGGCCACCTTTTACTGTGACTTGGTAAAATGTCCCTTATGAGCCCTCTATTTATTTATTTATTTATTTATTTGTTGCGTTTGCATCCCACATTTTCCCACCTATTTGCAGGCTCAATGTGGCTTACATTATGCCGTAGTGGCGATCGCCATTATCGGAATGAGAAATACAGAGTGGTATTGCATTAAAGTTCATAAGTGACAGAGTACTTTAAGCAGTCAGGTATAGAGAGTTCATTTCCAGAATAAAAAATAAAGTGGTATTGTGTTAAAGTTCAATGGTGGCAGAGTAAATTAAGCAATCAAGTATCGAGGGTTCAGTTTTGTCCAGTTCTGGTATAAGTTTCGTTATCTGGGATTTAGGATAGATCATTGTGGTATGCCTTTTTGAACAGGTTGGTTTTTAGTGATCAGATTGTTATGACTGTTGCAAGGGGTTGGGGGAACGGGCAGGGGATAGGGAAGCCTTGTGGGGCTCTTATCCAGGTATGGGCAGCTCCTTGAAGTCACCTAGGTCTAGGGACATAGAAAGCACCTATATGCAAATGCTTACTGCCTGGGTAGAATTAGGCCCTGATATTCAATACTAGGCTGTGTCCATGCACTGGCACTGAATATTGACAACTGACCAGATTGTATCAGGCATCAGGCCCTTATGCAAGTCCTGGCCGATACCCAGCTGGGACTCATATAAAACACTTATGTGGGTCTTGGCTGAATATCGGCCAGGACCCGCATCAGTACTGTGTCTTTATCCCCCCCCCCCCCCTCCTAACAAGTCAACAACCCCCTTCTCACCCTAGAGGTCACGGCAGCCATTTTTAGCTTAGAGCCACTGGGGGCAAGAGCGAGCAAGGTTCACTCCTGCCTCCATCATATTGTTCCTTATATTTTTGTCCTTTTCTCTGAAATCATTACTCTTCAGAAATTCTACATTGGATTTTGTGTTGCGATGAACAATCCTTGAAAATAGGCTGCCATCCAGAAAGATGGTGTGATATTATCCTAATTATTCTAAACTCTATTCTAAAAAGCAAAGAAAAAAAACAACAAAAAAAGCAAAACAAAACAACAAAATCTGGACTTAACCAGACTAGTCAACTATAACCTGATCGCAAGTAACATTTTCAATCCAACCCAGTCACGGTTTAGAAATAATTATAGTACATCAACTCTTAGGGCTCCTTTTACAAATTGACACTACCATGGAGTCAAGAGCTAAATTTATTTTAAATTTAAATAGCAAACTTTTCCAATTTGAAGGCAATAGGATTCAATTTAGACCTAATACTTAGAATGGAAATTCAAGAAAGTACCCTCATAGCTATAACTTTCTGGAAAATGTGACAATTAAGATGTTTAAAATCTTCTTTCCACAAAGAGCAATGTAGAATCTTTACTCAGGCTTTAGTTTTATGCCATCTAGACTATTGTTGTACACTGCAGTGGTAATGTTAGAAGCTCTATTCTTTTTTTTTGTTGTTGTTGACATCTGAAAACTAGCATTTAGATGTCCACCCAGCTTATTTTCAAAAGTGATCGCCGGCCATCTTCTGACACAAATCGGGAGATGGCCGGCGATCTCCTGAACCCGGCGAAATCGGTATAATCGAAAGCCGATTTTGGCCAGGTTCAACTGCTTTCTATTGCGGAGCAGGCAAAACATCAAGGGGGCGTGTCGGTAGGGTAGTGAAGGCAGGACGGGGGTGGAACGGGGGCGTGCTCACGAGATGGCCGGCTTCACCTGATAATAGAAAAAAAAAGCCAGGCTTGACGAGCATTTCGCCGGCTTTACTTGGTCCCTTTTTTGTCACGACCAAGCTTCAAAAAGGGGCTCCAACTGACCAAATGACCACCGGAGGGAATCGGGGGATCACCTCCCCTTACTCCCCCAGTGGTCACCAACCCCCTCCCACCCAAAAAAACAAAAAAACTTTTTTGCCAGCCTCAAATGTCATACTCAGCTCCCTGAAAGCAGTATGCAAGTCCTTGGAGCAGTTTTTAGTGGGTGCAGTGCACTTCAGACAGGTGGACCCAGGCCCGTCCCCCCTACCTGTTCCACTTGTGGTGGTAAATGGGAACCCTCCAAAACCCACCCACAACCCACTGTACCCACATGTAGGTGCCCCCTTTCACCCCTTAGGGCTATGGTAATGGTGTAGAGTTGTGGGGAGTGGGGTTTGGGGGGCTAAACAACCAAGGGAAGGGAGATATTTTTATTATTTTTTTTAAAATGTTTTGAAGTGCCCCCTAGGGTGCCCGGTTGGTGTCCTGGCATGTCAGGGGGGGGGGCAGTGCACTACAAATGCTGGCTCCTCCCACGACCACATGCCTTGGATGTCACCGAGTTTGAGATAGCCAGCATTTTTTTTCCATTATGGCCGAAAACTGAGGCCGGCCATCTCAACCCCGGTGAACTCTGACATTTGGCCCGGCCCAATCGTATTAGCAATGAAAAAGATGGCTGGCCATCTTTTTTGAAAATACGGTTGGCTCCGCCCGCTTGTGGCGCCGATGCTGGAGATGGCCGGCCAGCTATTTGGCCAGCGCTTTTCGATTATGCCCCTCCATATTGCATTGATATCCAAATCCCGATTTTATAAAGTCTTGATGTGAATATCTAAAACTGTATTATGTCCATATGGCAAGGGGACATGGTCTGGGTGTGTTTTGGACAGGACTGGAAAGGGGCCAAAAATGGACTTCCAACTCCGATAGTAGAAAGGGAAGGGACTTCCAGTTCAAAGCGATGGATGTCTATATTTAGACATGGTATTTGGCATGTCCAGATTACAGAAAGGTGCTTTGATTGAGCCGTTCTCCACTGGAGGGAGTAAGGGAAGTCACCGTAGGTGTTTTTCTGTCACTAAAGGACTCACAATTTAAAAAGAAAATACCAACAGCTATAGTCAGAATAGAACCTGCAACCTTTGGATTTCTGCTCTGGTTCTTAACCTTCAGAATGTGGCCATGTTAGAACAGGCTGTATGTCAGTAGATCCTGTTCTAAAATTCATGAAAAATGGATGTGCATATCTGATTCTCAGATTTGGACATCCTTTCTAAAATTCTGTTCTCTATATAGGAATTTCATTAAACTCACAATCCCCCAATATTCAAAATCATGTAACCAGCCAGGAATTACACCTGGCTGGTTAAATGACACTTAAACCAGCTATCCAGCGATATTCAATGGGGGATAGCCAGTTATCCTCCTCTGTATATTCCCAGTTAGTGCCTAGGAGATAAACCACCTATATCGCACAATATAGCCGACTATCCCCCCATAGTCAATCCATATCCAGCTATTGTAGGTGACCATATCGGACCACTTAAGAGCCAATATTCAGACCATGGGAGGGTGACCGGCATTAAATATCCGACCTATTTTTAGCCAGTTTAAATATAACTGGCAAAGTTGATACTTTAAGATAGTCAGTTACAATAGCTGAATATGAATTGAATTGAATATTTGACGATAGCAGGTTATATTGCGAGTTTTAGCCAGCTATCTCCTAGATGCTAACCAAGAATATTCAGCTGGGGATACTCGACTATCCCCTGCTAGATAAGTGCCATTTAACTGGCCAGGTGCCATTCCTGGCTGGTTAAATGGTTTTGAGTATTGGGGGACTAAATAGCGGGTATGGGGCCAATATTTGGACAGCGGGAGTTAGCCCGGCTAACTCCAAAAGTCAGCTCTAAACTCGGTTATTCAATGCCGGGTCTTTTCTGCTGACCGGCATTGATGGACGGTTTGAACATAACCAGCTATGGTGATTTTCAGACTTAGCCGGTTATGTTCAAACCAGCCAAAGATATCACGTAGCCAAATATGGCCACTAAAGTGGAACTGAAAAATCAGCCGATAGCCAGTTATATCGCCTGATATAACCGGCGATCCGCTAACTGCTGGCTGGTGATATTCAGCAGGAGATAGTTGGCTATCCCCCGCTGAATATCACTGGATAGCCAGTTTTTAGATATTTAACCGGCTTTTGAATATCAGGGGGAATATTTTTAGCATGTTTAATGTTAACTGGCTATCTCTGAACCCCAACTTAGCTGGGTAGCTTTATACTGGCTAAAAGTAAACCTGATATTCAATGTTGGTCACCAGAAACGGCCCGGCAATGAATATCAGGGTTGACCACCAATCAAGGGAGTTAGCTGGGCTCCCTACCATGATCTGAATATTGGCCCCAATCTGTTAAAATTAATTCAAAACAGAGCAGCAAAGTTGATCTACGTATAGAGCAAATATATTTGCTGCATCGATCACTTTTTTCATAATTTATGTTGGATGTCTATGACCATTAGAATAATGTTCAAAACAAGCTACATGTTTTTTTTTTATTATTATTTTTTTTAATTTTATTTATCATTTTACTTAATTACAATCACATTTATCACATAAATGTAAGGAAATACAGAAATTAATATAAAAAGGAAAACATTTTCTCTCAACAATATATATTTACATAATTGTCCACAATTGGAAGATCCAAGATCAGGAAAACAATCTTAAAGAAAATAAGAAAAACTCAAAACGGTTAATCTTACACTTCACATTTTCTGAGGGAGGAAGGTTAATCGGTTATTGCAGCCGGCACAGTGGTAACTGAAGGAAGTTGCTGCAGAGGATTCTTCATCTGTTTCCACAAACTCTATAATTTCTTAGGTTCAAACAAATAAGTAATAAGGAAAATAAAACACTTACAAGGGAATCGTGCTAGGAAGGTCCCACCTGGGGCAATGATTCCTGGCTGAAAAGCCAAGACTTCACACCTCCCAGTCTGCGATTCCCTTGATGTGTCAGGAAATATATTCATCTTTGAACCCAAAAAACTAATCAACCATATATCGGAAATACATGTTTTTTTTTTATAATATTGCAAGGATCTGCAAATTAGAACATAAGAACTTTAGATTAGCCCAATATACTGCTTCAAACAGTGGTCAATCCAGGTCACAATTACCAGGCAGAAACCCAATTAGTAGCAACATTCCATGCTACCAATCCTGGGAAAAGCAGTGGATTCCCCCATTTCCATCTCAATAAGAGACTATGGACTTTTCTTCCAGGAACTTGTCCAAACATTGTTTAAACCCAGTTATGCTAAACACTCTTACCACATCCTCAGGCAGTGAGTTCCAAAGCTTAACTATTCTTTAAGTGAAAAATATATTTCCTCTTATTTGCTTTAAAAGTATTTCCATGTAATTTCATTAAGTGTCCCCTGGTCTTTGAACTTTATGAAAGAATGAAAAATTGATTCATTTTTACCCATTCTATACAACTTAGGATTTTATGGACCTCAATCATGTCCCACCTCAGCCATATCTTTTCCAAGATGAAAAGCCATAAACATTAAAGCCTTTCCTCATATGGGAGGAGTTCCACCCCCTTTATCATATTGGTTGCTAGTCTTTGAAATTTTTCTAATTCCATTTTATCTTTTTTTGTGATATGGGACCAGAATTGAATGCAGTACTCAAGGTGAGGTCACACCATGGAGCGATACAGAGGCACTATTATTTTCTTGGTCTTATTTTGCAACCCTTTCCTAAGAATTCATAGCATGCTGTTTACTTTTGGGGCCACGACAGCACACTGGGCAGAAGATTTCAGCGTATTGTCTATAATGACACCTAAATCTTTTTTTTGAGTGCTGACTCCTAAGGTGGACACTAGTGGTAGGTAACTATGATCCAGATTATTCTTCACAATGTGTATTGTTTTGCATTTGTCCACATAAAATTTTATCTGCCCTTTGGATGCCCAGTCTTCCATTTTCCTAAGGTCTTCCTGCAACGTTTTCACAATATGGATGTGTTTTGTCAACTTGAACAGTTTTGTGTCATCTGAAAATTTAATCACTTCATTCTGATTTCCAGATCATGTATAAATATGTTAAATAGCACCGGTCCCAGTACAGATCCCTCCTCCACTGAGAAAAATGACCAATTAACCCTACTCTTTCTTTTACGTCCAATAAGCAATTCCTAATCTACATAAAGACATTGCCTCCCATCCTATGACTTTTAAAATTTTTCAGGAATCTCTCATTAGGATCTTTGTCTAAAGCTTTCTGAAAATCTAGATACACTATCAGGCTCATTTTCAAAAGAGATGGTCGTCCATCTTTCGACATAAATCGGAACATGGATGTCCATCTCCCAGAGACGTCCAAATCGATATAATCGAAACCCGATTTTGGACGTCTCCAACTGCAGTCCGTTACAAAGACGTCCAAATCTCAAGGGTGTGTATCAAAGGCATGGTGAAGGTGGGACTTGGGCATGCCTAAGACTAGGATGTCTTTGAGCCATAATCGAAAAAAGCATGGACGTAACATGGACGTTTTCACCCGGACATGTTTTTATAATGAATAGGGCACAAAAAGTGCCTGAAATGACCAGATGACCACCGGAGGGAATAGGGGATCACCTCCCGTTACTCCCCCAGTGGTCACTAACTCCCTCCCACCCTCAAAAAACATTTTTAAAAATATTTGTGCCAGGCTCTATGCCAGCCTCAGATGACAGCAGTATGCAGGTCCCTGGAGTATTTTAGTGCAATTCAGACAGGTGGACCCAGGCCTATCCCCCCACTACCTGTTATACATGTGCAGGAAACTGTGAGCCCTCCAAAACCACTGTGCCCCCATATAGGTGCCCCCTTCACCCGTAAGGGCTATGGTAGTGGTGTATAGTTGGTGGTAGTGGGGTTTGGGGGGGTTGGGGGGCTCAGCACACAAGGTAGGGAGCTGTGTACCTGGGACCATTTTATGAAGTCCACTGCAGGGCCCCCTAGGGTGCCCAGTTGGTGTCCTGGCATGTCAGGGGGGCCAGTGCACTACAAGTGCTAGCTCCTCCCTCGTCCAAATGGCTTGCATTTGGACGTTTTTGACATGGACATCTTTGGTTTCAAAAATCGCCGAAAGTCAAAGATGTCCATCTCTAGGGACGTCCAAATCCAAGGACGTCCTTGGTATTTTCGAAATGAAAGATGGACGTCCATCTTTTTTCATAAATACGGTTTTCCCCGCCCCTGGATTTGGAAGTTTTACAAAGATGTCCAAATCCCAACTTGGACGTTTCTTTCGAAAATGCCCCTCCACATCAACTGTCTCACCATTATTCACATATTTATTCATGCCTTCAAAGAACTGATGCTAATTGGTGAGGCAAATCTTCTTTTAGCTGAACCCATGCTGTCTCTTTTTTTTGTTACATTTGTACCCCGCACTTTCCCACTCATAGCAGGTTCAATGCGGCTTACATATTATATACAGGTACTTATTTGTACCTGGGGCAATGGAGGGTTAAGTGACTTGCCCAGAGTCACAAGGAGCTGCCTGTGCCTGCAGTGGGAATCGAACCCAGTTCCCCAGGACCAAAATCCACCACACTAACCACTAAGCCACTCCTCCACAATCTCTGTCCCATTAAATCATGTTTGTTTACATGTTTCGTAATTTTATTCTTTTTAATAGTTTATACTATTTTGCTTGGCACTGAAATAAGGCTTACTGGTCAGTAATTTCCCAGATCATCCATTTTTAAGAATCAGCATTACATTGGTCACCCTCCAATCTTCAGGTACTATGGATGATTTTAACAACAGGTTACAGATCACTAACAGCAAATCATCAATTTCATGTTTGAGTTCTTTCAGTACTGTGGAGTGTGTACCATCCAGGTGATTTATCACCCTAACTTGTCGATTTGGCTCAACATTTCTTCTAGGTTCACCAAAATTTATTTCAGTTCCTCCACATCATCATCCTTGAAATCCATTTCCAGTATAGGTAGATCTCTTCCATTTTCTTACTTAATGACCAAAGCAAAGAATTCATTTAATCTTTCCGCTATGGCCTTATCCTTTCTGAGTGGCCACTTTGTTCCTTCATGATCTAAAGGTCCCACAGATTCCTTCACAGGTTTTCCGCTTCAGATGCACCTGAAAAAGTTGTTACTATGAGTTTTTGTCTTCGTGGCAAGTTTGACTTCATGTTATTTTAGCATTCTTTATCAATGCTTTGCATCTAGCTTGACAGTGTCTATGTTGCTTCTTAATTTCTTCATTCGGATCCAACTTTGAAGGATGTTCTATTGGCTCTGATAGCCTCTTTCTCTTCGCCTTTTAACCATGCTGGCTGGCATTTGCTCTTCTTTCCACCTTTGTTAATTCATAGAATACAGTCGTAACTCTTTTTACTTTTTTGTAAATTCATTTCAATCGGATAAGGGATTTAGCAGAATGTAAGTGTGCAGACTAAAAACTAAAAATTAGAAATCCTTGAAGTGGTTCAGAGGGAAGCAACTAAAATGATATGAGATCTGAACTATAAAATTATGAAAAAAGACTCGAAGACCTGAATATTTATACCCTAGAGGACAGGAGAGACAGGGGTGATATGATACAGATGTTTAAATACTTGGAAAATTATTAATGAGTAAACCAGTCTTTCTGAAAGATGGGGAAGTTATAGATCTAGAGGACATGAAATGGAACTACAAGAAGGTAAGCTTAAGAGCACCTTAAGAAACAATTTTTCATGGAAAGAGTGGTGAATTCCTGGAATGCCTTCCTTACGGAGGTGATTGGGACAAAAAACAGTGATGTAGGATAATCACAGAGGATCCCTATCTAGCAAAAGGATGGGATCAAGTCAAAACAATAACCGAGGAGTGTAGCCTGTACGGAGCAGCAGGTTCAATCCTAAACAAAAGCATAGAGTAGGTAACCTGCATGTTTTGCGCAGTGTCGGGTAGAATTCTAGTCACCTTGCTGGGCAGACTAGATAGAATCTGCTGGTCTTATCTGCTGTCTGTTAGCAATGTAAATAGCTTGTGAGCAGTAGTAACTTTCATCAATGTTTCCACCCTTGCTAGTGTCCGTATATTTTGCAAATACATTCATAATTCATTGTAATAATTTTATAAAAATCTATTTATAGTGAAGACTGTCTCATATTCACTTATCTCATGCTTCCATTAGAAACAGCTTGGAGCATGCAGATGAAACTGAAAAAGTATTCTTGGGAAACTAATATCAATAGGAAAAGTTGTTTCAGGGAATGGGGTATGTTTGAATATAATAATTTAAAAATATGTCTACTAGTTTTGAACTGCATGGGGCTCTTTTACTAAAATGCAGTAGGATTTCCACTAATCACATGTTAACAGCAATAATTAATATATGATAATTGCAAAATCTGTGAGACAAATACAGGGAGTCATAGCCTGAATCTGTCTGCATGGGCACCATGTTACATGCAGTACCAGACAGCATGGGTGCCCACGCTATCTGTCACATAGCAGGAATGCAGTGCAGCCCCCTACATAAATAAATTAGCATAGCTGGCCGTGGCTGCATATCACCCGACACTATTCCCCCAATCTGATAACCCCCCAATGTGATTCCCTAACCCCCTGATAGTTCGTATCATAGCTGCAAACCCTTTCACCCCAATAGTCTTGATCACTGCCCTGAAACCCCCAAATCCTTATCATAACCTGAACCCCCCAGCTCCTGCCCATGAGAAGCCCCTCTCCTGATTTGAAGCCTTATCCACATACATCTAAGCAAACCCTACTCCTATACCATGACCCCCCCCTCCCCATCCCTTACCACCACCAGGACTTACTTAGCAGTGATTCCTGGTACTCTAGGGATTTTCTCCTTATATGGAAGGATGTTCCTTAGCAATAATAAGCAAGCAAAAAAAAGGAAGTAAACTGACCTCACAATGCTGTGAGATATGAAACAAAAAAGTGAGGTGAACCAAGGAGGATACCAAAAAAAACTTTATTGGGTATTTAAAAAATGACCCGACACAGCCGTGTTTCGGCCCTAAGGCCTGCCTCAGGGGTCTTGACCAATCTATGTGAGAAAAAAATAAAATAATATCTAATAAATAATACATAATAAATGATATACATGAATATATTGTATGTAATTTGAAAATAAAGTGACAATATGATTCATTGAGCATGTGTTGAAAATAACACTAAAAAAAAACTTAGAACAACTCATTTGTAATACGAACAAACATTTAAAATTGTTAACAAATAGTAAACAAATAAAACGCACAGAGTTTATGGTATGACATACATATGAATATTATTGAATGAGTATTGTATCTCAACAAAAAAAATTTTATCCCAAAGAAACTTTTTTTAAAAACAGACAATAATGCATATGTATACATAAATAAAAGAAAAGACCACTGTAATCAGAACAAAAATATTATTATTAAATATGATATGTATACAATAAATTAATTATAATAATGTAAGAGAATGGTAAACCAATGATTAGAAACTTTTTTGAAATTATATCTTGAAACATAATGGTAAATTATAAATAAATTATAAAGGGTTGGATAATCTTAAATAAAAATACCTCAGATGTTGTAATGTAATATCATACACAGATGATGATGTGTTGGTAAATCAAAAAACTTCTTAGGTCTATATTGTTTATAGTGGAGTCTGTTCTTACATGGCCCCCTCTGACAACCCAGTCTCAGAGACAGCTGTAATTATGTGGGAATTATTTCTCTGATATATATTCTACCTACCATAAGAAATATTTCATTTGGAAGGGTGAGGGAACAGGGTTTCTATCTCCTTACAACCACCCCAAGTTACCATGACAGAAAAGACAGAAAGGAGAGAAGCTATGTTTCTTCCAAAGGGATAGTCTGTATTCCAATATAGATAACAACAAAGCAATCAGGCAATAGAGCAATTAGACAAAGTAATCAGGCAAAGTAATTAGACAAAGTAATCAGCAGAGTAATCAGGCAATAATAAAGCAATAAGGCAGGTAACAAATAGCAAACAAATCAGGCTATAGCAATTTGTTACGAGAGGGAGAGAGACCACTGTGATAAAGAGCCACTCAGTTGATCACCTCACCCCTCTGGCTAGATACAACACAACAGTGCCTTATATACAGTGGATTGGGCATCAATCCCCTCTCAACTTGCAATTTCAGCTGATTTCTGTGTTACTCAGCTAATTTCTGTCTTACTGTATTGTTTACATAAAATGGAACACACTATCTGAATGTTTATGGAACACAGCAAGTCCAAGGTTTCTTAGTCGTCACTTTGTTACAGGAATTTTCCTAGCACCTATGTTTATCATAGTGCTATCTAAAAAACTCAATACTTCTTCACCTTCAAACCTTGTGAAGTAGAATCAGTGGCACCATTTCTGTCAGGAAGGGGGAAGAGTGCTCTTAAGAGTCAGCATGACCTAGAATTCACAGTTTCAGCAGAAAGTATAGGAATTACTGCTATAAGGGCTCTGGCTACACAGAATGTTGAAGCAGAGATTTTAGCCAGTAAGATGCAGTTGTTAGGCTTCTTAAGTTTGAGCCTTTGGACATGCAAAGAAGAATGCTGGAGAATGTGGTAACAGCAGACAGCATGTCTAGGTTTAGAAAAGCTTGGACAAGTTCCTGGAGAAAAAGTCCATAGTTTGTTATTGAGATGGACATGCTTTCCCCAGGATTCGTAGCATGGAATGTTGCTACCAATTAGGTTTCTGCCTGGTACTTGTGACCTGGATTGGCCACTGTTGGAAGCAAAACAATAGGCTAGATTGATTATTGAATGTGTAGGAAACCATGCAGTTCAGAGTCTTTATCTGTCTTTGCTAGCCATGTCCCTCTGCCACAGACCCTTATCAAGTCAACTGCTATATTATTTTCAATTTATCTGATCTCCTGGTAGTTCTTCATTTATCTATTAAACATGTGATTCTGCCAATGTGTGCAAGCTCCCTTGCTGGCTCTGTTATTCCATGTCATTGTGACAGTCTAGAAACATAGGTCCTTCCTGACCCAGCTAAGGATAGCATCTGATGTAATGGTTTATGAAATTCTCCGTCACACTCTAACCAAGCATTACCCCCCATACGTTTTGTAAACCTCAAAGATAACATCCTGTTTATTTGAGTTGCTTTCTACTCTTTTCTGGTGCCTTCTCACCAATTATTCTGAAGGCAGCAGTCCAATCTACATAGGAAATATAGAAACATGTAGGCAAATAAAGACCATATGGCCTATCCAGTCTGTCCATCCATGCCACCTACTCTCCCTATCATTCCCTTAGAGATCCTATGTACTTGTCCCAAGCTCTCTAGAATTTAAATACTACTACTACTACTATTTAACATTTCTATAGTGCTACAAGGCGTACGCAGTGCTGCACAAACATAGAAGAAAGACAGTCCCTGTTCAAAGAGCTTACAATCTAATAGACAAAAAATAAATAAAGTAAGCAAATAAAATCAATTAATGTGAACAGGAAGGAAGAGAGGAGGGTAGGTGGAGGCGAGTGGTTACAAGTGGTTACGAGTCAAAAGCAATGTTAAAGAGGTGGGCTTTCAGTCTAGATTTAAAGGTGGCCAAGGATGGGGCAAGATGTAGGGGCTCAGGAAGTTTATTCCAGGCGTAGGGTGCAGCGAGACAGAAGGCGCGAAGTCTGGAGTTGGCAGTAGTGGAGACCATTCTACGAATTCAGCACCCTTTCTGTGAAGAAGTATTTCCTCAGGTTACTTCTGAAGCTATCTCCTTCATCCTGTGCCCGTTCATTAAGAACATAAGAATAGCTATACAGGGTCAGGCCAATTTTTTAAAGTATTTTGGCTCATTTAGCCAATGGGCAGTGGGGCAGCTCATGAGCAAAGAAAGTGCAATCATGTTCGAAATAGAAAAGCAAGATTGCAAAATGGTAACACTATAAGAATAGCCATACTGTGTCAGACCAAGGGTCCATGTAGTCTAGTATCCTGCTCCCAACAGTGGTCAATCCAGGCCAATGTAGAACTGTCATTGGATACACTCTGATATTTGTCAACGTTTGCTCATTTCTGATCTGAAGAAGGGTTATCTTCGAAAGCTCCTAAGAAAATGTACTAATTAGTCCAATAAAAAAGGTATCATCTTATTTTATTTTCTATGTTTTGTTTTATTTCTATTTATTACCTTTAAAAGTAGACTAACATGGATACCACACTACTTTATTCTTAAGAATGGAATTAGTTATAGTTCAAATGGCAACTTGGTAGGGGTGGAGAAATAAATAAGAATGGAGGAAGACCAATCCAATTCCAACACATATTTCTTTAACTTGATAGGGGTGTGCATTTGTTAGCATGCATTTGGGTTGTTACTGTGCCTTTTAAAAGTTTGCTGTAGGCTAAATTGAGTTAAAATACACAAATCCGTTTAGCATACCTTGATTCATTGGTTAGTAGATATTAAGGGGCTCATTTTTGAAACAGAAAAACATCCCAAAAAATGGAATAACAGACAGATATATGTTTTTCTAACAAAAGTGTGTGTAAGTTACTGTATTCTAGACTGTGCATAAAAATGGCAACACCACCCATGCCGTCCTATGCTTCTTCCAGTGAACAGCCCCCTTGCATGTGCTCTTACAGTGAGGATTCTCAACTCAGTCCTCGGGGCACACCTAGTCAATGTGGTTTTCACGATTCTTACAATGAATATGTATTAGATAATGTTTGCATACAGTGGAGGTAGTGAATGCAAATTTGTCTCATGCATATTCAATGCTAAAAATTTGAATTTGATGGAGAACTGATGGTGAACTACCTACAGCAATCCAGCCAATATGTGGAGGACTGTGTTTTTTGTTAGCTGGATCATTGCCGAGATAAGCCACTCGAAATTCTTCTGTCCTGGTGCCAGCTATGCTATGTATTACATGATAATTACGATGTCCATTGAATGTTGCAATTAATTTGTGTTAATGGAATCCCTGTGAGTTTGATGAGTATTGTATGAGTGGTGAGATTGCAGTGTGTGGATAGTTATTTTTAGGTTTTTAATTATAATGTATTGTGCAATAGTAGGTTTGGATACTTGATAATAATACAAGTTTTGGAACTGTGTATAGCTGTGATTGATATTTTTAGTGGTAGCTTGCTGTACAGCTATATTGGAATACTAGTAAAAAAAAAGGCCCGTTTCTGACACAAATTAAACGGGTGCTAGCAAGGTTTTCCTCGGAGTGTGTATGTTTGAGAGAGTGTATGTGAGAGTGACTGTGTGTGAGAGAGAGTGTGAATGTGCAAGTGTGTGTGTGTGTGTGTGAGAGAGAGTGAGTCTGGGTGCGAGTGTGTCTGTGAGAGAGAGTGTGTGTGTGAGAATGAGAGTGTGTGCAAGTGCATATGTGAGACAGTGTGTGAGAGAGAGAATGTGTTGCACACAGATACAGTGTGTGCGACAGAGAGAGTGTGTGTGAGACACAGACTCTCTGTAAGACTGAGTGTATGAGACCAAGAGAGTGTGTAAATGACTGTGTGACACATAGAGAGTGAATAGTAACATGTGTGTAACATAGTAGACGGCAGAAAAAGACCTGCACTGTCCATCCAGTCTGCCCAACAAGACAACTCGTATGTGCTACTTTTTGTGTATACCCTACTTTGATTTGTACCTGTGCTCTTCAGGGCACAGACCGTATAAGTCTGCCCAGCACTATCCCCGCCTCCCAACCACCAGCCCCGCCTCCCACCACCGGTTCTGGCACAGACCATATAAGTCTGCCCAGCACTATCCCTGTCTCCCAACCACCAGCCCCACCTCCCACCACCGGCTCTGGCACAGACCATATAAGTCTGCCCAGCACTATCCCTGCCTCTCAACCACCAGTCCCGCCTCCCACCACGGCTCTGGCACAGACTGTAAGACATTGAGTGTGTGTGTGAGAGAGAGAGAGAGAGAGTGTGTGTGTGACAGAGATACCTCCCCCCCCCCCCCCGGGTGTCAGGTCCCCCCTCTCTCTCTGAGGGTTACTGTGCAGGACGCTGTCAGCTTCAGAATGTTGGAGGTGCGTTTTATTATATAGGATAGATACCCTGTTTTAGTATTTTGTGATGCATATTCAACGGGGATATCATTTGTCCTTGTTCATTTGTCCTATCACATACCCCTTTGTTGATTCGTTTACTATAGATTGTATTCTCTTGTTACTATGTAAGCCGCATTGAGCCAGCGATGAGCGGGAAAGCGCGGGGTACAAATGTAATAAATAAATAAATAAATAATATCCTGAAAACCTGACTGGTTGGGTGCAGGGTCGCTTTAAGCATCTGTGGGACCCTGGGTAAATTTTTGTGGATAGGCCCCCACCCCACCAGTCCAGCGGCACAGCTTCCTTAGCCCCCTGCCAAAAAAAGTAAATAAATAAACTGCATAAATGTGCAAGCCATGCTGCTGATGGCTCTGCTGGCTCTGCCCCTCAGACAGAAGCAGTCCATGTTAGAAGGGATCCACATGGCAAAGTCATCAGCTGTGTGCCCTAAACAGCAGCTACACACCTTTATATCAGGTTTTTTTTTTTTTCTGGAGATGTGGAGGTGGGGGGAACAAAGCTACTGGGCCAGAGAAGCGGAAGTAAGGAAGATGCTGGACCAGAGTGCAGAGATGCCTAAAATGGCCCGTCCCAAAGAGTGAACGTGAAGACCAATGGGCGAGTTTTTCTCATAGTGCATTCAGGGTATACATTTGGCATGGTTGTGAAGGGACTGAGGCCTGGGAAAGGGCTGCTGGCTACTTTTATTGACAAGTAATCTCGTCATGTGAATCTAAAATTTTATGTGGCTTACATAGTACCATCAAAGGTGTTTGTCCAGTCGGTGGATAACAAATACAAAGTTGTATAGTGATCGTATGAGGTATAAGTGGAGGGTCAAAATGGATGAAGATTGCGTGATGTCCTGTTCGATCATAGTCATGCTGTGTTGGTTGGTGAAGAGGGTTATGTGGGGTCGTTGGGGTAGGCCTTTTTGAAGAGGTTGGTTTTTAGCGATTTCCTGAAGTTCAAGTGGTCATGGATTGTTTTCACAGCTTTTGGGAGCCCATTCCATAGTTGTGCGCTTATGTAGGAGAAGCCGGCTGCGGAAGTTGTTTTGTATTTCAGTCCTTTGCAATTTGGGTGGTGTAGGTTTAGGTAGGATTTTGACGATCTGACTTTGTTTCTTATTGGTAAGTCTATAAGGTCTGTTTAAGAAATGGATTTCTGTGTCACAAGTCACATGTTACATATTTTAAATTCAATTATTTTCAAGCAAATAACCAACGCTAAACTACACACACACACACCTGTGGAAACAATTTAACTGTATTTAAAGACCCCTCAAGAGGCAGTGTCTCATAATTTAAACATGGTCAGACACAATTCTGCAATAGTGACAATCACCTCAACACACATCAGGTCCTGCAAAATCTTCTAAAACTCCATCTGATATTATATCAAACTAAAACTATATTAAGGTTTTGATGTTCCCACAGTAACTCCAACACACAATACCTCCTCTGCAAAACACTATGCACAGACTTGTGCAAAAACCACATTCAGAATATTATCATAACATAACGCTACTAACTCCCAGGACTCAAGAGTATCAACCTTATCTGTGCTATTGATCTCTATGCAGAATACTGCACCTTAGTAACACCAGATTGTCTCTAAGATATGAATAGGAATATGAATCTGGAATGGCCTTTAGAAAAATTCTGGAAACAAAGGAAAAAAAGGGGGGGGGGTCCCCACTCCTTCCACAGTAACGCAAGCAAACCAACCAACCACAGGGTGGAAGAAAACAAGTCCAAGTGACCAGCCAGAACACAGAATTAAAAGCTCTAAACAAAGTTTATTGGGATCCTACCCGGTCCGTGTTTAGGCAACAAGCCTTCTTCAGGGGTCAATAGATCCTCTGCTGGACGTCAAGTCATCTATGAGTGCTAGGAAAAGCACAAATATAGTAATGCAGAATCCGTCAAAAGGGGAACACAGCCAACTTGGCTGTGTTCCCCTTTTGGCGGATTCAGCATTATTATATTTGTGCTTTTTCTAGCTGTGACCTATGCATAAGTTGAGGTACTCCTCCAGTCCTCCCTCCCTCTCTCACCTGGCCTAGCACCCCTCTCTCCCTCCCCTCTGTCCCTGAGTTTGTCATATCACCTTCTCTCAAACCCCACCCCCCACCACTCCTCCAGTCTACCTTATAATGTCTTACCTGGAACCTTTCCTCTGATGTGTCTCACTCCCTCTGATGCAACTTCCTCTAGGTCAGGACACAGATAGCGCATTTGTGTCACTGCTGCCACCGGTGACCCCTATAGAAAAAGAGAAAAAGACATTTTGAGGTAGACTGCAAGGGGGAGAATGCCAAACTGCGGCAGAGGGAAGGCTAAGAGAGAAGGGGGATGCTGGACTGTGGACAGGGAGGGGGGTTGAAAGAGAGGGCAGATGCCAAACAGCAGGGGGTGGGGGTAAGGGAATGAAAATTAGACGTCTGCCCATGTATAAAACAAACTCATTTTAATGAAGACATTCTGAAATCTATTTGTTGACTTATACATGAGTATATATAGCAATTGTGTCAAGGGGCCATTTTCTTCTTATAGCGCCCTCTAGTGTAGGAGCTAACAGATAAAATTTAGACCTGTTATCCATAAGTAGAACTCATAAATTTTGCAATGCATTGTGCAAAATAGGGAAAGATGGGACAATTAGAAAACCGCACATTTAAGATGTATGTTTAGTGACGCTTTAGCATTCTATCCTAATAACATTTAACGATCTCTCACGTTGGTAAGATCAGAAGCACTTCTAGCCACCTAGCTCTGAACTGGTACTTCCTTAAACCATGATGTAGCTCCCTTCACCCCTGGTGCCTCAAACAATGCTAGCACTCTTTGTTCCGGCCATATTCAGGCACGCACCACAAAGCTGTAACAATATATGTGATTGTCAGCCTTGCAATGTATGGCAACACTTTTATGAAATTAGACGTATTTGTCTTGATGCTTAGTAGACAGCATGAAATTCAGATCTGTGTTTTGCCATTCTGTCGGCCAAGGCTCTAATACTCGATGACATAACTTCATTGCAGCCTTGACAGAACTATGTAGGAGTTCTGCTTACCATTGAAAATTAAAGCCACGGAAAGTGTTGACAACAGCAGATTTCTGAATGCTGCCAGACACCTGAAGTGATTGTTATTCCCTTTTGTCTAGAAGTCTTTATTATGTTTGTAATAGCGTCAGTTTCACTTAAGGACTGCTTGAAGTCAATAAAAGGTGGGCAAGTCTGAGAGCAAATTCCTTTTTCTTAGTCTCTTCCTTGCTCATTCTCCTTTCTTCTCTCTCAAACTCACTCTTGTTCACTTTTCACCTTCTTTCTTAAAATAGGATATGTTTTACCTTGTCTCCTCTTATGTTCTCTGTCCTAGTGGTTAGGGTGGTGGACTTTGGTCCTGGGGAACTGAGTTTGATTCCCACTTCAGGCACAGGCAGCTCCTTGTGACTCTGGGCTAGTCACTTAACCCTCCATTGCCCCATGTAAGCCGCATTGAGCCTGCCATGAGTGGGAAAGCGCGGGGTACAAATGTAACAAAAATAAAATAGATACTATTGGAGATTCTACATGGAATGTTGCTACTATTGGAGATTCTACGTGGAATGTTGCTATTCCACTAGCAACATTCCATGTAGAAGGCTGCGCAGGCTTCTGTTTCTGTGAGTCTGACGTATGTGCAGGACGTCAGACTCACAGAAGCAGAAGCCTGCGCGGCCACATTGGTGATCTGCAAGGGCCGACTTCTACATGGAATGTTGCTAGTGGAATAGCAACATTCCATGTAGAATCTCCAATAGTAGCAACATTCCATGTAGAAGTCGGCCCTTGCAGATCACCAATGTGGCTGCGCAGGCTTCTGCATGGAATGTTGCTAGTGGAATAGCAACATTCCATGTAGAATCTCCAATAGTAGCAACAGTGGTGGAGTGGCCTAGTGGTTAGGGTGGTGGACTTTGGTCCTGGAGAACTGAGGAACAGAGTTCAATTCCCACTTCAGGCACAGGCAGCTCCTTATGACTCTGGGCAAGTCACTTAACCCTCCATTGCCCCATGTAAGCCGCATTGAGCCTGCCATGAGTGGGAAAGAGCAGGGTACAAATGTAACAAAAAATATATATATATATTTTTTTCTTTTATATATATATACGCTCGAAAGTGTACATTCCCCCTTCCCCGAAACACACAGAATATCCCTTGTTCATTGAACCTGTCTCTCTTATTTGCTAGCACTTTCCTCTGTTTCTATTTAATAGTTTTTTTCCTTGTACATTTCCAACCTTAACATAATTTCTCTCTACCTCTTTTATTCTAGTCCTACTACTATTAATAATTTCTAAAGCACTATTAGATGTACCCAGTGCTTTATATAAACACGGAAAAAGACAATACCTGCTCAACAGATCTCACAATTTATTCAAGACTATCTTACTAGCCAGCTCATAATCGAAAGTGATCGCCGGCCATTTCCAGATACAAATCGGGAGATGGCCGGCGATCTGGGAAAAGTGGCGAAATCGGTATAATCGAAAGCTGCTTTTTTTTCACAGCATCACCGCTTTCCCGTCGCCTCGCCGGCGAAAGTTCAAAGGGGCGTGTTGTCGGCGAAGCGAAGGCGGGACATGGGCGTGGCTACCAGATAGCCGGCTTTCGCCAATAATGGAAAAAAAATACGGCGTTAAGCAGTATTTCACCAGGTTTACTTGGTCCTTTTATTTTCACGACCAAGCCTGAAAAAGGTGCCCAAACTGACCACACGACCACCGGAAGGAAGCGGAGATGACCTCCCTGTATTCCCCCAGTGGTCACTAACTCCCTCCCACCAAAAAAAAAACACTTTAAACACTTTTTTTCCAGCCTGTATGCCAGCCTCAAATGCCATACCCACCTCCATGACAGCAGAAGGTGTTCTGTCCTCCGACAGCCTTTTCCTGCTTGTGATGTGGCTCTGGGGTGAGTGTGACACCTTTTCTGTTGTTTGCACTGCAGAGTCACATCAGCAATGCATTGTGGTGGGTGTAGATATTGGTGGTTGGTAGGCTCTACTCCCCTGGTGCTTTCCCCCTGCTTACTCGGTCAGAGTGTGCCCTGTTTTGTTTCCTGTTGTAGTCCATGCGGTAGTGGCCATTTTTGTAAGCCAGTTTTAGTTCCCTTTCCTGTGTTACCCACGTTAGAGAACTTAGTTATTACCTTGAATGGTGCTGAAAGAGGGCATTGTACACCATTGTGCCAGCTCTGACCTACTGCTCATCTTAGTACCAGGGGACTCTTTGCTAGTGGGGCACAACCTCTGATCTGCAGTTAACTGTGAGTAAACGTGCATATTTCAAGAAAGGACTTTTTCAGAGAGATTAGTCTTCAGGTGTCAACTGGTGTGCCAAAGTCATACAGCAGCAATAAGTCCTAGAGGCGGTATGCAGGTCCCTGGAGCAGTTTTAGTGGGTGTAGTACATTTGTGGGTAGTGTTTTTTTTTTTTTTTGGGGGGGGGGTTGGGGGGCTCAGCTCCCAAAGTAAGGGAGCTATGCACATGGGAGCTTTTCTGAAGTCCACCGCAGTGACCCCTAGGGAGCCCGGTTGGTGTCCTGCCATGTCAGGGGGGCCAGTGCACTAAAAATGCTGGCTCCTCCCACGACCAAATGCCTTGGATTTGGCCGGGGTTTGAGTTGGCCGACATAACTTTCCATTATCGCTAAAAAACGAAGCTGGCCATATCAAACCCTGGCCAAATCCAAGGCATTTGGCTGGCCGGAACCGTATTATCAAAACAAAAGATGGCCGGCCATCTTTTTCGAAAATACGGGTCTGGCGAGCTGTTTGCGGCACCGCCAAAATACATCGCCGGCCATGTATTTCACCTGCGCCGTTCGATTATTCCCCTCTATGATACTTATTTTTGAAGCATATGGGCATCTGTCAAATGCCATACGTCCAAACAGCAAGGGGGAATGTTGTAAGAATGTTTTGGGTGGGACTATGGAGAGCCCAAAATCAGGATGTCCAACAGCCCCTCCACATTACCACCTTAGTAGAAATGGAATGGAAAATAGAACAAAGGAAATCATAATGCCTTCATATTGCTACATGGTATTTTTGAATATCATGTACAATTCTGGTCATGAGAGATAGATAGAGAGAGGGAAAGAGAAAGAGAGAGAGAGAGAGAGAGAGAGAGAGAGAGAGAGGTGCAACCAAAAATTGCAAAGGGGATGCAATGACTCACTTATGAGGAAAGACTAAAGAGTTTAAAGCTCTTCAGCTTAGAGAAGAGATGGCCGAAGGGAGACGTGATAGATGTCTATAAAATGGGTAGAAGTGAAGGAGTACAGTTACAAAATAAGTACCTGTATATACGTAAACCGCTTCGAATGTAGTTGCAAAATACTACAGAAAGACGGTATATCAAGTCCCATTTCCCTTTGCCTTTATACTTTCCAGGTTTAAAAGGATTAGGTGAACACAATGAAGTTACAAGCATCTTGGGCATGTAGACAAATTTGGTTGCGCAATTCTGGGTGCCATATTTAGAATCTGTGGTCATCCCCTGGATTCTAAATAGCATGCCTAGTGTTACGTGTCAAAATCCAAACATATTCTATAACAATGTGTGTAACCTAACTGGCTTAACAAGCCAATCAGTGTTGTTAACAGCATATATAAGTGCATAAGTACATGTGTTGCCATATTGGGACACACTGAAGTTCTATCAAGCCCAGCATCCTGTTTCCAACAGTGGCCAATCCAGGTTACAAGTACCTGGCAAGATCCCCAAAACAGTAAAATATATTTTATGCTGCTTATCCTAGAAATATGCAGTGGATTTTCCCCAAGTCCATTTTAATAATGGCTGATGGACTTTTCTTTTAGGAAGTTATCCAAACCTTTTTTAAACCCCAATAAGCTAACTGCTTTTACCACATTCTCTGGCAACAAATTCCAGAGTTTAATTACACATTGAGTGAAGAAATATTTTCTCTGATTTGTTTTAAATGTACTACTTTGTAGCTTCATCGCAAGCCCCCAGTCCTAGTATTTTTGGAAAGAGTAAGCAAGCGATTCATGTCTACCCATTCCACACCACTCATTATATTATAGACCTTTATCATATCTCACCTCAGCTGTCTTTTCTCCAAGCTGAAGATCCCTAGCCGCTTTAGCCTTTTCTCTTAGGGAAATTGTTCCATCCCTGTTATCATTTTTGTCGCCCTTCTCTGTACCTTTTCTAATTCCACTATATCTCTTTTGAGATGTGGTGACCGGAACTGCACACAGTATTCGGGGTATGGTCGCACCATGGAGCGATACAAAGGCATTATAACGTTCTCATTTTTGTTTTCCCATTTCTTTCCTATTAATATTTAACTTTCTATTTGCTTTCTTAGCCGCTGCCCCACACTGAGCAGAGGGTTTCACTTTCAACGTCTCATCAACGATAACACTTAGATCCCTTTCCTGATTGGTGACTCCCTTATGCAGAACCTTGCATCGTGCAACTTTTGTTCGGGTTAACAAGCACTTAACAAGCAATAATGAGCAATATTGGGCAATAATTAGAATTTAGGCTCACAACTCCCTAAGCATATTCTGTAACGCACTGTGCCTAAGTTTAATGCATGCAGGCAAAAAGGGGCATGGTTATAGGTGGGGAAATGGGCATTTCAAGGGCGTTCTAAAACCTACACGTGTTGTTATGGAATATGGCCCTCTGCACCTAAATCTATATGCTGGGATTTACTCCACATTTCCATTGGTGTAAATGGATGTGTGTAGTTTTAGGCACAAGGGGGTCTTTTTACTAAGGTGCGCTGAAAAATGGTCATAAGTACATAAGTATTGCCACACTGGGAATGACCAAAGGTCCATCAAGCCCAGCATCCTGTTTCCAACAGTGACCAATCCAGGTTACAAATACCCGGCAAGATCCCCAAAATGTACAAAATATTTTATACTGCTTACCCCAGAAATAGTGGATTTTCCCTAAGTCCATTTAATAACGGTCTATGGACTTTTCCTTTAGGAAGCCGTCCAAAGCTTTTTAAAACTCTGCTAAGCTAACCGCCTTAGTTAGTATAGGAGCGGATTTTAGGCGCGCACAGAATCATTCTTCAGTGCACCTGTAAAAAAAAGGCCTTTTTAAAAAATTTTGCCGAAAAATGGACATTTGGCAAAAAGAAAAAATTTCCACATGTCCATTTTGGGTCTGAGTCCTTACTGCCAGCCATTGAGCTAGCGGTAAAAACTCACGCGGTAATGACCTACGCACGTAAACTACCACTTGGCATGCGCCCAATAAGCGTGTCCGAAAATATAAATTATTTTTCAGATGTCAATAGTGGACGCGTGCCAAAAATGAAATTACCGCAATAGCCACGCGGTAGCTGGGCGGTAACTCTATTTTGGCGCACGTTGGACACGTGTACACACTTATACGGCTTAGTTAGAGGGCCCCTGGGATACCAACTAAACGTGCTCCATATACCACACCTAAATCTAGGTGCCGATTATAGAATACGCTCAGACAGAAATGTTTTCCAAGCGGATCTTATATTGACATATATAGAGGAAATGCTTTCCGGGCACTTCTTGTAAGCACCATATATAGAATCTGGCCCTATATGTGTGAAAATATGGCATGTTTAATTAACTGCTTCTATGCATCTAAGGTGGGGAAAAAATTAGGATGACTCCTTTTGTAAAAACTTCTGGATACACCTCGTTCTCGGCTATGACCACCAAGTGCGTGTAAACACACACACAAAGCACTTAGGCTGATGTGCTTAGCTCTTGTTTGGAACTGTTTCCAGTTTCATTGACAACAAACACACAGTAAAACCAATGACTCTGCCAACATGCTAATCACTTCGGTGCCTGCAAAAACAGCACTAAATCCTCCATGTAACATCTGCTCATTTGTGAAAGAAACAACAAATTAGCAACTCACTGCATATTCTCCCTGTATTAGGTTGTCTTTAGTATATTAACATGTTAAAACTGCTAACACTTTAAGCCCAGTTTTCGAATGATTTTTCCCACAGGCATAGGATGAGAAGAAAATATTGCTGTGACTAGTATTTCCAAATGATGATCGGTGTATTTCTTTACTCCCTCCCATCTCATTTCCCTGCCTCTACAATACTGCATTAACTTCCAGACCCGTAATGTGTGCACGCAGTTATTTGTGTCTCAAAGGCTTTTCATAAAAACGTTTTCTCAATGCTTGATTCTTACCTATCACAATACCTCTTAAGTTCCAATCACATAGGGCGACTTCTTCAGTTTCCAGACTCATAAATTGTGCATGCACCACTGCTATGTAATCAGTTTTCATCAGAAGCAAGTATGAAAAGTGTCCTCTTTTTTTGTACATACTTATCAGTATTAACACACTCCTCCCCCCTCCCCCAAGCACACCCAGATGGCTTTGACTACTCAGCATAGAAATACTGTGGTGGACCTAGGGAATAGAGGGATCGGATCCAAAGAAGCATAGGGGAGACTAGACAGGAAAGCCGATGCTGGGCTGACTTCTACGGTCTGTGCTCTGATGGAGGCTGTAATTAAACTCTGGAATTTATTGTCAGAGAATGTAGTAAAAGCAGTTAGCTTAGCGGGGTTTAAAAAAGGTTTAGATGGCTTCCTAAAGGAAAAGTCCATAGACCATTATTAAAATGGACTTGGGGAAAATCCACTGCTTATTTCTAGGATACCTTAAACAGATTATAGCACAACCTTGGTCTATTCACTGCTAAATAGGCAAATAAGTGGTGAAAAATAGACAATAATAGTCTACACGTATCTCAAACTGGATTTGATAAGAGGGGGAGAAAAAGCCTCATAGTTTCACAAAAGGAAATGTGACAATTGCAGTCAACATTCAATGGCTGGATAGCTGCCCTTTTGTGATTGTTGTAATCATGGGCAAAACCCTCTCCTCCACTAAAATTACTAGGTTTATATGCTGAGTAGATACTATACGAACTGTATGAATTGAAATGTTTTGTATTTGTATGTTAATTGAAGACGAGAACTACACATTCACTCCTTAAAAAAAATTATGCCAAAATCTATATATGGTCACTTCCTTGTGTAGATTTTGGGATAGTCAAACTTTCTAAAATGAGGCTGCACATGTATTACCAATCATTATCAACTAACTGGCAAAGTGAAATATTTATTTATTGCACTTCTGTCCCACATTTTCCCACCTTTTTGCAGGCTCAATATGGATATGGAGGCACACTTCACTTCAGGCACAGGCAGCTCCTTGTGACTCTGGGCAAGTCACTTAACCCTCCATTGCCCCATGTAAACCACATTGAGCCTGCCATGAGTGGGAAAGCGTGGGGTACAAATGTAACCAAAATAAAATAGATACTATTGGAGATTCTACATGGAATGTTGCTACTATTGGAGATTCTACATGGAATGTTGCTATTCCACTAGCAACATTCCATGTAGAATCTCAAATGGTAGCAACAGTGGAGGAGTGGCCTAGTGGTTAGGGTGGTGGGCTTTGGTCCTCAGGAACTGAATTCAATTCCCACTTCAGGCACAGGCAGCTCCTTGTGACTCTGGGCAAGTCACTTAACCCTCCATTGCCCCATGTAAGCCGCATTGAGCCTGCCATGAGTGGGAAAGCGCAGGGTACAAATGTAACAAAAAATTTAAAAAAAATCATGGGGGAGGTAAGGTAATCACAGTAATCATTCGCATAAGGCAGCAAAAAAAAAAAAAAAAAACTAGCATTGGCCCTGAATCTAAGACCTTACAGTAGTAGAATCATTGCAATTTTTATGCTTGGCAAGATTGAAGGTTAGTGCAATAGAGGAAGAGGAGTGGCCTAGGAGTGGAGGAGTGGCCTAGTGGTTAGGGTGGTGGACTTTGGTCCTGGGGAACTGAGGAACTGAGTTTGATTCCCACTTCAGGCACAGGCAGCTCCTTGTGACTCTGGGCAAGTCACTTAACCCTCCATTGCCCCATGTAAGCCGCATTGAGCCTGCCATGAGTGGGAAAGCGCGGGGTGCAAATGTAACAAAAAAAAATATTTAACAACTATAGAACTGGACCTTCCCCCTGTATCCCCAGTGTGAGGTGGTTATGAAGTTCTTGTCTATGATCTTTACATCTGCACTGATGTTGTTAACGTCAACTGGTGCTGCACTAGAAAAGTCTCACATGTGAGGAAACAGAATTCAGTATAAAATGTATACAAACTTAAGGAGTCCCTTTACCAAGCTGTGGTAGAAAGGGCCCTGTGATAGCGGCGAGGGCTGTTTTTATCGCGTAATATGGCCCTTTTTACCGCAGCGGATAAAAAAGGCTGAAATTCCCATGGCCATGCAATAAGGTTGCTCTTACCGCGTGGTCATGCGAGGGGGTATACTTACCGCCACCCATTGTTGTGGCAGTAAGGGCTCCCGCCCTAACCCAGCGGTAACCTGGTAGTGCATGGTGGTGTCTGATTACCTCTGGGTTAGTGCCATGCTAAAAAAATGCAGCTCTAATTTCCCCAGCGCAGGAAATGACACGTGCTGGGGCTGTAACTACTGTCGGTGCATGCGTTGGACTGGCAGTATCTCCAGATTAGCATGCAATAAACCCGCGTTGAGCTTACCGCCATTTTGTAAAAGGACCTCTTAGTAAATGATGGTTTGCTTCATAACATAGACATAGAGAAATATAGAATGTGATGGCAGGAACAAAAGATTATATTGTGCACCCACTAGGGACGGAAAAAAGTACCTGTATATAATATGTAAACCACTGTGATTTTAACCACAGAAAGGCAGTATATCAAATCAATTCTCCTAAATTATATAAGTACATAAGCATCGCCATGCTGGGACAGACCAAGGGTCCATCGAGCCCAGCGCCCTGTCACCGACAGCGGCCAAAAGAACAAGCAATTTGTCCCACCCATCCTAGAAATACTGTATTCCCTCGTCCATTCAATAACATTCTATGGCTTTTTCCTCCAGGAAGCCGTCCAACCCTTTTTTTCCAAGTCCGCTAAGTTAACCACCTTATCCACCTTTTCTGGCAGCGATTTCCAGAGTTTAACTACACGTTGAGTGAAGAAACTTTTCCTTTGATTCGTTTTAAATTTACCACACTGGAGCTTCATCGCATGCCCCCTTCTCCTAGATAAATAATGGTTGCTTCACAACATAGAACTATACAATATGATGACTTAAAAAAGACCACTTGACCTATCAAGTCATATGACCTTTTTTGACCAAATGCTCAGCTCTATAGTTCCTTCATCTCTGAGATCATAGTAACATAGTAACATACATAGTAGATGACGGCAGAAAAAGACCTGCACGGTCCATCCAGTCTGCCCAACAAGATAACTCATATTTGCTGCTTTTTGTGTATACCCTACTTTGATTTGTACCTGTGCTCTTCAGGGCACAGACCGTATAAGTCTGTCCAGCACTATCCCCGCCTCCCAACCACCAGCCCCGCCTCCCAACCACCGGCTCTGGCACAGACCGTATAAGTCTGCCCAGCACTATCCTCGCCTCCCAACCACCAGCCCTGCCTCCCAACCACCGGCTCTGGCACAGACCGTACAAGTTTGTCCAGCACTATCCCCGCCTCCCAACCACCAGTCCCGCTTCCCACCACCGGCTCTGGCACAGACCGTATAAGTCTGCCCAGCCCTATCCCCGCCTCCCAACCACCAGCCCCGCCTCCCGATCTTGACTAAGCTCCTGAGGATCCATTCCTTCGGCACAGGATTCCTTTATGCTTATCCCACGCATGTTTGAATTCCGTTACCGTTTTCATTTCCACCACCTCCCGCGGGAGGGCATTCCAAGCATCCACTACTCTCTCCGTGAAAAAATACTTCCTTACATTTTTCTTGAGTCTGCCCCCCTTCAATCTCATTTCATGTCCTCTCGTTCTACCACCTTCCCATCTCCGGAAAAGGTTAGTTTGCGGAGTAATACCTTTCAAATATTTGAACGTCTGTATCATATCACCCCTGTTTCTCCTTTCCTCCAGAGTATACATGTTTAGTTCAGCAAGTCTCTCCTCATACGTCTTGTAATGCAAATCCCATACCATTCTCGTAGCTTTTCTTTGCACCGCTTCAATTCTTTTTACATCCTTACATCCTTTGCACTTGCCCATTTTTTTCTTGAATTCAGACACTGTCTTTGTCTCCTCCACCTTCACTGAGAGGCTGTTCTATGTACAGGATTAAAACAAACAAAACAAAATAAATGGAAACCACAAAAGCTTAAAGTAGATTCATTAAATGTGACTGATGCAGTAAATTTACAGAATAAGTCTTTTGAAAATGCTTTACAGAAGATTGCACCTTTCCGAGAAGTTCAGATTCATAGATCAAATTCTATTTCTTGGTTTGATGAAGAATTAAAAAAAAAAAAAAAGGAAGTTAAATCAGGTCAAAACATTATAGAGGAAATCTCCTGATTGTTTTACTATGAATAATTGTAAGGTAGCACTTGTTCATTAGAAACCTCATGCAGTGTCCTCTAAGAAGAACTATTATGATAAGAAGATTCAATGAGCATTGTCTGATGCTGTTGCTTTGTTTTCCATGGTTCGTTTTCTGACATCTTATGCTACTGTTCTTTTAAATGTTTAAAAGTAATGAAATTCTTATTTCTCTTATTTTTCTATGTAGATTGTGTTCAATGCCCCTATCATGTCATTTGTATTGTAAACAGCCATGTTTGTATTGTAAACATGCTGTGTACCCATGAAGTGGAGGTATATTGAGCCAAGTAAATCATAAACTATATCATTAAAATCTTGAGATTGATAATGGCCTATGTGCCCTTGCATTTTATGTGAATGTGTTAAAAATTGTTCAAATGTTTGATTCTGTTCCACTGCCTAGATATAATGATGATGCTGTTGAGGAACAACTTAGAAAAGGTTCAAAGAAGAGCGACCAAAATGATAAAGGAGAAGGAACTCCTCCCATATGAGGGCTCTTCAGCTTGAAAAAGCGTCAACTGAAGTGGGTGGGGGGATATGATTGAGGTCTATAAGATTCTGAGTGGTGTAGAATGGGTAGAAGTGAATTGATTTATCTCTTTTTCAGAAAGTACAAAAACCAGGGGATACTCAATGAAATTACATAGAAATTCTTTTTAAAATAAATAAGAGAAAATATTTTTTTCACTCAAAGAATAGTTAAGCTCTGGAACTCGCTGCCGGAGGATGTATTAACAGTGGTTATCATATCTGGGCTTTAAAAAGTTTTGGACAAGTTCCCGGAGGAAAAGTCTATAGTTTGTTATTGAGATGGACATGGGGGAAGCCACTGCTTGCTCTGGGTTGGTAACATGGAATGGTGCTATTAATTGGGTTTCTACCAGGTACTTGTGAGCTGGATTGGCTACTGTTAGAAGCAGGATACTCAGCTAAATGGACCATTGGTTTGGTCCACTATGGCTATTTTTATGTTTAGATTTATTAGAGGGCACATATAGTTGGGGGTATTACATGTAATATTTGGAAGACACTAACTATGATTCTGAAGTGAATTCTCACTTTCACTGGAAGCCAGAGTAGTGGTTGTAGTAAGAGAATCACTTATCAGTAACATGAAACTTTGAAAATTAGATATTGTAACCAAGTACCTCTAGGTGCAGCCAAGGATAGAACAATCTCCTCCAGCCACAGGCTCCTGGTACAGTCAATACATAAATGTCCACCCACAACTTTAATCTTAAAGACTTTATTCCATGCAGGTTTCTAGTAGACCTGATACACAGTTCCAACAGCAGCATTCACCTTCAATCTTAAGCACATAAAAGCCACCTGGAAGTGTGTGGCAAGTAGTCCCCTTTAAGCAGTAGGCTATCAGCACATATCAGGATTCAATACAGGCTCACAGTCAGCTCCAGTCTGGGCTCTTTATCCAGTGCACAATAAACAGTAGTTCAATTCATCATCCCAGTTAAATCACAAAGCAGCAGTTTCTACCTTCTACTCTCTTTACCTTCAGGAGAGTTCAATACTTTAGGGACTCCTCATACTCAAGGGATTTCACCCTGCATCAGCTTCACTGGTAAATTCAATACTTTAGGGACCTCCCTTACCCAAGGATTTTCAGCCTGCAAATACTTTTGGGACTTCCTCACACCCAAGGGATTTCAGCCTGCTTCGGTACTTTAGGGACTTCTCTTACCCAAGGGGTTTCAGCCTGCAACTGCTTCTTTCTTCCCTGGGACTCCTTCCCACCTGCCTAATCAATCCCTGGCTTTTGCTCTCACAACCAATCATTCGTCTTCCATTAGCTTCCCCCACACCCATACCAGCTGAGTTAAGCATTAGACTAATGATGAGCTCCTGAACTCTCTTTCCCCCTAGTGGCAGCCAATCTACACATCCTGCCAGGTTACACCAATGTCTTCCCCTATTGCAGCTAGGAGTCCAGTCCGGGTTCCTTATCTCATCCCCTGGCCCCTTGCCTGCAATGCCTTCTGGGACTTGTATTTCAAACTGACACTGCCTTAACCCAACTATCCTAGATGTGACTTTATCACGATATGCTGCAGTGTTTTGGGTGGTTTCTAATTTTTTAACTCTTAATTCTCTGCATCCTGCATATATTTAATTGCAATAATCAATTTGGGACAAAATCAGGGGTCCTTTTACTAAAGTGCACTGAAAATGGGCTGTGCTAGTGTAGGCACGTGTTTTGGGCGTGTGCAGATTCATTTTTCAGTGCGCCTGTGAAAAGGCCTTTTTTTTTTATTTTTGCCGAAAATGGACATGCGGCAAAATAAAAATTGGCACTCGTCCATTTTGGGTCTGAGACCTTACCACCAGCCATTGTCTTAGATGTAAGGCCTCATGTGGTAACTGTGTGGTAATCGTCTACGCACGTAGAATGATGATTACTGCCTGGGTTTCCACCGCATGCAGGAAGATAAAAAAATATTTTCTGGAGCACGTAGCGTACGCACGTAAAAAACAAAATTACTGCCCGGGCCTCATGGTAGCCGGGCGGTTACTCCAAATGGGAGCGTGTTGGGAGCGCGTGAGCACCTACGCGGCTAAGTAAATGGACCCCTCAGTGATTGTATCAAAAAGCAAAATGACGCTACAGATAAGAAGTTGCTAATTCTCAGTTTCCAAAGTGTCCTATACACTACTACAACTACTACTACAAATCATTTCTATAGTGCTACCAGTCATACACAGCGCTTCACAATTGAACATGAAGAAAAAGACAGTCCCTGCTCAAAAGAGCTTACAATCTAAATCAGGACAGACAGGACAAATAAGGGATGAGGGTAGGACAGATAGATAGGCACATAGGGAAAAGGGACTATTGAAGAGAGGAAGACAAGATAAGGTTACGAGCAGGTGACAAGTTATGAATTAAAAGCAGCATCAAACAGGTAGGCCTTTAGCCCAGATTTGAAGGTGGCCAGGGATGGAGCTTGACGTAATGGCCCAGGAAGTCTATTCCAGGTATAAAGTGCGGCGAGATAAAAGGAACGGAGACTGGAGTTAGCGATAGAGGAGAAGGGTGCAATTAGGAGAGATTTGCCTAGTGAATGGAGTTCCTGGGAAGGAGTGTAGGGAGAGATGAGGGTGGAGAGGTAGTGAGGGGCAGCAGAGTGAATGCACTTATAGGTCAATAAGAGGAGCTTGGACTGTATACTGAAATGGATAGGGAGCCAGTGAAGTGACTTCAGAAGTACATAAGTAATGCCACACTGGGAAAAGACCAAGGGTCCATCGAGCCCGGCATCCTATCCACGACAGCAGCCAATCCAGGCCAAGGGCACATAGGGAAAGGGCTGATATGGGCATAGCGACTTTGGCGAAATATTAATCGTGCAGCAGAATTTTAAACAGATTGAAGAGGAGAGAGATGGCTGAGTGGAAGACCTGTGAGAAGTAAGTTGCAGTAGTCTAAGTGAGAAACACCTTTGGGACTACCGCTGTTATCTGTTGAAGAAATGCTAAATGTTAATCTATTATAATTCCTAGTATTTTTAGACTATTTTCTATTGGATAACTACAGTTACCTATCATAAAGTTAGTTAGAGTAGTAGAAAGGGGCACATGCTCATATTTTCATGCACAATTTAAAGTGCCATTTATAGAATAAGACTCCCATCATATTTGGCTGCCTATATGGTTGGCATGGTGGAGACCTATATATAAGAGCATGTTAAATCTGTAAGGATAGTACAGCTGATCAGTTTGCATGCAGTTTTCAGGAAAAAGATGAGGAAAATAACTAGTCATTTTGATGCTAACTCAGTTCACTCAGTTTCTATTAGAGAAGAAAGTAGAATTCAGTGGAAGGATTGAAGTTCTGTAACATATCAACAAGTTTTAGATGTGATTCAGTCGTTAAATCGCTCTTAATGTTTCTTGAATTAATATTCCAACTTCTATATCTAAGACTTTAAAATAAGATTTATCTATTCCTATTTCAATAATGATTAATGAATTGTTCTAGAAGGGTTATGTTTTGGACCAGTTAGAGAAGGTTTCAGTCAGACCTTTATTGAAAAATAATTATACAAATTAGCTGAATATTCTCAACTTTACAACAATCTCCTTATTATCATTTCTATCTAAGATTATTTATTTATTTACTACATTCGTACCCCGCTCTTTCCCACATACAGCAGGTCCAGTGCAGCTTACATAGTAAAAAAAAGCATCTTACATGGTAAAGAATACAGTAAAAACAAGGAAATGTAGGAACAGTATTATAAATTGTGATGATCATAACTACTTACATTATGAAAGGCATTACAAAGGACATGTGAAAAGAACGTAATGAACTAGAATAGGGAAGGTAGACAAGGATATGATAGGTGAAAGGGAAGGAGAATGAGAGGGAAATGGTAAAGGATGGAGGGAAGAAGATGAGGGATTGAGTATAACATTCTACATGGAATGTTGCTACTGTTTGAGATTTTGTATGGAATCTTGTCACTCTTTAGGATTCCAGAATCTTGCTATTCTTTGCAATTCTACATGGAATGTTGCTGCTCTTTGAGATTCTGCAAGGAATCTTGTCACCCTTTAGGATTCCAGAATCTTGCTATTCTTTGGGGTTTATTTTATTTATTACATTTGTACCCCGCTCTTTCCCACATACAGCAGGTCCAGTGCGACTTACATAGTAAAAGAAAGCATCTTACATGGTAAAGAATACAGTAAAAACAAGGAAATGTAGGAACAGTATTATAAATTTTGATGATCATAACTATTACATTATGAAAGGCATTACAAAGGACATGTGAAAAGAACGTAATGAACTAGATTATGGAGAGATTGGTATTATATCAGTTACTACATTTTGTTGAAGAGAATCTGTTATTTGATAAATCAATTTAGGGTTAGAGCAGACCCACACGCTATATTGAAACTTTATTGGTATCTTTATTGGATGAGATTTGCTTGGGTTTTGAGAAAGAGTAGAGATGTTTGTTGGCTTTATTGGATGTCGCATCTGCTTTTCCTATGGTTAATCATTCAGTATTGGTTAAATACTTATATTTATATGGAACTGGTGTGTAAGTGTTTGCCTGGTGTGATTTCTTTTTGATTAATTGACAGTTTCAATTATAGAACAATCTAAATCAAAATAGTTGTCGATGAAATCCGGTATGCCTCAAATATTCGTCCTTTTGGCATTGTTGTTCAATTTATCTGTGCATCCAATTTGCAAATTGCTGGCTAGATTGGAAATAAGTTTTAGATTATATGCAGATTATCTACAGTTTGTTGTTCAAGTGCGGGACTCAGTTGAAGAGACTTTCGGCTTTGTGGAGTTTTACATAAGAAGGAGACATACATGGATAGTGGTAAAACATCTGTATTTAAATGTATCTATAATTCAACATTTTTTCGTTGTTCAGATCAGGGATTGAGGATTATCCCAGTTGTTTTCAGTTTGGGGACTTTCTGATCCCAAATATAGGGGCCCTTTTACCAAGCGGCAGAAAGCCCAATGTTGGATTACCGCTCGCTATAAAGGAAGCTCCGCTGAGCTACCGCAGCAGTACAGTGGTAATTCCCAATCCCAGCGCGCCATCATATCCAGTGCTACAAAAATATTTTTTATTTTTGTAATGCCAGTGTGAAACCTCAGTGGGTGGCAGTAAGGGATCCCCCCCTTCCAAAAAAATGGCCATGTGGCAAGTGCTTCACTTGCCGCACGACTACTTCCTGAAGAAAAGACCTACCTGCTGCGGTAAAAGGGGGCCTCAGCGCACATCAAAAACATGCACCGATGCCAGCGCAGACCCCCCTTTGACCGCAGCTTGGTAAAAGGGGTCCATAGTGCTAGATTCATCTCTGTCCTTTACAGTTCAGTTAAAAAAAAAGATTATAAGAACAATTTGCTTTAAAATTAGGATGGTGGCTAGGTTGAAAGATTTGCTGAATTCTAAAAATGTTCATAGTGTAATGCAGGCACTAGATATGCCACATCTAAATTATTGTAACATATTATATTACGGGTTGCCTTAGGTCTCAATTAGGGGTCTTCAAGTAGCCCAAAATGCTGCTGCTGCTCAGATACTTATGGGATCTTCTCAATGTTGTCATATAACTTCCATCCTACATAGAGCTTCACCGGTTGCCAGTAGCTTGGCACATCCAGTTTAAGGTTTCAGTTTTAGTGTTTGAGGCTCTAAACAACCATACTCCCTTATCTGTTGTCTTGAGTTTGAAGATTTATCATCCAGTGTGGACATTGAGATGTCAGGGCAAATGTTTGTTAGATGCCCCCTCTTTTCACCAACTTCATTTGGAAGACGATGAGCCTACCTAGTTTTTTTTTGTTTTTAATTGTGGGACCTTTCACTAGAATTAAAACAAACAGGAGTCCTCAGAGTGAAGATGAACCAAACTTTATTAATCAGTATATTGAGTCAATATACTGATTAATAAAGTTTGGTTCATCTTCACTCTGGGACTCCTGGTTTTTTACCCACTGTTTTGTTGTATTGTGACTTTCCATGGGACTTTGTTGAGTTCTCCGTGTTTGTGGATTCTCTACTGAATTAAAACAAACAACATTTTTGTTCAGTTCAAGAAATTACTGAAGGCTTATTACATAGTAACATAGTAGAAGAAGGCAGATAAAGACCATATAGTCCATCCATGTTTGCTTGATTTAAAGATGATCTGATGGATGTGTTTTAGGTTAATTAAATGTATGCAGAATGTATGTTATATTTAATTTCTGTTTTATAGTTTGGTTTGAATTTTGCATGAGCATTTGGGGATTGGTTCTTCCCCCTCCCGCCGTTTGGATAACCCTTGGTAAGAAGTAGGGGTTGTTGGTGGGTTCTCAGGGAGTAGGGGGACTTTATTGGTGATATCATGGAGTGTCAGAGGTGGGATTTATTTGTTATAGGTGTCAAGGGAATAGGATATTTCTTTTAGCTGCAGTGGTTTATTAAAAGTGAGGATCAATCCATACTATTAGCAAAGCACTTAATGTGCAATAAATGGCTGCCGAGTGTAGAAACTGCCAATGTTAGACCCCCCCCCCCCACCACACACACACACACACACAAATACACACACACAGTTACCGCCATGTGTTAATTATCACAACTAATGCACAATAACTTTTTAAGTAAAAACCGTCATGTTTCAGTCAAATCAAAACCCTCATCAGTGGAGTATGTTTTTAAGTACAAGCACAAAATCAAGGACACAACATTTATACAAGAATATACAGAATATAAATGCATTACAAAAATATAAATGTTTCATTACATAAATATTATATTACACATGCAATATGAGAAATGTATATTATACATTTTCTATCAACAGTTTTTTTTTATAATTCACCTAATAAAACACATTTATAAATAAAGATAAATATAAACAAAATAAATTAATATTAATGTAATATGATGCAATCTGAAATAAGGCTCATATGAAAGGGACTATAACCCCCCTATTTATTAAGCCACACGGCAATGCTGACACAATCCATTCAAAGCAGCTACTAGTATGGCTTAATATACAGAGGGGTAAGAAATTATGTAGAAAAATAATTTAGAAAATCAGCATAAACCTGATATACCTAAAATTATGATACCTTGTTGTAACATTGTAAATGATGGCAGATAAAGACCTGAACGGTCCATCCAGTCTGCCCAACACGATAAACTCATTTTACATGCTATGTAATACTTTATATGTATACCCGAGTTTGATTTGTCCCTGCCTTTCTCAGGGCACAGACCATAGAAGTCTGCCCTGCACCGGTTTTATTCTCCAAATACCAGCGTTGCAACCCAATGTCCGCTAAGATTTCATAGATCCATTCCTTCTAAACAGGATTCCTTTGTGGTTATTTTTTTTTATTATTTTTTTAAATTACATTTATACCCCACGCTTTCCCACTCATAGCAGGCTCAATGCAGCTTACATATTATATACAGGTACTTATTTGTACCTGGGGCAATGGAGGGTTAAGTGACTTGCCCAGAGTCACAAGGAGCTGCCTGTGCCTGCAGTGGGAATTGAACCCAGTTCCCCAGGACCAAAGTCCACCACTCTAACCACTAGGCCACTCCTCCACTCCCACGCATGTTTGAATTCCATTACCGTTTTCATCTCCACCACCTCCTGCGGAAGGGCATTCCACGTATCCACCTCCCTCTCCATGAAAAAATACTTCCTGACATTACTCCTGAGTCTGCCCCCATTCAACCTCAATTCACGTCCTCTAGTTCTACCACCTTCCCTTCTCCGGAAAAGGTTCGTATGCGGATTAATACCTTTCAAATATTTGAATATCTGTACCATGTCACCTCTGTTTCTCCTTTCCTCCAAGGTATACATGTTCAGGTCGGTAAGTCTCTCCTCGTATGGTTTGGCACGCAAATCCCATACCATTTTTGTAGCTTTTCTTTGCACCGCTTCCAGTCTTTTTACATCTTTAGCCTGATACGGCCTTCAAAACTGAACACAATACTCCAAGGATTCCGTAAAGGATTTGAACAGAAGACAGCGCTGCTCATCTTTACATCACCCTCATAAAGCCTAAATCAATGTTGAAGGGGATTAAAACTTAATAAACAATGTGCCAAAAAGGAATAAAAAGATTAAGTCCAAAATAATAGTTTTTTTTTAAACCTGATCCAAATGAAATGCTGTCAACATTAAAAAGAGGGATTTAATGCTGTCCAAATGCACAGAAACTCAATAAAACATTACTTTGCTATTACCGTGCCACTTGACTGACAATAGGGACTATCTAAAGACAATAGAACAAAATGCATCAGAACAAACCAACATTGATTTCTTCAATCTGGCTACTTTAATTCATATTAATATTATTGAACGTTTTATCTTGTTCTATTCTTATACACCTGCTATGAATCATTTATCTATTTCTTCTAATTCAGTTTGATATTTTATTTTTACGTCTAATTTACGTGATAATTTCATATACCTTGATTGTAACACCTCTTTGTATTTATCATTCCGTTAATGGTGATCACCATTGCGGCATAATGTAAGCCACATTGAGCCTGCAAATAGATGGGAAAATGTGGGATACATATGTAGCAAATAAATAAATAGAGAAAAAAAAATAAGAGCCCTTGTATAGGCTAAAACTGAATGCCAGCATTAGCTGAAGCTATAAAGATATCCCCCCGGTATTTAAACAACGTGGTCAGTATTGGATTCAATGCATGTGAATCGTTACCCATGTATTTAATGCCAGGTGATACTTGGCTATTGGAACTGAATATTTGGGTATCAAACACCTGCTGGGCATTTCTAGGTACTGATGATATTAGCATTGGTACCCAACTATCCAGGTGAGTCTGGACATCTATTTTTTTCTATTTTACTGTCCTAACTTACCTGGATAATTATGTGGGTACTAGCAATAATATCAGTGATATCCAATAAGAACATAGGCATTGCCATTCTGGGACAGACTGAAGGTTCATCAAGCCCAGTATAGCCTATGAACTTTTCTTTTAGGAAATTAGGCAAACCTTTTTTTTAAACCCTGCTAAGCTAACTGTTTTTACCAATTTTTTTGCAACAAATTCCAGAGTTTAATTACTCATTGAGTGAAGAAATATTTTCTCCAATTTATTTTAAATGTACTACTTAGTAGCTTCTTTGTGGGCCACGCGTATCGGCCATGCGCCAAAATGAAATTACTGCAAGAGCCACGTAGTAACCGGGCGGTAACTCCACTTTGGCAGACATCAGGCATGCATAGACACTTACGAGCTTAGTAAAAGAGCCCCTCTATTTTCTTATCAGAACTTAAATGAAGATACTTACAATGCAACAGACGGTCAACTATGTGACCACTTAGTAGAATAGATTGCAGAGAGCCACAACAGACATTCTAATAAGTTCCATAGGATATGCATGATTGCTTTTTGCACAGGTCTATTATTTCAATGTTTCGAGCAATTTTGATTCTAGCAGTGGGTTTGTCCATTGTTTTAATTTACTTATAACCTGTTGGCAGGTATCTGCCTCAGAAGCAACAATGCTTTAAAATATCAAGAATGGTATGAAGATCTGATGCCACCAAAAGAGAAGCAAAGGACATTAAAAGTGGCAAGATGAGTCCAAACCATTGTGTGAAGGGCAAAACAGCAGACCCAAAGGTGTTTGGGAAAGGGTAAAGTAGCTCCACTGCTGGCATGAAGAACCAAATTCCTTTGGACATAGAGCAAAAAGGATTCCAAATTTCTAGTTAAAATCCTAAATCTGGCTTCCAGATCCTCCATTCAGTACTTTTCTATGTCTTTGGTATTTGTATGCGTTGAGACAACCCATCTTTACAAGGTAATGCCCAAGGTCTACAGTCTCAGATCAGGCAGTAAAATTATCAAGCAATTCTCATACCCAGCAGTCATCAAGCTATCTGCATTGCCAATGATTGAACCACTAACTATAACTTCCTTCCTGGGTATGTTCTCCTGGAGACATATCAACAGCATAAAAGGATATTGTATTACCCAAAGCCATGTCCTGCCTACAGGATCATTTTCTGCCACATCAAGGTACTCAACCTTTCTCCTCTACGACAGCAAATACTGGACGTGAGACTGCTCTACTACACGGTCTCCTCTATATACCTCTCTGTCTCAGATCCTCCAAGTCTGCTACTCTAACATCTAGAAATCAGTCTCATAATAGGAGATCCAGGAGCTCTTTGCACTAAGTGTACACACACAACCTCTCATCACCTGTAGGATAATCATATATGTATGACTTGATACAAAAGACTGGTTAACCACCATCTCACTGCTGGACTGATGCCTGCATCTTAGCACTGGAAAGTTGTTTCATTGTTTAAAATCGCTAAGTTGTTTCTTAAATTATCATAAAGTCTCTTAAGATATTATTGATATTACTTTATGTTTGATTCTCAATAAACTGTAAAGGACCTAGAATTGATCTGTGGATAAGGGTTAATTGTTAATGAAAATCCCCTGTGATGCAAAATTTTCCTCTTATTCTCTTAAAAGATTATAAATTAAGAATTTTTTTCTGGGGTTAGTGGAAGTTGGGGAAGGGGGGGGGGTAGGAAATAAACAACGAAAACTAACATTTAGGTACTTTACACAAGATAATAACTAAGCAGTCATAGTAACATAGTAGATGACGGCAGAAAAAAGACCTGCGCAGTCCATCCAGTCTGCCCAACAAGATAAACTCACATGTGCTACTTTTTGTGTATACCTTACCTTGATTTGTACCTGTCCTTTTCAGGGCACAGACCGTATAAGTCTGCTCAGCACTATCCCCGCCTCCTAACCACCAGCCCAGCATCCCACCACCGGTTCTGGCACAGACCATATAAGTCTGCCCAGCACTATCCCCGCCTCCTAACCACCAGCCCTGCCTCCCACCACCGGTTCTGGCACAGACCGTATAAGTTTGCCCAGCACCATCTCCGTCTCCCGCCAGTCAGTATTCAAAGTGATTTAATCAGTCAGGAGAGGCTCCTGGCTGGTCAAATCACTTGTGTGGGACTATCTGCTGATATTCAATAGCACTTAACTGATTAGTGCAGCCGAATATCAGCACTAACTACTAAAGTCATAGTGGCTATTTGGTCTGGTCTGGGGACAGAGTCGGCAATTATACAGTTAAGTGGTTATTTAAGTTAACCAGATAGATTAGATTGCCTAAAACTCAGTCCTATCTTAACCTGGTTTCATTTAAATGTTAAGTACTAAATATCACGCTTAACCAGATAAGGACAGCCAGCTGCAGAAATCTGAATATTCAATGCCAGTGCCCTGACATGGCCTGGAATTGAATATTTGGGCATAACGCCGGTGGTAGCCAAACAACACTGACCCCCACTGGCTGAATATTTAATCCTAATTGTGTTCTTCTAAGGCTGTTTGTCTTTAGGTAGTTTACACCGCCTACTGATTCTCTCTCTCTCTCTCTCTCTCTCTCTCTCTCTCTCTTTCAGTCTACCTGGTAATCCTTTCCTCCCCTGACCCTCAGAGTTCTAGAGAAAATATTTATGTACTCTAAACTCATTTTCTTCTCTGCAAGATCTCTGGCCTTCCTCACTTGTACATGATTTCCCTTCTTTTGTTCTCCCTTTGTACCTCTCCCTCCTACAAGAATTCTTAAAATATGGTTATGTACCTTGACTTTGGCAGTTGTCTCTCTTACCCCGAAAAAGAAAATCAGATCAATCTTGATCCATCTGATTTAATGAATTACAACCGGTTTCCAACCTCCCATTTATTTCCAAGCTTTTGAAAGGCATTGTACATGCTCAGCTCTCCACATTCCTTGACAAAATCCCTTATCCTTCACCTTTATCAGGTGGGCTTCAGTATTGGTCACAGTACCAAAACTCTCCTTACTGCTTTATATAAGATGTAGACTTGACCAATCCTTTTCTATCATTCATGATCTTTATTCTGGTTTTATCTTGTCAACCATTCTCAACTGCGATCTTTGGGTGCCTCAGGCAAGGTCTTATCTTGATTCCATTCTTACCACTAATAGATCTTTTCAAACAAATCTCACTCCTCATATTCCTCACCATACTCATATATTTGTGGGGTCCTGCAGGGATCCATCTTAGCTCCTTCTCTCTTTCATAGCACCACTTCTTGTAATTTAGTCTCTGTGAAAAAACCTTAATATGTGGAACTTCTCTGTTTAGAAGTGCTAATAGCTAGCTAACAATTACAGAATGCTGAATGGCTCTGGATCATAGGAGCCAACTTTTCAAAATTATTGGGGGTGCTAAGCCCAGTAGAAATAACACTTCCTTGGCCACATACAAGGAATGTTCTCAATATTGGGGGTGCTCAAGCACCCACAGCACCCACAGAGTCGGCTCCTATGGCTCTGGTAGTGTATTACCCTGGGCCTCAGTACATAAGACTGATGTGTCATCTCTGAGCCAGTGCCCCGCTATGAACAGCCCTCTGCTTCCTGGTCCACCCTGCCCTTCCTCTTTGGCAGCAGCAGCAGATGGGAGGCATAAGACAGGAGCAGGAAGGCCAGAGCAAATGAGGACTCTGCTGCTTAATGCAGTCTCTGCCTCTTCCTTCTGCCTGTTATCTACTACAGGCTGACCTGAAGGGGAAAAAAAGAGCTCTAATGCCTATGCTTCCTATTTGGAAAAAAAAAAAAAGAAGAAGAAGCCAATAGCAGTAAATCCATGGTGGCTCTCCATCATTAAAGGAGTAAACACAAGAGCAGAGGATGACAGACTGACTCGAAGCCTGGGAAACTATATGTTTGCCCTTTAGTGTGGCTCAGTTTGGAGTGATGTTTCCACACTGCATACTGAGTATACAGTCCAGATTTTATATACAGGATTTGCTCCATCAACTGCACCAGGCTAGGGCTTTTCAGCTTGGAGAAGAGACGGCTGAGGGGAGACATGATAGAGGTATATAAAATAATGAGTGGAGTGGAACAGGTGGATGTGAAGCGTCTGTTCACGCTTTCCAAAAATACTAGGACTAGGGGGCATGCGATGAAACTACAGTGTAGTAAATTTAAAACAAATCGGAGAAAATGTTTCTTCACCCAACGCGTAATTAAACTCTGGAATTCGTTGCCGGAGAATGTGGTGAAGGCGGTTAGCTTGGCAGAGTTTAAAAGGGGGTTAGATGGTTTCCTAAAGGACAAGTCCATAAACTGCTACTAAATGGACTTGGGAAAAATCCACAATTCCAGGAATAACATGTATAGAATGTTTGTACGTTTGGGAAGCTCGCCAGGTGCCCTTGGCCTGGATTGGCCGCTGTCGTGGACAGGATGCTGGGCTCGATGGACCCTTGGTCTTTTCCCAGTGTGGCATTACTTATGTACTTATGTACTTATATGGATAATTCCCAGAGTCCATGCTGCTTGTCATTCTCCTCCATAGATATTTCTACCTTCTATTAATGCCTGACAACTGTATCCACATGGCTCTGATCCAATCATCGTTTCCTGAACACCACCAATCCTCCCCCCTCAAAGTCAGGTGCCTCACAGCTATCAACTGTGAGCTGATAGCATCAGCTGAATTGAGCCATGCTGATGTTGAGGGAGGGGAGCTATATGGGCAGTTCGTTAGTGATAGGAGCAAAACGCTAGGGAGGTGGATGACGTAGGTGTTCAGGGACTAGTGGATGGAGTTGCTAGGAAATGTGAGGTAATGTTTTGATCAGGGTAGTTTTGGTGAACAAAACCTGGGAAAGATGATTGGAAATATCATGAACACTCATAGGCGATACTATCACGAGTTGAGGTTTGACTCTATCACACCGTGGGTCATGCCAATGGGGTTATATGGAAGTGTTATGGTTATAGAGAGCTAGTTTCAATACTGAATAACTCTATGCAGTGGTTAAATGCATTTAGGTTTGAACAGTGTTTATATATTGTGAAGAAATAAAGCTGTAGCCAAGATAGTATATACCACTAAACATTGTAGTTGTGTGAATTTGTTATATGTTTTGTAATGTAAAATGCTTGAGGTGGACTGTGCGAATGACAATGTTGGGCTGTAGAATGTGAAAAACATCAAAATTGTGAAAATAATTGCATAGATCATTTATACTGATCTTATAATACATACATTTTTCAAAAATGAAAGTTGCCTCTCTAAACTTTTATAGTCTTTCTCTGTTATTTGTAACCCCACTTTTAGTATACCTTTTTGCTAAGCAGGTTTCTTATAAAGAAAGAAAGAAAGAAAGAAAGAGATAAATTCAAGTAAAGTAGAAATATGAGAAAATTAATGGGAAATATAAATCAATGTAAATCAGTACAGCATTAGGAAACACAAGAACAACTCTAATATCTGAATAGCCTCAATTACGAGGTGTAAATAGTAAAATATTTTTTCTATCAATTCTACCTTTACTGTGTCATAGAAAACTTTCAAGAAAGGCAAATGAAAATCAAAATTATGTGTTCTTTCTAAGCAAAGTCGGGACCAGATTCAGTAAATGGCGCCCAAAGTTAGACGCCGTTATGATCAGTGCTAAGCTAGTATTCTGTAAAGGATGGTCTGTATGAAGCAACCTTTATAAAACACTAACCTAGGGGAATTATCTTCAGAAGTAATGTGAATGTTGTCAGTCTTTCTTTTGTACCAATAGTCAGTGGCGTAGCCACAGGTGGGCCTGGGTGGGCCGGGGCCCATCCACTTAGGGCTCAGGCACACCCAACAGCAGCACATATTTAGTGGTAGCTAGTGGGGATCCCAAGCTTCACCAGCTGAAGACCTCCCCCTGATGGTGCTGAAAACACTGCTTTCCACTTCAACAGTCTAAGCTTCCTAAGCTGCTGCTACTGGCCTCATCGCATTTGGGGGGGGGGGGGGGGGGGGGGGAGGGGAGGAGAACACTTGGTGCCCACCCACTTCTTGACTAGGCCAACCCAAAATCTGCTATCTGGCTACGCCCCTGCCAACAGTCCATCTGATGCTTTCTAATGTCGAGTCGACTAGAGTTTAGCGTTTCCTCTTGGTGAATGTTAAGATAATTATTTAGGGGTTCTTTTACTAAGGTGCATTGAAAAATGGCCTGTGCTGGTGTAGAAGTGTGTGTTGGGCACACACAGATCCATTTTTTAGTGCACCTGCAAAAAATGTCTTTTTGTTTTGCCGAAAATGGACGTGCGACAAAATAAAAATTGGCGTACATCCATTTTGGGCCTGAGACCTTACCGCCACCCATTGACCTAGCGGGAAATTCTCATGCGTTAACCAAGTAGTAATCATCAGCACATGCACAATGATGATTACCACCCAGTTAGCACCGCACACCAGAAATTTTCCAGGATGCATAGTGGGCAAGAGTAGAAAATGAAATTACCGCCCAGGCCTCATTGTAGCAGGGTGGTAATTCAAAATTAATACCCATTGGACGCGCATACGCACCTATCTGGCTAAGTAAAAGGGCCCCTTAACTTACTGTGCATCTTTGAATGCTAACCATGCACAGCCATTAATGGATTCACAGTCTAACAGCAGCAGGCCCCCAGATAATTGCTTGCCTTACACCCAAGCCTCAACCAGACTAGAGTACCACAAACACTTCTGGGTTTACAGCTGAGCTTAACTCTGTCTCCCTGCATCACTGCCAATTCAGCAGCTCTCAACTCTGTGGTCCCACACCAGCTCACCTCCAGTAACTAGACCCAACAGCCCCACACTAGCTTCCAGATCCGGGACCTCAGCAAATCCCAGGTAAGACTACTTTATTTTTCACCTATTTACAACTGCATAAATCAGTACTAGCTTTAAGGTAGGTTAAAGTATTTTTTCAAAGGACATGCATCAACCCCAGTAATAAACAGGCCATGCATCGATCACAACGTTGGCCTTCCTAAAAGTGCTTTTGTATGAAAGTTATAAATAAATCTCTAAAAATGGGAAAAGTTTACACAATGTAATAGAATATTTTTTGGTAGAGTGAAAAAAATAGTTTATTAAAACTAGATTTTGTTTTGTATTGTTTTAAATCAAACAAAAAATATAAATCTGCAAAATTGCTCTGATTCATATCTTTGGTCATGATGTTCATGCTCTACCCTAGAGATATTGGTGTCTTAGGATGTCTGACACCTTCCATGAATATAAGATACTGTATGTGTGTACTTGGTAAATCACCATTTCTGGCATGTCAGTAATAGAGTTGGGATAAGCAGTATAAAATGTTTTGCACATTTTGGGGATCTTGCTGGGTATTTGTGACCTGGATTGGCCACTGTTGGAAACAGGATGCTGGGCTCGATGGACCTGTGGTCTTTCCCAGTATGGCAATACTTATGCACTTATGTAGAGTGGAGAATGCAAATGGTGTATCTTCAAAAGCACCTCTTCCTATACACCAGTTCTGATTTTATAGTAATTGGAGTCAAGGAGTAGCCTAGTGGTTAGAGCACTAGGCTGACAACCAGGGGAGCCTAGTTCAAATCCTACTGCTGTTCCTGTTTATCTTGGGCAAGTCACTAAGAGGCTCTTTTACTAAGGCGTGTAGGTGCAACACATGTCAATTTGGAACTACCGCCTGGCTACCGCTAGCAGTAATTCTATTTTTTATGCGCGTCTGATATGCGCGGCAGAAAATATTTTTTTCATTTTCTACTGTGTGGCGGTAACCAGACAGTAATTGGCAATGTACATGCGCTGACGATTACTACCCAGTTAATGTGTGAAACCTTACCGCTAAGTCAATGGGTGGCAGTAAGGTCTCAGGACCAAAATGGACGCGTGCCAATTTTTATGTTGCCGCACATCCATTTTTGACCAAAAAACACCGGCTTTTTTTGTAGATGTGCTGAAAACGTGGCCTGCACGCGTCCAATACGTGTGCCTACACCAGCATAGGCCACTTTTTTTGCACACCTTAGTAAAAGGACCCCTTAGGGCCTCTTATACTAAACCGCACTAGCGATTTCCGGTGCAGCAAATGCACCGCAGCCCATTCATTTTGAATGAGCTGTATCACATTTCTAAGCAGAAATTTGCTAGCACGGTATAGTAAAAGAGGCCCTTAATCCTCCATTGCCTCAGGTACAAATTTAGGGGCCCTTTTCCCAAGCTGTGGTAAGCACTAACACATGCTTACCGCAACTTAAAATGACGTACCACGGGGCACGCTGAGGTGTCCCATAGTACTTTGAACATGTACGGGCATGTCTGAAGGTGGAGAGGGGGCATTTCTGTGCTAATCGGTTAGTGCAGCTACATTATCATTTCACACTGAAAACATCTAAAATGAATAGCCATTTTCCAAAGTGAAGGGTCCAACTTTCTGGCATCATTTTCAAAAATATGGCCACGTGGAGGGGCATTTTCGACCGGGGACGCCCATCTCTAAGGGCACCCATCTCCTAGGACGGCGCCGCGAAGAGGCGGGGCCAACCGTATTTTCGAACAAGATGGGCGTCCATCTTTCGTTTCGATAATACAGTTGGGGCCAGCCAAATGTCAGAGATGGCTGGGTTTGAGATGGCCAGCCTCGGTTTTCGCCGATAATGGAAACCGAAGCTGGCGATCTCAAACCTGGCCAAATCCAAGGCATTTGGTCGTGGGAGGAGCCAGCATTTGTAGTGCACTGGTCCTCCTGACATGCCAGGACACCAACCGGGCACCCTAGTGGGCACTTCTAAAAATGAAAAAAAATAAATAAATATAAACATAAAGAAATCCTGTCCAGAAGAAATGGATCCTCAGGAGCTTAGCCGAGATTGGGTGGCGGAGCTGGTGGTTGGGAGGCGGGGATAGGGCTGGGCAGACTTGTACGGTCTGTGCCCTGAAAATGACAGTTACAAATCAAGGTAAAATATACACAAAAAGTAGCACATATGAGTTTGTCTTGTTGGGCAGACTGGATGGACCATGCAGGTCTTTTTCTGCCGTCATCTACTATGTTACTATGTTAGCTCCCAGGTGCATAGCTCCCTTACCTTGGATGCTGAGCCGCCCAATCCCCCCCCCCAAAAAAAAAAACCCTCTCCACAACTATGCACCACTACCATAGCCCTAAGGGGTGAAGGGGGGCACCTACATGTGGGTACAGTGGGTTTCGGGTGGGTTTTGAAGGGCTCCCATTTTCCACCACAAGTTTAAGAGGTAGGGGGGGATGGGCCTGGGTCCATCTGCCTGAAGTGCACTGCACCCACTAAAACTGCTCCAGGGACTTGTACACTGCTGCGATGGACCTGAGTATGACATTTGAGGCTGGCATAGAGGCTGGGAAAAAAACGTTTTTAAAGTTGTTTTTTTTAAGGGTGGGAGGGGGTTAGTGACCACTGGGGGAGTCAGGGGAGGTGATCCCCGATTCCCTCCGGTGGTCATCTGGTCAGTTCGGGCACTTTTTGGGGACTTGGACTTGGATTTGGTCGTTTCTGAGCTGGGCGTCCTCAGTTTCCATCATCGCCAAAAACTGGGGACGACCATCTCTAAGGTTGACCTAAATGTTGAGATTTGGGCGTCCCCAACCGTATTATCGAAACGAAAGATGACCGCCCATCTTGTTTTGATAATACGGGTTTTCCCCACTCCTTCGCCAGGACGTCCTGCGAGGACATCCTCAGGAAAACTTGGGTGCCCTGTTCGATTATGCCCCTCTTAATGTCCCAGTCAAATCCAGGCTGTCACAGGAGAGTTCTACTATTGAATGCTTCTCCTTCTTCTCTATTGGTACATAATAGGGAAGAGAAGCTTCCTCTAACACTATTATACTTGATATTATTAGCAAATCTTCCATCTTCTAGGTTAGCTGGCAGTTGACGTTCTGAATTTTCTGTGATTCCTGTAAAGAAGCTTTCATAAAAGAAGAGAAAAACTGTTCAAGAAGAGTCTGGGCCCATCATATTGAGTGTAAAATTACTACTATTACTACTACTACTATTTAGCATTTCTATAGCGCTACAAGGCGTACGCAGCGCTGCACAAAAATAGAAGAAAGACAGTCCCTGCTCAAAGAACTTACAATCTAATAGACAAAAATAAAGTAAGCAAATCAAATCAATTAATGTGTACAGGAAGGAGGAGAGGAGGGTAGGTGGAGGCGAGTGGTTACAAGTGGTTACGAGTCAAAAGCAATGTTAAAGAGGTGGGCTTTCAGTCTAGATTTAAAGGTGGCCAAGGATGGGGCAAGACGTAGGGACTCAGGAAGTTTATTCCAGGCGTAGGGTGCAGCGAGACAGAAGGCGCGAAGTCTGGAGTTGGCAGTAGTGGAGAAGGGAACAGATAAGAAGGATTTATCCATGGAGCGGAGTGCACGGGAAGGGGTGTAGGGAATGACGAGTGTGGAGAGATACTGGGGAGCAGCAGAATGAATATATTTATAGGCTAGTAGAAGAAGTTTGAACAAGATGTGAAAACAGATAGGGAGCCAGTGAAGCGACTTGAGGAGAGGGGTAGTATGAGTAAAGCGACCCTGGTGGAAGACGAGACGGGCAGCAGAGTTTTGAAGCAATTGGAGAGGAGAGAGGTGACTAAGTGGGAGGCCAGCAAGAAGCAGATTGCAGTAGTCTAAGCGAGAGATGACAAGGGTGTGGCAAATTGTCTAATCAAGGGATTGATTTAATGTAAATACATTAGCAGATTCCTTAACACAGGCACCAAACAAAACTTCAATACCATCTTGTCCTTGCATCTCATCCTCTCACTAGGTTCATCTCTCAACTCTCCTTCCTTCATTGGCTAGTCCTTGTGTCCTCCCAATATCCTTTTCTAGGAATGATTCTGTGATCCAACCTATGGATCAGGGCATAATAGCCAATTTCAAACAACATTATCAGGCTCTTGTGCTACGTTGTCTGATGAGCGTTATGGATGACATGACTGGCGTGGATAAATGTGCTGTTGAACTGGCTCGTAATCTATCACTCTTGGATTCCCTACATATTTATTACATTTGTATCCCACATTATCCCACCTCTTTGCAGGCTCAATGTGCAGAAAGAAGCCTGGAATCATGTTACACAGGCAACCTTTGTGAACTGCTACAAGTGTACAAGTGGGCAAGCTTTGTTAATGATGTGGAGAGGGACGAAACAGATGCAGCTGTTGCAAACACGTCAGATGAACAGGCTATTGACATCCCAGCCGGTGTTACTGAAGAGAAGTTTCATCACTACGTAGCTATTGATTACGATCTACAAACAGCTGACGATAGCACTGATGTCAAGATATGCGCCTACACGCAGGCAATGGCTGATGATGAAACAGATGATGAAATGAGCAGCGAGGCACATGCTGATGAAATTCAACAACCTCCTGCCACTTTTGCAAGAGCGCTGGAGAGTCTCAACACTGTGTGGGCCTATCTGGATGCCACTGGATGTCAGTGCTATGACAGTTTTTAGCGTCTGGCAGATGTAGTCTTTGGAACTCATAGACACAAGAGTGTACAGAGGACTATGACTAATTACTTCAAGTAAGCCTAACGCCAGTTAACGTACACTGTATGTGTAATAAACAGTACTGTACATATGTTTATCAGATGTCAAGCTTCTTTGGGTCACAACGGTTAAGTGCATGCTCTGGTTAACTGCATATATTTCTTTGGTCCCAGACCCTTGCACTTAAGCGGATTGCATTGTATTTCATGTCAAATCCCTGCATTAAGGTATTTGTAATATTAGACTGAACCTGTTAATCTACACCACGCCCTTGGCACCTCATTGCCATGATACTTGAAGTGCCTAGGTTGTGATGTAGCTAAACTGATTCAATAAAGTTTGATGTCTCTCTTAAGAAATTCTATGACCAACTAATTTGTTGACTAAATAAAAATGTATTTTGATTAATTTCAGCCTCTTTTTTTTAGGAAGAGCAAAGGGAGACGTAACACTGAATGCATTTTATCTTATCCCCCATATTGCTGTCAATGTTCAAAATGTTCACAGAATTTCTCTTTACAACAGTTTACTAATGTGCCATCATCTCACATAAAAGAAATATACAGTTGTAAATCCCCTTGCAGCAACAAATCTGACACATTTATGACAATGCTGTACTTCTTTGGTTTGATATGCCTCTCTTTATGATTTATATAATCCTCTATGTCCAAATCCTGGCCTTCAGATAGTTTCACGACCTTAAAACATGATTTCCTTAGATACATTTTCTCTCAAAGTGTGTAAATTAATTATGTATGCCATCTATAATTCATTAAATAACCTTTATTTATTTATTTTTCCTATGGAATCTTATTCAGCACGTTTTAAAGATGTATTTAAATTTTGGATCACACCTTTTGCAGTTGTAGCTCAAGATGAGTTATATTCAAGTACATTATTTATTGATATATGTATATATTTATTTATTTGGATTTACGAAAAAGATTCACCCAAGGCGGTATACAGCAGGTATAACTTGACATAAACATGGAGAAGGCCATTGAATCCTATTAGCAGGACTAATATGAAACAGTATAACAAATACAAACATTTAATAGAACCATAAAACAATCATATAGCAGAAATAAAATACATGTCAGCAGAATGTCATAATAGGCAGCATGGAGTAATATTCATATAACATAAATATACTATGATGTCAGCACAATACAACTGAACGTCTTAATAAAGGCAAACATTAGAACATTCAAATAAGAGATATGATATTAACACTGTTCGTACAATATAATGAAATATCTTAATAGGTAGCCAAAGAAGCAAGAGCAGTTAAGATATAGGACAAAATGAGTAGTACAAAGTGATTTGGATAAATAGATGGGTAGCTAACTTGATGTTGTTATATGTACAGTTGAATAAAATATGAGGAACTTGTCTAAGTTACAGGGTGTGCAGCAAGATAGTCCAAGTGTGGAGTGAATGGATAGTCAGTTGCCACATGTTAGGAGAAGGAATCAGGCTTTCACCTGCTTCCTAAAGAAAATGTGGCAATGTAGCTAGTGGCTGGCTGTAGGACCTCATACAGATATGCCATATGCACACACAGGGTGCAGATAAAAGTCAAGAGTACTTTATGAACACGAAAGGGGTTGTAGTCAGCTCTGTTACTTCACAGGCTGTATCAGTTGCTGGGAGGTCCTCTCTCAGGACTGCTTCCTAGAGGCTCCTTGATTTGGGCTTTCTCTCGCTACTTCCTTGGAGACCTCTTGTCTTGGGGCCTCTCTGATCTATTCTACCTCAGGGCATTTAATCTCCTTCCTGCCTGAGTCCTGCCCCTCTGACTCAGCAGATGTAACTCCATGTACCCTAAGATGGCTCAGTCTCAGGGCCTCTTTTACGAAATCACGTGTGGCATGTGAGAGGAAGCCCATTCAATTCTTATCGGCTTTCTCTCCCCTCCTATCCGGTATCTCTCCCCTCCTGTCTGGTATCTCTTAGTTACTATAGTTATATAGTAACTAAGGGGAACAAGGGTGCTTGTTTGATTGAGTGGCGCTATTTGCAGTGCTTCATGCCTTTTTTATGTACTGATGTCACAAATAAAACTAGCACTACTTCATTATATGAAGTGACACCGATAGACTCAGCCACATAATACAAGAAGACTCCTGAGGCAGGACGTTGGACCAAAACACAGCTGTGTCAAGTCGTTGTTGCTGATTATTAAGCTTTCAAGACCATACAGCATCAACATATTATTGAGTCATCGTCACTGTCTTTTGAGAGCAATTCTTGGCGAACAGATACGTCTCTATGACAACAGACTGATTGTCATTTAATGGGAAATTTTAAACTGGTGTAAGTGTCCACTGCATTGGTAATAGACTTTAAGGAGGAAGTCTGCTTGTTTGGTCTTAAGACTGAAGAGTTCCCACACAATTGACACTCTTGCTTCAATTCTCAAAGATATTTCAAGTTTGCCATCAGATGAAAAATTGTTAGAACAACAACAACAGACAATGATTCCAAATTTGTAAAAGGCTTCTTTGTATTAGACAACATGATGATGATAATGAAGATACAGATGAAGGTGCAAGCGATGATTTAGACAGCATTACTTTTAATGCAGATAATAATAATAATGATGATGATAAAGTATTCTTTGCTAAATTGAAGTCAAATGTTTCAGAGATCCCCTTGATCATAACCTGCAAACCCACACAGAAGGCATCAGTAATATTGCAACCTGGCCTGATTTGAAAGAAATCTATCAAACTGAGCAAATCATTTCCTGCTAGTTCAGTTGTTAAACCTTTTTCGTTGTGCTGGATTCTTAAACACACTTGCACGAGTGGCAGTCATTTTCAAACATTCAGTTTCATTAAAAGCAAGGTAGATTAGTTGTAGAGTAATAAAGTTGTTGGGATAATAAAGTTAACAATAATTGCATTCATTGTAGTTGTGGTACTTTTACTTTTTACTTAATAGAAATAAAACAAAATAAAACATAAAAAAGAAAATAAGATGATACCTTTTTTATTGGACATAACTTAGTACATTTCTTGATTAGCTTTCGAAGGTTGCCCTTCTTCGTCAGATCAGAAATAAGCAAATCTTGGCAGATGACAGTATATATAAGTGAGACATCAAAGCATTTCAGTGACAATCTAACAGGGTGGGGATGGAGGAGGACGGGTGAGACAGGGGGGTATGCATGGAGACAGGAGAGTGACAAACAAAGCAGTATAATTTACAATTGTATGGTTTATAATGGGCTAGAAAGCCCAGATCTCTGTTAAGTCCTGTCTGGTGGGTGTCAAAATATTTAATCATTCTGACTTCAAAGGTCTTACGTTCCTGTACAGTGTTCTGTTTTTGTAAAGTGTTGCCCCACAAGCGTGGCATCCTGGCTGGCAATGGTGTTTTCCATGTGATGTCTATGTAAGTTAAATCTTGTTTTTAGTATCTGGCTTGTTTCTCCAATATAGCATCCTTGGTCACATTTTTTACACTGGATGATGTGTACCACATTGGAAGATGAGCATGTGAAGGATTCCTTTATGTTGAATGTGTTTCCTTTGTGAATGACTGTGGGGTCCTGTGAGATGTTTTGGCATAGTTTGCTGCTGGATATATTGCAAGGATGTGTGCCATTCTCTTCTTTTTGAGTCTGTGTTGGGAGCTTACTTCTAATTAGCTTGTGTTTTAAGTTGGGTGGCTGTCTGAAAGCTAGCACTGGTGGGGCTGGGAATATCTCTTTCAGTAATTCATCCTCCTGGAGTAGAGGCTGTAGATCTTTTATGATTCTTCTTAATTTTTCCAGCTCTGGGTTGTATGTCACTATAAGGGGGATTCTGTCTGTGGCTTTTTTTTTTCTTTGTACTGTAGTAGATTTTCCCTGGTTGTTTTGAGGGAGGAGGCAATATTCTTGGATATTATTTTGGGGTTGTAGCCTTTATGTTTGAAGGATACAGCCAGAATTTCTAGGTGTCTGTCTCTGTCCCCTGGGTCAGAGCAGATACGGTGGTATCTTGTGGCTTGGCTGTAAATAATGGATCTTTTTGTATGTGAAGGATGGAAGCTGGAATTGTGGAGGTAGCTGCATCTGTCTGTGGGTTTCTTGTGTATAGATGATTGTATATTGCCATCGCTGATTGAGACTGTGGTGTCCAAAAAATTGACTTTTTCTGGGGAGTAGTCAATTTTGAATCTGATAGTAGGATGGTATGTATTGAAGGAATTGTAAAATTGTTTTAGAGATTCTTCCCCCTCAGTCCAAATCATAAAAATGTCATCAATGTACCGGTAGTATTTTAGGGGTTTGGTCTGGTATGTATTCAGAAATGTCTCTTCCAGTTGAGCCATAAAGAAGTTGGCATATTGGGGTGCTGTCCTGGTGTTAGATTGTCACTGAAATGCTTTGATGTCTCACTTATATATACTGTCATCTACCAAGATTTGCTTATTTCCGATCTGACGAAGAAGGGCAACCTTCGAAAGCTAAGTTATTTTCTTTTTCAAGTTTTATTTTGTTTTATTTCTATTGATTACCTTTAAAAGTGGACTAACACGGCTACCACACCTCTCTACGTTTTACTCAAAAACTATCATATTAGGAAATAACTTTTTTACTTTCACCTACAGTGGGGGAAATAAGTATTTGATCCCTTGCTGATTTTGTAAGTTTGCCCACTGACAAAGACATGAGCAGCCCATAATTGAAGGGTAGGTTATTGGTAACAGTGAGAGATAGCACATCACAAATTAAATCCAGAAAATCACATTGTGGAAAGTATATGAATTTATTTGCATTCTGCAGAGGGAAATAAGTATTTGATCCCTCTGGCAAACAAGACCTAATACTTGGTGGCAAAACCCTTGTTGGCAAGCACAGCGGTCAGACGTCTTCTGTAGTTGATGATGAGGTTTGCACACATGTCAGGAGGAATTTTGGTCCACTCCTCTTTGCAGATCATCTCTAAATCATTAAGAGTTCTGGGCTGTCGCTTGGCAACTCGCAGCTTCAGCTCCCTCCATAAGTTTTCAATGGGATTAAGGTCTGGTGACTGGCTAGGCCACTCCATGACCCTAATGTGCTTCTTCCTGAGCCACTCCTTTGTTGCCTTGGCTGTATGTTTTGGGTCATTGTCGTGCTGGAAGACCCAGCCACGACCCATTTTTAAGGCCCTGGCGGAGGGAAGGAGGTTGTCACTCAGAATTGTACGGTACATGGCCCCATCCATTCTCCCATTGATGCGGTGAAGTAGTCCTGTGCCCTTAGCAGAGAAACACCCCCAAAACATAACATTTCCACCTCCATGCTTGACAGTGGGGACGGTGTTCTTTGGGTCATAGGCAGCATTTCTCTTCCTCCAAACACGGCGAGTTGAGTTCATGCCAAAGAGCTCAATTTTTGTCTCATCTGACCACAGCACCTTCTCCCAATCACTCTCGGCATCATCCAGGTGTTCACTGGCAAACTTCAGACGGGCCGTCACATGTGCCTTCCGGAGCAGGGGGACCTTGCGGGCACTGCAGGATTGCAATCCGTTATGTCGTAATGTGTTACCAATGGTTTTCGTGGTGACAGTGGTCCCAGCTGCCTTGAGATCATTGACAAGTTCCCCCCTTGTAGTTGTAGGCTGATTTCTAACCTTCCTCATGATCAAGGATACCCCACGAGGTGAGATTTTGCGTGGAGCCCCAGATCTTTGTCGATTGACAGTCATTTTGTACTTCTTCCATTTTCTTACTATGGCACCAACAGTTGTCTCCTTCTCGCCCAGCGTCTTACTGATGGTTTTGTAGCCCATTCCAGCCTTGTGCAGGTGTATGATCTTGTCCCTGACATCCTTAGACAGCTCCTTGCTCTTGGCCATTTTGTAGAGGTTAGAGTCTGACTGATTCACTGAGTCTGTGGACAGGTGTCTTTCATACAGGTGACCATTGCCGACAGCTGTCTGTCATGCAGGTAACGAGTTGATTTGGAGCATCTACCTGGTCTGTAGGGGCCAGATCTCTTACTGGTTGGTGGGGGATCAAATACTTATTTCCCTCTGCAGAATGCAAATAAATTCATATACTTTCCACAATGTGATTTTCCGGATTTAATTTGTGATGTGCTATCTCTCACTGTTACCAATAACCTACCCTTCAATTATGGGCTGCTCATGTCTTTGTCAGTGGGCAAACTTACAAAATCAGCAAGGGATCAAATACTTATTTCCCCCACTGTATATAAACTTTTTAATGTGTTTGTCACTGTGCATTTTACTTTTACCTAAGTATTAAGATACACATTTATTTGTACTTTTACTTAAGTACTTTGACCTAGTACTTTGAACAACACTGTATATAGACAAGGTCATTTATCAGAGGGCAAGCTTTAAGAAGTTTCCAAATCAGGCATTTCTCTAGTTTGTTCTCTTTCTATTCAGGATAGAATGGCTTAATCTTTCAGAATCTGGACACACAAGCAAAGGAATTAAAATAACCCTGGTGTCCACGTTTTCCTTCTGTTTGCTTTGCAGGATGAAATCTTAAACCCAGTGGCATATACTGAATGTCAAATTAACCCTTCCACCTGTAAATATTTGTATCATGCTGTGTAACTCTTCAAGACTCAAATTACCTACAAGAAATACAAAATAGGCTTGAAATTGAAATCTTTGTGCTTTCTTTACTTTTCCTGTTTTAACTTCATTGCTGGCAAATGTCATTGATCCTTCAGTGATTTGATCTGGGCTGGTGTACATATGATTGGATGATGTAGTCAGGCAGCACCTTCTTCCAATGTCTGAAGTTTTGACAGTATGTAGCTGAATGGAACTGATTTAGAGGTGTAGTTATCTATCCACCTTATAATCGAAAGAGAAAAACGCCTAGATTTCGACCCAAATCGGGAGATAGATGTTTATCTCACAAAAACGAATAAATCGGTATAATCGAAAGCCGATTTTGGACGTTTTCAAATGCACTCCGTCGCAGATGCGGACAAAGTTGATGGGGGCATGTCAGAGGTGTGGCGAAGTTGGAACTGGGGCGTGGTTATCGGCCGAGGAGAGATGTACGCGTTAGGGTGATAATTGAAAAAATAAAGGCGTTTTTAGCGAACATTTAGGACACTTTTGTTGGACCCTTTTTTCACACGAACAGGTCCCAAAAAAGTGCTCTAAATGACCAGATGACCATCGGAGGGAATCGGGGATGACCTCCCTTGACTCCCCCAGTGGTCACTAACCCCCTCCCACCACAAAAAAATGATGTTTCACAACTTTTTATTTTCACCCTCAAATGTCATACCCACCTCCCTGGCAGCAGTATGCAGGTCCCTGGAGCAGTTGTTAGGGGGTGCAGTGGACTTCAGGCAGGTGGACCCAGGCCCATCCCCCCTACCTGTTACAATTGTGCTGCTTAATGCTTAGTCGTCCAACCCCCCCAAACCCACTGTACCCACATGTAGGTGCCTCCCTTCACCCCTTAGGGCTATAGTAATGGTGTAGACTTGTGGGCAGTGGGTTTTGAGGGGGATTTGGGGGGCTCAACACACAAGGGAAGGGTGCTATGCACCTGGGAGCTCTTTTATCTTTTTTTTTGTTTTTGTAAAAGTGCCCCCTAGGGTGCCCGGTTGGTGTCCTGGCATGTGAGGGGGACCAGTGCACTATGACTCCTGGCCCCTCCCACGAACAAATGCCTTGGGTTTATTCGTTTTTTAGCTGGGCGCTTTCATTTTCCATTATCACTGAAAAACAAACACGCCCAGCTCACAAATTGTCGAATAAAACATGGATGTCTATTTTTTTCGAAAATACGGTTCGGTCCGCTCCTTCACGGACCCGTTCTCGGAGATAAACGCCCATGGAGATAGACGTTTTCGTTCAATTATGCCCCTCCACGGGGGCTACCAGATGTTATTTTCCACTAACTCATACTATTTTAACACAGGTTCCATTTTATTCAACAAGACCTAGTTGTTAATAATCAGTGTGAACAGTAAAATAACACATCTTAACGGTAGCCTATATTAATAATGTCCTCCCTTAGAAGTGGTGTAAGTGTTAGTGTCTAAGTGCTACAGGTACCTTATGGTATTCTAAGTTAATTGGGTAAGTTAAGAACATAAAATGAGTTATACTGGGTTAGACCAATGGACCATTATCCTGCTTCCTATTGAGGTCAATCCATGTCACAAATACCTGGCAGAATCCCAAATCGTAGCAAGATTCATTCTACCAATCCCTTGGCAAGCAATGGCTTTCCCCATGTCCATCTCAGTAACAGACTATGGACTTTTCCTCCAGGAACTTGTCTAAACCTTTTTTTAAACCAAGATATGCTAACCTCTATTACCACATCTTCTGGTAATGAGTTCCAGAGCTTAACTATTCTTTGAGAGAAGAAAAATATTACATCCTCTTTGTTTTAAAAGTACTTCCATGTAATTTCATTGAATGTTCCATGGTTTATGTACTTTCTGAAATGGTGAAAAATCGATTCACTTATACCCGTTCTACACTACTCAGGATTTTGTAGACCTCATCCATTCTCCACCCATGTATACATCCTTTAGAGTTGTGTTTATGGAGTAACACTTAAGCAGCATTTTGGCAGTTACATGAATATGTGCGCACATAAATATCATTATTCTAAACCAGGGTTGTAAAGTTCAGTCCTCAAGAGCTCCAAGTAGACCAGGTTTTCAAAATATTCCTAAAGAATATGCATGACAGAGATCTGAATACTATAGATGTAGTGGGCCTGTAAGGTTTTCTCATGTTTATACATTAGGGATATCTGAAAACCTGGCTTGTTTGCAGACCTCGAGGACTGAATTTGAACAAGCCTGTTCTAAACATTTATATGAATAAGGGCTACTTACATTAGAGGAATAATTGCTTGATAGATTCATAAAATGAATTTGACAGAAATCCAAAGAAAATTATTTTCATTGCTTGAGACCAAGGGACTGATTTATCTAGGGTCTTTGTCTATGTTTAGAGAGTGTGTGTATATGTGTGTGTGTGTGTGTGTGTGTGTGGAGGGGGGGGGGGGATCTAGATAAATTATACCCTGGGTAACTGTACAGTCTCTGATGAATTGAATAGCACTTTACTGGAGGTCTATAAATGATAAATGAGTCTATCTACTCTGAAACTAGTTTCTTTAAAAAAGTATAGATAGATATAGATATTGCATACCTACATGTATCATCATTTAAGTAACGAAACAAGCATTGCAAAGGTTCTGATGTGACTGCAAACAGGCACTGGGACCAAGGAAGTATTTAAAAAATGATACCTTTGGCCATTAGGTTGCAGAGTCACCTGTGTTATAGTATCATTACTTTGTCCAAGATTTGTGAAACTGCTAAATGAGATTTTATCAGCACCAAGGTCACAACTTCATCAATTCTAGAAACCCAGAAACTAACTCTTGAGTGAAACAAATCATTTCCAAACATCTACGTCCAGATTCTATAAATGGTGCTGAAAAAATAGCTGCAAAGTGTAATTCTATAAATGTGAGGTGGACAGCTCAGGTTGACAGAAACTGATGCTAGAATTTGAATAGACCACACCTGCACCATCAGTCAAGTGTTCTAACCAGTAGGCTACCTCCTTTCCTGTATAGGGATGCCTTTTAGAATAGGGAGGCCTCTTTCCATAGGGAGGCCAGTGCAAAACATAAGCAGGTGAGGTGAGCAGTTCAGGGTGATAGGTGCTAGTGATGTGATTTGAGCCGGCCACCCCTGTATGATCAGTCAAGTGTTCTAACCACTAAGCTACCTCTTGCATGCCACCTCCTTTGCAACGTTTCTGGTATCCTTACAGATCCAATGGGAGGGTGCCATCTCTCTGTTTGTGTTGCCATTATGTCTGTAACAGCTCAGATCCCTTGATAAAGCATTATCGAAACGGGAACCTGTCAAGTTCCAGAGAGCTTGCAGATTGTACAGATAAGTGACTGTTTTTTGCCTGTCATCTATAGTGTCAAGAATGCACAATATCTTACAAAAAAATTGAAAAAATATGCAGAAAAAAATAGTTTTATACACAGAATTGGCACGTTGAAATATAACAAAATATTGGAAGGTGGGGGTGTTTTGTCAATGATTATACAAGTCACTAAAAGGGCTTCACCCACATTGTGAGAGTAGACTATCAGGCTTATTTTCGAAAGAGAAGGGTGGCCATCTTTCGACACAAATCGGGAGATGGGCGTCCTTCTCTCAGGGTCGCCCAAATCGAAAGCCAATTTTGGGTGTCCCCAACTGCTTCCTGTCACAAGGGTAACCAAAGTTCCCGGGGGGTGTCGGAGGCATAGTGAAGGCGGGACTGGAGCGTGTCTAACAGATGGGCGTCCTCAAGAGATAATGGAAAAAAGAAGGGCGTCCCTGATGAACACTTGGCTGACTTTACTTGGTCCTTTTTTTTTACGACCAAGCCACAAAAATGTACCCTAAATGACCATATGACCACCAGAGGGAATCGGGGATGACCTCCCCTGACTCCCCCAGTAGTCACTAACCACCTCCCACCCCGAAAAAAATACTTTAAAATCTTTTGTCTTTTTTTTAGAGTATGGGTAGGACGTCCGTACAGCAATTTGTCTATGGTCACCGTCTGACAGTGCAGAGCAGTATCCAGCCTCCAAGACCCTGATGCAGCGCTACGCAACGCTGGCCACCATCGGCTTGGGGCAGGAAGATGTTAACTGCCGCTGAAGTAAACAGTGCACCAGCTGTACACAGATTCGTTAAACAGACACAGGTATAAGATAAGCCTACCGGCACTTACTATAAGATAAGTGTCCTTTCTGTATTCAAGCTTATTTAATGATAGTTTAGCCTGAAATTTAACTGTACATGGAGATACTTTAATGAACAATAATTGATATAGTCTTTGCCACGTTTTTAAAATCCTGTGGCCAACACTCCAGTTCAGAAGGGTTTTTTTCATGGCCAATGATGAAGGGAGGATCTTTCAGATCCGGTTAGCTCTTTAGATATTTCATATCCGTGAGCTCGTTGAGGCCATTTTTCCTTCTGTAGAAATCAACTGTATGATATTTGTTCAGGCAGAATTTTTGCTTACAATTACTGTTTTGGGATTTCATTTTTTAAAATATATTCTAGCGATTTGTTGTTCCCAAATCCCCCTATTATCAGTTTTGACTCAGTACACCATCAATTATTAACAATCAAGCTTAGTGAGATAGGCTTAATAGGCTTAACAGGCTTAACAGGTCCAGTACAGAATTGGCATAAAGATTTTGCTTTTATGAAATCATTCTTATTGTATCCAGAAAAATGGAATATGTTCTAAAAACTAGAGGTTAACATGTAGAGGACCCCAGGGTTCCCCCCTCTCCCTGTTGTTTTTTACTCTTTTTATGAGCTCCCTTGATTCTATTGGCTTATCCCAGGATGACTATCTTTTTTTGTAAGGTGATGACATTTTTATAACTATTACAGCTGGTTCCACTGTTAATGCTACTTTTGATAAGATTTTCTTTTATATCAATATACTTCAGAACTGGGCTTTAAACAACTTACTTAAAATCAATGCTTCAAAAACTAAAATTTTGGGGTTTAGAGAATGGAATATTCAGGTTCCTTCTACTGTTCCTTTACCGTCTGGAATTGCTTTAAAATTTTGGGCATCATCCTTGATTCATATCTTTCATTTGAATTCCAGATTGCTCATTTGTGGAAAAATACTTTTTTACCGAATGAAGCAACTTCAGTTGATCCATACTAATTTTCAATCCCATTTTTCTCTTCTAGTACAAATGCTGATATTATTACTACTACTACTACTACTATAAATCACTTCTATAGCGCTACCAGTCGTACGCAGCTCTTTACAATTGAACATGAGGAAAGACAGCCCCTGCTCAAAAGAGCTTACAATCTAAATCAGGACAAACAGACAGGATCAATAAGGATAAGGGAAGGACAGACAGAAGGACACAAGGATAAGATAAAAGTGACAAGTCAGGAGTCGAAAGCAGCATCAAACAGGTAGGTCTTTAGCCCAGATTTGAAGGCAGCCAGGGATGGAGCTAGACGTAATGGCTCAGGAAGCCTATTCCAGGCATAAGGTGCGGCGAGATAGAAGGAGCGGAGTCTGGAGTTAGCGATGGAGAAGAAGGGTGCAACTAGGAGAGATTTGCCTAGTGAACGGAGTTCTAGGGAAGGAGTGTAGGGAGAGATGAGGGTGGAGAGGTAGTGAGGGGCTGCAGAGTGAATGCACTTATAGGTCAATAAGAGAAGCTTGAATTGTATACGGAAACAGATAGGGAGCCAGTGAAGCGATTTCAGGAGAGGGCTGATATGGGCATAACGACTTTGGCGAAATATTAGTCGTGCAGCAGAGTTTTGAACAGATTGAAGAGGAGAGAGATGGCTGAGCGGAAGACCTGTGAGAAGCAAGTTGCAGTAGTCTAAGCCACATTTGGACTATTGTAATTCTTTATATAATGGTTTGAATACTGTTCTGATGAGGAAATTACAGCTTATTCAGAGCACTGCAGTTCAACTGATTTTTCAGATGATCAATTTTGAGAGCGTCTTTAAGCACTTACAGAGTCTACACTTGCTTCCGATAAAAGCACTTGTAACTTTTAAAATAGCCTGCATTGTTTTTCATATTTTACAAGGTAATGTGCCTTTTCCAGTTCTTAATTTATTTTCCCAACATTTACGTCTGTCATCCACACCGACTTCAGGAATATTTACTACTTAGAAACATAGAAACATGATGGCCCATCCAATCTGCCCATCCTCAGTAACCACTAACTCTTCCTTTCCTAAGGGATCCCACGTGCTTGCCCCACACTTTCTTAAATTCTAACACAGTCCTCAACTCCACAACCTCCACCGGGAGGCCATTCCACGCATCCACCACCCTTTCTGTGAAAGTGTATTTTCTTAGATTCCTCCTAAGCCTATTTCCTCTTAACTTCATTGTATGCCCCCTCATTCCAGAGTTTTCCTTTATTTGAAAAAGGCTCACCCTGGGGGTGATTTCTGTGATGAGAGTCAGGAGTCTTTTAGGGGGTCTTTTACTAAAGATTAGCTCGAGTTATCTGCAGGAGGGTCCGTAGGAATAAAATGGGCCCTGCTGCAGATAACTCGAGCTAATCTTTAGTAAAAGATCCCCTTAGTAAGGATATGCTGGTTCACTGTTTGAAGGACAGCGTTTGCTTGTTTGTAATTTTGTTATACTGTATGATTGTGTTCTGTCTCTCAAACACAGTCTTCTGGGAATTGGGCCCGGTCTACCATACATCCATCCCCATTTGCATTTGTTTTCTGCAGTCCTACCCCCTGGCCTTTTATCCGTGAACACAGATCAGAAATGATTGTTAAGCAGTTCAGCTTTATCCTTATCAGCTTCTACGTATTCTTTTTTTTTGTTACATTTGTACCCTGCGCTTTCCCCACTCGTGGCAGGCTCAATGCGGCTTACATGTAATTGATTTGATTACTTTATTTTTTTTTTTGTCTATTAGATTGTAAGCTCTTTGAGAAGGGACTGTCTTTCTTCTATGTTTGTGCAGTGCTGCGTACGCCTTGTAGCGCTATAGAAATGCTAAATAGTAGTAGTAGTAATGGAGGGTTAAGTGACTTGCCCAGAGTCACAAGGAGCTGCCTGTGCCTGAAGTGGGAATTGAACTCAGTTCCTCAGGACCAAAGTCCACCACCCTAACCACTAGGCCACTCCTCCACTGTTGCTACTATTTGAGATTCTACATGGAATGTTGCTATTCCACTAGCAACATTCCATGTAGAAGTCGGCCCTTGCAGATCACCAATGTGGCAGCGCAGGCTTCTGCTTCTGTGAGTCTGACGTCCTGCACGTACGTGCAGGACGTCAGACTCACAGAAACAGAAGCTTGCACAGCCTTCTACATGGAATGTTGCTAGTGGAATAGCACAAAAAAAGAAACAGGTGGAAAAACAACTTCAAGACAAGGGGTGAGATGCTCCAGAAAAACTTTATTAGGGACCCAACACGGTCCGTGTTTCGGTTTAAAAAAAAACCTTCATCAGGGGTCAATCAGTAGTTGCACAGGGGATATACTGACAGACAAAGGAGCTCATAAAATGTAGTCTCTTAAATAAAATGGAAAGTGTTGCCTCGTACCAACAGATTCAATACTATTTTATATTGAATCTGTTGGTACGAGGCAACACTTTCCATTTTATTTAAGAGACTACATTTTATGAGCTCCTTTGTCTGTCAGTATATCCCCTGTGCAACTACTGATTGACCCCTGATGAAGGTTTTTTTTTAAACCGAAACACGGACCGTGTTGGGTCCCTAATAAAGTTTTTCTGGAGCATCTCACCCCTTGTCTTGGATTGATCTCTTGAAGTTGTTTTTCCACCTGTTTCTTTTTTTGTGTTGGACTTTTGTGGAAATTTTGGACCTTTTTTGTTTCTGCGGCTAGTGGAATAGCGACATTCCATGTAGAATCTCCAATAGTAGCAACATTCCATGTAGAATCTCCAACAGTATCTATTTTATTTGTGTTACATTTGTACCCTGCACTTTCCCACTCATGGCAGGCTCAATGCGGCTTACATGGGGCAAAGGAGGGTTACGTGACTTGCCCAGAGTCACAAGGAGCTACCTGTGCCTGAAGTGGGAATCAAACTCAGTTCCTCAGGACCAAAGTCCACCACCCTAACCACTAGGCCACTCCTCCTCTCTCTCGGCTTTGAGCCTCACAGTGCTATTATGGTACTTCCTCCTGTCATTTATATATCTGAAAAAAATGTCTTGTCCCTCAATTTTACTGTATCAGCTATCTTTTCTTCCATTTGTCTCTTCATATTCCTAACAGCTTTTCCTGCTTCTCTTAGCTTTTCCAGGTATTTTTGAAAAAGAATGCCAATTAAGATAGGAAAGACATTAGGATGGAAACCGAGGACGCCCATCTCAGAAACGACCAAATCCAAGCCCTTCGGTCATGGGAGGAGCCAGCATTTGTAGTGCACTGGCCCCCCTGACATGCCAGGACACCAACCGGGCACCCTAGGGAGCACTGCAGTGGACTTCAGAAAAAGCTCCTAGGTGCATAGCTCCCTTACCTTGTGCGCTGAGCCCTCCAAAACACCCCCAAAACCCACTCCCCACAACTGTACACCACTATCATAGCCCTTAGGGATGAAGGGGGCACCTAGATGTGGGTACAGTTGGTTTCAGGTGGTTTTGGAGGGCTCACATTTACCACCACAAGTTTAACAGGTGGGGGGATGGGCCTGGGTCTGCCTGCCTGAAGTGCACTGCAGTACCCACTAAAACTGCTCCAGGGACCTGCATACTGCTGTCATGGAGCTGGGTATAATATTTGAGGCTGACATAGAGGCTGGGAAAAATATTTAAAAATTTTATTGTAGTGTGGGAGGGGGTTGGTGACCACTGGGGGAGTAAGGGGAGGTCATCCCCGATTCCCTCCGGTGGTCATCTGGTTATTTAGGGCACGTAAAAAAAAAGGACCAAGTAAAGTTGGCCAAGTGTTCGTCAGGGACCCCCTTCTTTTTTCCATTATCGGCCGAGGACGCCCATGTGTTAAGCACGCCCCAGTCCCGCCTTCGCTACGCTTTTGACACGCCCCAGTGAACTTTGGTCATCCCCGTGACGGAAAGCAGTTGAGGACGCCCAAAATAGGCTTTCGATTATGCTGATTTGGGCGACCCTGGGAGAAGGACGCCCATCTTCCGATTTTTGTCGAAAGATGGGCGCCCTTCTCTTTCGAAAAAGAGCCCAATGGTGTCATTGCCTATGGTAGCCTATTTTGATAACTCCCCCCCCCCCCCCCCCCTTAGTTCTAGAACACTGCTATAAGACTACTGTATAACTTGAAGCCTGTTGATTTCACCCTTATGCTTTACAAACAGTATTGGTTACCCGTCAATGCTCAGATTTTAAGATTCTAATTTTGACTCATCAGGTGTTTTACTCTGGAATTCCAATATATCTGCATTCCATTTTTCTTCCATATCAGTCAGGCCATCTTTTATGTTCATCTGGGACCAACTTATTGATGATTTCATCACATAAGAAACTTTGGTTGGCTTCATCTCACCAAACAGCTTTGCTCCTGGAACTGAATGCTATTTACATTATTGGTATACACAGATTTGAATTGATCTTATTGTAAACCCAAGTTCCCTGGGGCGTGTCAAAAGCGTAGCGAAGGTGGGACTGGGGCGTGCTTAACACATGGGCGTCCTCGGCCGATAATGGAAAAAAGAAGGGGGTCCCTGACGAACACTTGGCCGACTTTACTTGGTCCTTTTTTTTAACGACCAAGCCACAAAAATGTGCCCTAAATGACCAGATGACCACCGGAGGGAATCGGGGATGACCTCTCCTTACTCCCCCAGTGGTCACCAACCCCCTCCCACACTACAATAAAATTTTTAAATATTTTTCCCAGCCTCTATGTCAGCCTCAAATATCATACCCAGCTCCATGACAGCAGTATGCAGGTCCCTGGAGCAGTTTAGTGGGTACTGCAGTGCACTTCAGGCAAGAGAAAAAAGCCAAGATCCAGAAAAGTTCAGTATCATCAAATTGTGAGACTGATGGGTCCTCCAATGGGTCACTATCTTATCCTGAATCAATCCATCTTACACCACTTACACTTTGGCTGAGACTTGGTCTCATCAGTGCAACTCTGGAGAGTCCACTTCCCACATGCAGACTACGGATTGAAGGTATGGGTAGAATCGAGCTGTCAGACTCGAAGATGTATTAGTTCCATCTGGTCAACTATTCCATCATGGCTGCACTAGAGATGTCATGCAATGTATCAAGAGAATTTCAATACAGATTTCCACCATGAAGGTTTACAGAAGCAATGGACCCTCATTTAAGCTTCCCCATGCTTCATAAACAGTAAGAGCTCTAGCAACAGCATCTCACATATAGCTGCCACTTTAGCCCTCTGTATTTCATTCAGTAAAGATTTTTGCTTTACTTCAGACAATCCATTCCTGGACAATGAAGTCATTGCAGTGAGTGGCATGGATGATTTCTGAGGAGAGAGAGAGAGAGTTCGTAAATATAGGACCCTTGAAATAGTAACATAGTAACATAGTAGATGACGGCATAAAAAGACCTGCACAGTCCATCCAGTCTGCCCAAGAAGATAAATTCATATGTGCTACTTTTTTTTATTTGTACTGTCCTCTTCAGTGCACAGACCGTATAAGTCTGCCCAGCACTATCCCCGCCGCCCAACCACCAGCCCCGGCACAGACCGTATATATCTGCCCACACTAGCCCCGCCTCCCAACCACCAACCCCGCCTCCCAACCACCAGCTCTGGCACAGACCCTATAAGTCTGCCCAGCACTATCCCTGCCACCCACCACCGGCTCTGGCACAGACCGTATAAGTCTGCCCAGCACTATCCCCGCCTCCCAACCACCAACCCCACCTCCCAACCACCAGCTCTGGCACAGACCCTATAAGTCTGCCCAGCACTATCCCTGCCACCCAACCACCAACCCCACCTCCCAACCACCAGCTCTGGCACAGACCGTATAAGTCTGCCCAGCACTATCCCCGTCTCCCAACCACCAGCCCCGCCTCCCACCACCGGTTCTGGCACAGACTGTATAAGTCTGCCCAGCACTATCCCCGCCTCCCAACCACAAGCCCGCCTCCCACCACCGGTTCTGGCACAGACTGTATAAGTCTGCCCAGCACTATCCCCGCCTCCCAACCACAAGCCCGCCTCCCACCACCGGTTCTGGCACAGACCGTATAAGTCTGCCCAGCACTATCCCCACCTCCAAACCACCAGTCCCGCCTCCCACCATCGGCTCTGGCACAGACCGTATAAGTCTGCCCAGCACTATCCCCGTCTCCCAACCACCAGCCCCGGCACAGATCGTATAAGTCTGCCCAGCACTAGTCCCGCCTGCCAACCACCAGCCCCAGCACAGACCGTACATATCTGCCCACACTAGCCCCGCCTCCCAACCACCAGCTCTGCCACCCATTCTAGGCTAAGCTCCTGAGGATCCCTTTCTTCTGCACAGGATTCCTTTATGTTTATCCCACGCATGTTTGAATTCCGTTACCGTTTTCATCTCCACCACCTCCTGCGGGAGGGCATTCCAAGCATCCACCACCCTAAAGCAAAATATATATTTCTTATTTTGCTTTAGGCATCCCATGATGTCCTCTAGTTTTATAACTCCATTTACTTGGGAAAGGCTTAGAGCTCCTTTTACTAAGCCACAATAGCGATTCCCATATGGCAAATGCAATGAAGTTCAAAGGAATTGAATGGGCTTCATCACATTGGCCATGCCGGGAATGACTACCGTAGCTTAGTAAAAGGAGCCCTTACATTCTTCGCATTAAATCTTTTCAAATGTTTTGGACATCCATCTCTTCTTCCTCTTGTCCTTTTGGTGTGGATCTCATACTGTTTTGGTTGCTTTTCTCTGGACTGCCTGTATATCTTTACTGAGATATGGCCTCTAAACCTGAATGTAGTATTTCAGATGAGGCCTCACGGAAGATCTGTACCGAGACATTGTTGCCTTCTTCTTTCTGTTGATTTTGCCTCTCTTCATGCAGCCAGACGAACAGAATCCCACAGGGAGTGGAATAGAGTGCCTGCAAATGATATAAAATGTTTTATTTTGCATTTAGGATTCTCAATGGTTTTGCTCCAGACTACTTATCGACATATCTGTTGATTCAGTCAAATAATCATCCTTCTTGTTCTTTTCATATTCATCAGATTAGTAAATGTTTACTCTCAGACGCAGCTGCCACCTTGTGGAATTCCCTACCAGCTGAGATTAGGTCAAAATGTTTTTTTTTTTGTATTTTTTTTTCTCCTGAGATTCCAGAGGTTGCTGTAGACATGACTTTTTATTCAATTTTATTGTTGATTGATCTGAGCTTAGGTCACTTGTACTTGATTTGGATAAACACCTATCTTCAGAGATGCCAACTTGTGGTTTTTTTTTTCCTATGGAGGGAATGAATCTTAATAGCGATGTTATGATAGAGAAGGTTTAGATTGGGTTTAAGTTATATGAATGTTATTATTGAAATATTCCATACTGAAACAGGGAAATCCAAACTTAATTAATAACTATTCGACCACTCAAGGAAGTTTGCACAATTAGTTTGCAGGTCTCTCCCCAACGGGGTTTTTTTTTTTTTTTTTAAATCACTCGTAATTCTCACTCATAGTGAGTTTTTGCGTTTGATTGTTTTTTCTCTCTTTTTCCCCTTACTGGAACCAATGATAGGCACAAGTTTGTAGCGTTTCCCCCAAAAGAGGCAACTCTCTAAGGAGCTGCTTTAGATTTAGGCTACAAAAATCTATTTTACTAATTTATGGGCATTTGTAGCCACTAAAACACATACTGGCTGATATTCAAAGCTATTTAACAGGCTTAGGGCCCTGTTCAATAAGCCGCGCATAGGCTTGCATCAGGGGCGTAGCCAGACACCCAAGTTTGGGTGGGCCTGGACCCAAGGTGGGTGGGAAGAACTCCACCTTGTCCTACAAGTGATTTGGTTTCTCCCTCTCTTGCCTGCATGCCATATAGTCTTTCAAACATCCCCTCTCCCCCGTATATCTTTTAAATAGCAGATTTTCACCGGCAGCAAACAGTTATTGGGAGTTTTTGGCTGGTGGGGCTTGGGGTCCCTGCCAGCCACATTATAGGTGTGCTGCTACTTGGTGGGCCTGAACCTAAAGTGGGTGGGCCTGGGCCCACCCCAGCCTACCCTTGGCTACGCCACTGGCTTGCATGCTAGAAACTAGCTTGCGCTAATAATAGAGACACCCATATAGGTGTCTCTATCATTATTGCATGCTAATTTTTAGCACATGCTAAAAAGTGTGAGCGTCTGCAGCATGGCTTAGCAAACAGGGCGCTAGGAATGTGTCCTGGCCGGTTATATAGTGTTTTAGCGCCTAACTTCAGATCATCAGTGAGATTTGACCAGTTATCTCCACTGAATATTCATGGATAGTAGCTAGTGCTAACCAGCCATATCATGTGACGTGAACCAGTTAGGAGCAGATATTCAGTGCCAAACCATATATGCTTAGTGGTTAAAAGAGGCCACATAAATAGCAGGCGTATTTTGAACTGCTAAGCACTTAACCAGTTAGCGCTGAATAACAGCTTAACCGGTTAAGTTGCTACTATTGAAAGTGAAACCAGGACAAAGGCCGGCACTGAATATCTAGTCTAAGCGCTGGCGTTGGACTGAATATCGGGGGGATAAATGTTCATTCTTCAATTGTCTGTACTTTACAGGAGGGAATGCACATAGCTGGATTATGGGCGGAGCATGAGCAAGGCGCATATTTGTGCATGCAGAATATAGAATACTATGGTTAAAAAAAGATAAGAATAGCCATACTGGGTCAGGTCAATGATCCATGTAACCCAGTGTTCTATTTCCAACAGTGGCCAATCCAGGTCACAAGTACCTGGCAGAAACCCAAATAGTAGCAACATTCCATGCTACCAGTCCCAGACCAAGCAATGATTTCCTCCGTGTCCATCTCAATAACAGACTGTGGACTTTTCACCCACCATTTTTAAACCCAGATATGCTAACCAATGTTACCACATCCTCCAGCACCGGTCCGAGATCCAGAGCTTAACTATTCGTTGAGCGAATTTTTTTTTCCTATTAGTTTTAAAAGTATTTCCATGCAATTTCATTGAGTATCCCCTGGTCTTTGTACTTTTTGATAGAGTAAAACATTGATTCACTTCTACGAGTTCTACACTATTCAGGATTTTATAGACCTCAATCATATCTTCCCTCAGTCATCTCTTTTCCAAGCTGAAGAGCCCTAACCTCTTTAGCCTTTCCTCATATGGGAGGAGTTCCATCCCTTTTACCATTTTGGTTGTTCTTCTTTGAACCTTCTAATTCCACTATATATTTTTTGAAATACAGCAACCAGTATTGAATTATGGGCTTTTTTGTTGCAATTTTTGTTGTGGAGTGGAGGAGTGGCCTAGTAGTTAGGGTGGTGGACTTTGCAGTGCATATTTTCTAGCGAAAAAGGTGCCGGTACTCAAATGGCAGGTCACCCTTCAGGGGTGGGAGTGATCACTGAGGGACCCCCACCCCACAATAGCCAGGCCCCCTGCAACCAGTAACAGAACCTATGATAAGGCAGAATTGTTGTGTAGAGCCTGAGATCTTTCATTAAAACTTGGAGACCATGGGTCAATTTTAGCAGACAATGGAAAAGGTGCCGGTACTCAGTACCCCCAAGTAGCCCCTCAAAAAAAGCCCTGGGACTTTGGTCCTGGGGAAATGAAGAACTGAGTTTGATTCCCACTTCAGGCACAGGCAGCTCCTTGTGACTCTGGGCAAGTCACTTAACCCTCCATTGCCCCATGTAAGCCACATTGAGCCTGCCTTGAGTGGGAAAGCACGGGGTACAAATGTAACAAAAAAAATGTAGGTACAGGCACTTACAGCAGCTCTATGTCTAGTTGAAATAGTCTAATATATGTGCACATTTTACCAGTTATGCTTCCCTGTCAGGATAGGCTGAAGAGGCTGGGGCTCTTCAGCCTGGAGAAAAGGCGGCTGAGGGGAGATATGATAGAGGTCTATAGGATAATGAGTGGAATGGAATGGGTCGATGTGGAGCGTCTTTATCCTTATCCCTTATTTGTCCTGTTTGTCCTAATTAGATTGTAAGCTCTGTCGAGCATGGACTGTCTCTTCATGTTCAAGTGTTCAGCGCTGCGTACGTCTAGTAGCGCTATAGAAATGATTAGTAGTAGTAGTAGTAGTAGCGTCTGTTTACACTTCCCAAAAATACTAGGACAAGGGGGCATGCGATGAAGCTGCAGTGTGGTAAATTTAAAATGAATCGGGGGAAAATTTTCTTCACTCAACGCGTAGTTAAACTCTGGAATTCACTGCCGGAAAAGGTGGTTGAGGTGATTAACTGACTTCAAAAATGGGTCGGACGGCTTCCTGGAGGAAAAGGCCATAGAATGTTATTGAATGGATGAGGGAATAATACAGTATTTCTAGGATGGGTAGGACAAATTGCTTGTTCTTTTGGCCGCTGTCAGTGACAGGGTGCTGGGCTCGATGGACCCTTGGTCTGTCCCAGCATGGTGATGCTTATGTATTTAAGTACTTATTTTGTAAAAGAATGTAGCTGCCTACTTTCCCTTATTGCATAGTCTCTAAATAGCAGCCTTCTCGGTGTACAAAAATATGTTAACTTTTATGGAATTACCATCCACATAGTAACATAGTAACATAGTAGATGACGGCAGAAAAAGACCTGCACAGTCCATCCAGTCTTGCCAACAAGATAACTCACATGTGCTACTTTTTGTGTATACTTTACCTTGATTTGTACCTGTCTTTTTCAGGGCACAGACCGTATAAGTCTGCCCAGCACTATCCCCGCCTCCCAACCACCAGCCCCGCCTCCCACCACCGGTTCTGGCACAGACCGTATAAGTCTGCCCAGCACTATCCCCGCCTCCCAACCACAAGCCCGCCTCCCACCACCGGTTCTGGCACAGACCGTATAAGTCTGCCCAGCACTATCCCCACCTCCAAACCACCAGTCCCGCCTCCCAACCACCGGTTCTGGCACAGACCGTATAAGTCTGCCCAGCACTATCCCCGCCTCCCAACCACAAGCCCGCCTCCCACCACCGGTTCTGGCACAGACCGTATAAGTCTGCCCAGCACTATCCCCGCCTCCAAACCACCAGTCCCGCCTCCCACCATCGGCTCTGGCACAGACCGTATAAGTCTGCCCAGCACCATCTCCATCTCCCGCCACCGGCTTTGCCACCCAATCTCGTCTAAGCTCCTTAGGATCCATTCCTTCTGAGCAGAATTCCTATATGTTTATCCCACGCATGTTTGAATTCCGTTACCATTTTCGTTTCCACCACCTCCCGCGGGAGGGCATTCCAAGCATCTACTACTCTCTCCGTGAAAAAATACTTCCTGACATTTTTCGAGTCTGTCCCCCTTCAATCTCATTTCATATCCTCTCGTTCTACTGCCTTTGCATCTCCGGAAAAGGTTCATTTGCAGATTAATACCTTTCAAATATTTGAACGTCTGTATCATATCACCCCCGTTTTTCCTTTCCTCCAGAGTATACATGTTCAGGTCCACAAGTCTCTCCTCATACGTCTTGTAACGCAAATCCCATACCATTCTCGTAACTTTTCTTTGCACCGCTTCAATTCTTTTTACATCCTTAACAAGATATGGCCTCCAAAACTGAACACAATACTCCAGGTGGGGCCTCACCAACAACTTATACAGAGGCATCAACACCCCCTTTCTTCTGCTGGTCACACCTCTCTCTATACAGCCTAACAACCTTCTAGCTACGGCCACCGCCTTGTCACACTGTTTCGTCACCCCAAGATCCCTCTCCCCGTCCGTACCTATCAGACTCTCCCCGCCTAACACATACGTCTCCCGTGGATTTCTACATATATTTTAGATACAGTAACATCCTCAACACCTCTCATTTGATTAAATTGAGTGGTTTGTGCTTTCTCATTGTTGAATCTCTCTCTCTCTCTCTCTCTCTCTCCTTTTTTCCTATGAAAGCAAGTGTTGTAACTGAAAAATATTGCACTGAAGTCACAAACAGCATCCCTGTAAAATCATAACCCACACTACCTACTACCTGCTATTATTTTATATATAAATGAATGAATGAGAGATTTCTTTTTTTTTTGTACACCTCAGATTAAAATTGCCTCCCACATGAAATGTATCTTATTAGTGGAAGAGCAGATGTGAACAAAAAAAAAAGTGTCCAGGCAGAAAATAGGCAGTTTTATGACCTACATAAGTAATTTCTAGGGCAATAGGTAGGGAATCTGTGATTCACTATTATTAGGAGAATTCCATCCGAGACCAGAGACCTCCCATCAATTTGCTTTGAAAGGCAATTTTACAGTCCTCCGGGGATTTCCTGAAGAGAAGAGACATCGGTAAAAGGTACGAATGCACTTTTACACTGGAAGTAAGTCAGTCACCAAACCGACTCTCGGTAGCGTAAGCACATGCTATGTTCACAAATAATTTTGCAGAGCAAAACAAAATAGGTCACAGGCATCCTTCCTCTGCTGAACATTCTTTGGCCCAGACTAGAACTGCTGAATACATCTGATATCGTAGAAAAATGATCCCTGGAGGAAGACTAGGGAAAAGCTACTAGGGGATTTTACTGGCCCATTATAGCAATTCTTTGCAAATTAATCCGTTCCAGTCTGTACAAGGAAACACATGACCGACTCTTTCCTTCTTACAGGAGTCTCCAAGGCAATTAGTTTTACATCTAATACCAAACCTAGGACATTATAGAGGCTCTATTTGCGGACTTAACTAAATCAAACTGTTTTTGGCTAGGAGAGAGCAATCAATGAAAGATAATCAGGCTTTGATGAAAACTGAGAGTGGGAAAACAAGATTGTAGGGGGAAAAAAATCTTTTGCCATGACCTATCGTATACACAGGCAGGGAGACTGGAGCCTGGGGGGGGTTGATCTCAGTCCTGGACTCTATATATTTTACTCCTAACTCTTTTTACTTTGCAAATCATTTTTGTTCTTCCTTCCTTTCTCTTTCATATATTTTTGTACTTGTACAGTTATATTTTATTGTGAGCTGCTGAAATGGTATTCTGTTTATAGTATATTTATTTATTTATTACATTTGTATCCCGTACTTTCCCACTAAAAGCAGGCTCAATGCGGCTTACGTAGTAATAGGTAACAGAATTTTGTTATGTAAAGTAGGAAATTAAGTATAACATAGTAATATGATGGATGGGTCGGTAGAGACAGGTGATAGAGAGGAAGGTAAGGTGGGTCAATGTTGTTTTCTCTTCAGTATATGTAAGGTAGATGGGTTCAAAAGATTAATCTGGGTCCTTTGGGTAGGGTTGCTTGAATAAATGGGATTTTAGTGTTTTCCTGAATGGTAGGTGGTCATGGATTGCTCGGATAGGTCTAGGGAGAGCGTTCCAGAGTTGGCTGCCCAGGAAGGAGAAATTGGATCCATAATAAGTTTTGTACTTGAGACCTTTACAGTTGGGGTAGTGCAGGTTGAGGTACTTTCACGAGGATACAGACATGTATATATATCAAATTTAATGAATCTGAAGCCTAACATCTATGCTGCCTAGGAAAGGCCAGAATAGAGAGTCTATTAATGCCCCTAATTCCATCCAAGGTTTTGCACACCCAAATTGATTCATTCAAAAGCATATAAGACCCATAAACCTCATTGAGCCATTGGAGTCAAATATAACCATCATCATTATAATCATATGTTCTGAAGGCAGTCATCAAAGCCCTTTGGGAGAATAATATTACTAGTGTAACTCTATTTTCAGGTGTCTGAATTAGGTCAGTTTATAAAGGCAAATAGGCACCTCCTTGACTTTATAAAATACTAGTGTAAGTGGCAGAAATAATGCCTATGTTTCAGGCATGGACATTTACACCTGTCCTGGAACACATGCCTTATGCATACTCTGCTAACTCTTTACCCAGAATCGAGCCTTCTATACTCCCATGCTCTGTTCAAACTCTACTCTTATACATTTCTACCAGCAAAGTATGTGCCATCATGTCCAAGCATTTTTAGGTTGGTCAGTATTCTAAGAAGCCATTTCTGCATGTATATGGCACAAGTGTGAAAATGATTTTACAAAATTACCACCCCCCCTCCCAGATCTAGATTTAACATACTTGATTTAATGTAAATATGGCATATTTTCATTGTGCTGAATCTTAAGTTCAGAAAAGAAAAGAGTTCAATAGATAAAAATGTACAAAATATTGCACTAAAATACTCTACATTATAAATTCCACAAACCAAAGTCAACCCCAAATTATACATGGACTAGTCTGGAGATCACGTGATGCTGTAAATGGAGCAGATGGGCATTTGTTGCACTCTGGAGGTTCCTCATGATGTGAAGAAATCACATTATTACTCTTCTTTCTATGGAATATTTGAATATTTCTGATATTTCTTCAGGACAAGGAGAACATGTTCAATGGATATGAGAGCACTTATGCTCAACCTTACAACCTGCAGCTTGCAGTAGAATATTGAATTAACTTTCTTCCACCTTGCAGGACAGATCTTGTGGGATAAGGGGATGGTGCAGAGAAGGGCGATGAAAATGATAAAGTGGATGGGACAACTTCCCTATGAGGAAAGGCTAAAGCGGCTAGGGCTCTTCAGCTTGGAGAAAAGGCGGCTGAGGGGAGATATGATTGAGGTCTATAAAATAATGAGTGGAGTTGAACGGGTAGATGTGAAGCATCTATTCACAGTTTCCAAAAATACTAGGACTAGGGGGCACGCAATGAAGCTACAATGTAGTAAATTTAAAACGAATTGGAGAAAGTTTTTCTTCACTCAACGTGTAATTAAACTCTGGAATTCGTTGCCAGAGAATGTGGTAAAAGCGGTTAGCTTAGCGGAGTTTAAAAAAGGTTTGGACGGCTTCCTAAAGGAAAAGTCCATGGACCGTTATTAAATGGACTTGGGGAAAATCCACTATTTCTGGGATAAGCAGTATAAAATGTTTTGTACATTTTTGGGATCTTGCCGGGTATTTGTGACCTGGATTGGCCACTGTTGGAAACAGGATGCTGGGCTTGATGGACCTTTGGTCTTTCCCAGTATGGCAATACTTATGTACTTATGTACTTATTGTTATGCACTTCTTGTAAATCACATGACAAGGAGAAACTCAAGAGGAACTGAAGCTATGCGGCCTATATATGGCAGGCAAAAATGGATATAACCTTGATGAGTGAGGCTGAGGACCTTCCAAAGAAGGAGATATTCCTCCACAAATATGTGTTTAGAGAAGAAGAAGCCAGGTGTTTCATGCTAAAGCAAGTTGCCTGCTGGTATCACATGTATGGGGTAAGGGAATTGGCCAATGAGCACGTAGTGTGCATGTGAATAGAAGCTGGAGAGTCTGGTAAAATAAGGGAAATAACCTTTTTTTGTATAATGAAGAAAACAGGAACAGGAAATTCCTTTTTAGGTACAAAAGTAAGAATAAGAGGAATTACATATCTTAAAAGAAATGAAACTTAAAACAGTATATAAGTGCAGAATGAGAAAGCCATTTTGAGTGACCTTGTAGCTAAGCCTTAATGTATTGTTGGTTGTGTGACAACTGCTCCAGAGGGATAATCACTTTTGTAATGACTTAGAGAAATATCAATAAAGATTTTACTTGGTTGCGCCTAAACTAAGTCTGAATTGTCTCTCTTATTTCGGCCAAGGTGTTTACCTCTGAGGGCTGAAGTATCTTTCCCTCCTATGGGGCAAGGGACCAGGGGGATTACACCTGGATTTCATGGATTAAGGACAGTGTTTTTTTTTGTAGGACAAAAGGTACCGGTACTTATTATGAGCGGGGTCACCATATATGGCTCCACCCCTATGACAACCACACCCACAGTAGCCACACCCCTTATACCAGCCGTGGCGCATATAAGCAGTATCATTGAAAATACTATACCAGTATAGGAGAAAAAAATAACGTGATTTCTTTTTCATTATAAATAATTTCTGTAAGATGTTACAGCTCCAGCATACCCAGTGCAAAATAAAACAGCAGATATAAATTCTCAAATTGGACATAGTCCAAACACTAAAATGAAAATAAAATGATTTTTCTACCTTTGTTGTCTGTTGACTTTGTTTTTCTGATCAGGTTGGTCCCAGTCTCTGATTCTGTTGCTCTCTATCTGTTCTCTTAACTCCATTTCCAGGGCTTCCTTTCCATTTATTTATTTTCTTTCCTCCATTCTTCTTAATTTCTTGACCTACATCCATAGATAAAAGCTGGGTCCTCCACGGACTTGACTGGAGGAGGTATAGAGTGGATCCAGCTTTTGCCTATTTTATCCATCCCTCATCTTGTCAGTGTGCATCTCCATCCTCTTTACATCCATACCCAACACTTTTCCTCTCCCCTTCCATTCATGTCCAACATTTCTCCTCTCTCTACTCCCCTCCATCCATGTTCATCTCACTTCCACTCTCTTCCCTCCCCTCAATCCATGTCCAGCATTTCAACTCTCACCCCTCTCCCCTCCATCCATGTACAGAATTTCTCATCTCTCCCCTAAATCCATGTGCATCTACTTCCTCTGTCTTCCCTCCCCTCCATCCATGTCCAGTATTTTTCCTCTCTCCCTTCCCCTCCAACGGTGTGCTGTCTTTCCTTCTCTCCAACATTTCTTCTCTCTTCCCTGCCCTCCACTCCATCCATGTCCAGCATTTCTCCTCTTTCCACTTCCCTCCATCCATGTGCATCTCCTTCCTGACTTCCCTCTCCTCAATCTATGTCCAGCATTTCTCCTGACTTCCCTCTCCTCCATCCATGTCCAGCATTTCTCCTGCCCTCCCCTCCATCCATCCATGTCCAGCAACTCTGCTTTCTCCCCTGCCCTGCCCTCCCATCCATGTCCAGCGATTCTCCTCTGCCTTCCCCTCCCATCTATGTCCAGCGATTCTCCTTTGCCCCTATCCTCCTCTCCCAACCATGTCCAGCGATTCTCTTCCTCTCTCCCCTTCTCTCCCCTCCATGCCCAGTGATTCTCCTCTGCCCTTCCCTATCCATCCATGCCCAGGGATTTGTCCTCTCTCCCCTGCCCTCCCTCCCATCCATGTCCAGTAACTCGCCTCAGCCTCCACCTGCCCCCCTTTTCAGCCCCTGTTGAGTTCTAGTACCAACCCCAGCCCCACCTGCCTTCTCTTAGCTCCCTGACAGCCCTGCTTTCTGTTCCTGCCGCCCCACGTTTAAATCTTGTATTTTTTCACCTGAAGTCGCAGTGCCAGCAACGGCGTTAGTGAAAGCAGCAGGCTCACCTTCTCCAGCCTTTCCTTCCCTCTCAGTGTCCCGCCCTTGCGGAAACAGGAAACTACATCAGAGGAATGCAGGACATTGAGAGAAGGAAGGGAAGGCTGGAGGAGGCGAGACTGCTGCTTTTGTAACATAGGGTTAAGAATATTTTTAAAAAAAATTAAATACTTACCTGTTTCTTCTGAGGGATCTTAGAGTTCCTTGGGTCTCCGTAGGCTGAAGGGCAGACAGCGCTGCTAAGGGAGGCTTCTGGGGCAATTCTTTGATGCTGGGGTCCGTTTCGGGACTCTGGGGGATGTTGTGGCACCACAGGACATAGCGCCACTGCTTTGAGTGACCTGGCACTTCTTCGGGCCATCGCAGAATGGAGGAAGCAGTTTGAGGAGTCTTGGGGCTGGGTTTGGGCCTGACGAGATGTCTGGACTGTTCAGGGAAGCTGCGCTGCTGTAGGCAGCATCGGGGTGTTCGGGGCCGATTTTAGGCCTGTTGTGGTCAAGGCTAGCCGCCAAATCGGGCCGGACGGAGGAGAGTGGCGGAGGGGAGAGGCTGCGGAAGGTCGTGACAAGGTTTTTGTGGTCCAGGGAAGTTGTGTGGTGAACCGGACCATCCCGGCGTTTTAGGGCCCGAGCCTGGGCTGAGGGCATCTGGTGGCAGGGGGATTGGGCGGATCATCTGCCCGGACATTTAGAGGCTGGCAAATGGGGGTCTGGAATGCTCTGGACATACCAGTGCAGGAGCCGTGCCGGCCATTCCCCGCGATCGCGAGAAGCCAGAGTTTGGGCCGGAGAAGAGCTCCGATGTGCAGTTGCTCGTTGAGAAGAGCAAAGAGGCGCGTGCACGGAGTGTGCGTGCCTCATGCACGAATCGGGGGTGCGCGTTTTGTCTGAAGCTCCAGTGAGGCCTAGAAGCCTGGGCCTCGATTTTAAACCAGAGCTCCAGACAAAATGGCGATTTTCGGGCCGTTTTTTGTTTTTAATCCGTTTTGGAAACCGGAGCAGCGGGAACAGAACCAGCGGGTAGGCATCGAGTAAGGAGAAAATCCTGGACCAGGTAAGGGGTTTTTAAATCGGGTTTTTTATTTTTAAAAATTAAATGGTTAAAGCTTTTTAAATTCTGTTTTTGGATTTGGGGTCGGGGGATTCTAATTGATTTTTCTGGTGGGTTGGTTTTGGGGTTTAATTAGTTTAAATGGTAGTTTTGGTGTGAGTGCTATAATAGAGGTTTGCAAAGGGTTAAAATTAATAAATTTGATGGGATAGTTAGAAAGGGAGCTGATTTAATTTTCGGTATGGGTTTAATTTAATTTTGGGATTTTTGAGGGGGTCTTTTGGGAGGAAATACTGGGACGGACGTAAAAAATAGGTAAATTTAAAAAATAAAATTATAGGTCAATGGAGAAAGTAGTGCTTAGTGGTTGGGGTGATTTTGGGACAATTTAGGTAAATTGTGTTTTTTAAATTGTGTTTTTGTAATTTTCCCATTATTTCCTATGGGAAAAAATAAAATTAAAATGGAGTTTGGGCTGTTTTGATGAACATTCCAATCTGTTTTTAGAAAAAAATGGAATTTTTGGATGTTTACTGTTTGGACCAGGGGGTGCAGAATCCCAAGCGTGGATTCCGTAACCTAGGAAATGGCTCAGCTGACAGTTTGGCAGAGTGCTTTTGATTACCAAGGTGAGAGGAGCTGTTGTGCTGTGTGTGAGCAGGTGAAGGGTGATTTTGGTGAAAGAAAGGGAAAAGAAAGATTTGAAGGGAATTTTAATGGTTGGAGGTACGGAAGCAGCTGTAAGGTGAGAGTGTTTGATTAGAGAGGATAGTTTTTTATAAAATTTCAGGGGTTGGAGGGATTTTTATTGGAAGACAAGTAAAAGGGTGAGAGATTAAATTAAACTATTGAATGAGGGAGGTTTGGGAAGTATGTAACTGTGATAGTGAGGTGTGAAAGTGACCTAAACAGCTGAGAAAAATCAGAAAGCTGAGCCTGTGTATGTACAGTGAGTGCCAGGGTTAGAATGTTGGTGAAGGAGCCTGTCAGCAGAATGTTGGAAGCTGCACAGTGTGTCTGAATGGAATCAAGCACTCTGAAATAGCATAGGGAAAAAAAACATAGCCTAGGTCTGGAAAGGAAAGGGATTTTAAATTAATTTATTTTATTTGAGATAGTGGGCCACAGTTTAATTGTTAAAGATCATTTAGTGGTTGGAATTCCCTATAAAAAAGAGGAAGACAGGGTTTTGCCTCCGGTTATTTTTGTTAAGAGTGAGGTGTAGTGAGAAGACGGAACGGCGGAGAAGAACATCTATTCCGGAGGAACGAAAGGGCCCCATCGTAAGAAAGATTCAGCGAACAGATGTTATATTCTACAGCTAAGTACTACTGCGGGAAAAGGGAAGTGAAGGAATATAAATAAAAAACTGATTAAGAACATACTTACCTAGAGTCTCCTGGGAGTGAAGATTTAAGAAATACCTGGAAAGGGAAAGAAAGACAAAGAATCAAATTCTTAATAGTAATATTTACATGATACAGATACAAAGAAACTGTTTAAACTAAATTACTACACACTCAAGGGAAGAATAGAACTCAATATTCACTTAATTGACAGGGCACTTAGTAAAAGTTATTGAGAGATTGAAATTGTGAAGTGTAAGGAGGAGACGAATAGAAGGATAAGAGCGAACTAGGAAATTATACTTATCTGACCACTGTTGGGTTGCTGTTTGCAGAGGTGTGTTCTGTAAAGAAGAAAGAAAAACATTGTTAAAGGGTTTTTCTTTCATTGTTGATTAATGATATTTTAATTCAGATTTATATTGTTATGATTCAATAAATTCAATTTTTCTTAATTGTACCAGTAAGCTTGATCATTTCCAAAATCAGGATTAATCCAAATTTTAGTTTTTTCCCCCTTCATTCCACAGGAGTGAAGGGCGAGGTTAGTGACCTGTACAGCTTCTGACGTTCAGTGGTGTGGAAACTGGGAGTTGGTCACGACTATTTCCATCAAAGTCTCAGAAAAGCACTGATTACTGAATGTGAGCATAGCTGTCTACACTTTCACTATCGCCGACGCCGGCGCTGCGACTTCAGGTAAAAAAATACAAGATTTCAACGTGGGGCGGCAAGAACAGAAAGCAGGGCTGTCGGGGAGCTAAGGGTGGGCTGGTGAGCTGGCCCTGGGAAAAAAAGGTACCGGTACGCCATACCGGCGCGTACCAGCAAAAAAAAAGCACTGTGTCTATGTCCCAACCCATGCTTCACCCCTGTGCAGGCTATGCTTGTGTGTGTAAATGTGGGAGGCCAGGTTATAGAATTGCCCATTAAGAGAAGAACAACTGCAGTAGCAGCAGTGGGAACACCATGATAAATCACCCTACATGGTCAAAATTTATAAGAGAATACAATTCTAGACACTGATATGTTGAGTGATGGACCCACATTCACACTTAAATATTTCAATGCATTCATAAAACATTCATTTATCACACACCCATTGCACCATTTACTCCATATCAAATGCCTAGCAGAGGTTGCAAATGGCCAAAGGTTTGCATAAGATTTATGAAGAAGATTGGCTGACTCATTTCTTAATTACAAAACACAGTATGCTGTATCGAATGATAAACAGTAGAAATAAATGGTCATCTGAAGATTGGATCATTTACACTGGGATTCAGGTATTAAACATTAGACTATTATGTTGATGCAATCAAGAAAGTGAGAGGAAAGTTGTATAGTATTAGAGACCAGAAAATGAGGCGTGAATAAAATTTGAGAAGGAGTGGCCTTGGATAACAATTGATTTGCTTTAATTATATATTTATTCATTTTTATTTTTTTTTCTAGTCCTGAACTCTCTCAGGGAAATGGGAGCAGGGAATGATGTTTATGGTTATGGTACCTCCTTGTCCCCTTTCCATGCCTTCTGAATAACTTTTTTTCAAGCTTTTACATTAACTCCTATTTACATTTTTGATTTTATTCATCCTCCTAGGACCTAAAATCAAACTTCAGTGCATAAGCTCAAGAAGACAATCTGGGCTTCATATTTCATTATCTCTTGGTATTAACTTTATTTTGAAAAAAAGCCCTTTGTTCTGTTCATTTGTTATCTTTGATGAGCCATCAATTATTCTAATAACCTTCTCTCATATTCTAGTCATGCGTGGACTCTTCTTCATAGATTTGAAGACCCCAGTTAATAGTTGGCAGTAAAACCTGCTTAGACCTAAGTGAAAAGCCACAGAGAGCAGGGATTAAATATTTCAGATAAGATTATTGTTCTGTGGGGCTGATACACTTCATTATTAAAAAAAATCAAAAGCATTAATAATTTCTGTTATGAGATGATTTTTATAGTTTGTGATGAACAAAAAAATCTTATTATGCAACCATTTCTTTTCAACAGGTTTCTGCCATTTCCACAGTCCTTTACCTGATCACATATTTTTTGTGGCATATGGACAGCAGTACTGAATATTAAAATATCGATATGATAAAGTTAGCTAAGCTTTTTGCAATATTTTCTTCTTACACAAAAACATAAATTTGCATGTAAAATTTACTTGAAGGCACATAATTTTCCTTTCCAAAACAGCCTGTATAAAAAGTTTTGGGGTTCCCAAGTAGTAAACTTGCACACACTTATGAAATGTTATGCAAATTAAGGTTAATAAGCTGCTATGATGCAAATTCACAGCATCACCACAGTGATAAAATAACTGAAGTCAGTTTTTTGCAAATAAGATAACTATACCTTCATAAAATATAGGGGCCCTTTTACTAAGCCACGTAGGCACCTACGTGTGTCCTACTCATATCAGTTTTGAACTACCACCCAGCTACCACGTGGCCCAGGAAGTAATTTCATTTTTTATGCCTGTCCACTAAGCATACCGTAAAATAAAATATATTAACTTTGTTTTTAAAAAAACCTTTGTTCTGTTCATTTGTTATCTTTGATGAGCCATCAATTATTCTAATAACCTTTTCTCATATTCTAGTCATGCGTGGACTCTTCTTCATAGAATTGAATACCCCAGTTAATAGCTGGCAGTAAAACTTGCTTAGACCTAAATGGCACTAAATGGGTGGTAATTGGCATTGTACGCACGTAGACCATTACCACTCACCTAACGCGTGAGACCTTACCGCTAGGTCAATGGGTGGCAGTAAGATCTGAGGCCCAAAATGGACGTGCACCAATTTTAATTTTGCCACTTGTCCATTTTCAGCCAAAAAAAGACCTTTTTTGCAGGTGTGCTGAAAAATGGACCTGTGCACATCCAAGACATGTGTCTACACCAGCGCAAGCCACTTTTTGGCGCACCTTAGTAAAAGGACCCAATAGTTATTTTCCTTGTGGGAGTTGTTTATGAGATATGGAAGGGCATTTTCGAAAGGACATCTGAGTCAGAATAGGAATATCCAAGTCAAAACATCCCAAAAGGACACCTGTTTCACATGTATTTTTAAATAGGATACACCCTGTTCAAAAATATGTGGGATGGACATCCATGAGCTAGAAACATCCAGCATGAACATCCATTTTACAAACTGAAATGGCCAAAGTTTTAATGGGGGAAAACAAGGAACATGGGCGTCTGTATTGCAGCATTCCTAGAAAATGGCCACACAGACATTCACGCAGAGCAGAGGGTCAGCCTAGTGGTTAATGCAGTAGACTGTAGACCAAGGGATCCAGATTCAAAGCCCACTTTAACTCTTTCTTTTTGTAACTGTGAGCCCTCCGAATCCATTAGCATAAGGGAAACACTTGGACAAACAAGTCTTCAAGACAGTTTTCTACTCAGAAATTCCAGTAGATATGTCTTTCATACTTATTCTGTACTGTCCAGCTCAAACCCTTCAGTCTTCTCAGGATTACTATTTGGTTATTCCTTTAGTCACTTCATGAAGGCTTGAATCCTCATGCATTACTGCTTTTAGGGAACTTTTTAATAATTTGTGTTAAGCAGCTAATTAGTGAATCTTCATATATGGAAGGATGAGCCCTAGATGTTATACTGTGAGTCTACCTTTAAGGGTCATCAGAACCATTTTGTATTTCAGGTATTCCCCCATTTTGATAAAATGGGGGAATACCTGAAAAAGGAGCTTTTGGAGTGGGAAGGCATAGGAGAAGTGGAACATCAGTGGTCAAGGCTGAAGGCTGCTATAAATATGGCAACTGATCTTTACACAAGGAAAGTAAACAAAACCAAGAGAAACAGGAAGCCTATATGGTTCTCCAACCAAGTAGCTGAAAAAATATTAGCGAAAGAGGATTTGTTCAAGAAATACAAAAGAACGCAATGAGAGGATCACGGAAAGCGCGAGCAGAAGAAAAAATGGCTAAAAATGTAAAAAGAGGTAACAAGACCTTTTTCAGATATATTGGAGAAAGGAGAAAAGATAGGAATGGAATTGCGAGACTGAAAGATAATGAGAATGGTTATATGGAAAGTGAGGAGGATAAAGTGAATGTGCTAAACAATTACTTCTCTTTGGTGTTCACAGAGGAAAATCCTGAAGGACCACAGTTGGCTACTGAAGGAATATCTGGGAATGGAGTGGATACTGCGCCATTTACAGAAGAAAGAGTTTATAAACAGCTGGATAATCTGAAGGTGGACAAAGCTATGGGGTCGGATGGGATACATTCCAGGATACTGAGGGAGCTCAGGGAGGCTCTTGTGGGACCTCTTAAAGATTTATTTAATAGATCTTTAGAGACGGGAGACATTCTGTGAGATTGGAGACGAGCGGATGTGGTCCCTCTTCACAAAAGTGGAGAAAGGGAAGAAGTGGGAAACTACAGATCGGTAAGTCTCACGTTAGTGGTAGGAAACATAATGGAGTCGCTGCTGAAAGAAAGGATAGTTAGCTTTCTAGAAGACAACGGATTACAGGACCCGAGGCTACATGGCTTTACCAAAGGAAAATGCTGCCAAACAAATCTCATTGACTTCTTTGACTGGGTGACAAAAGAAATGGATGAAGACCATGTGCTAGATGTAATCTACTTGGATTTCAGCAAAGCCTTTGATATGGTCCCCCACAGAAGACTCATGAATAAGCTGAAAGGGCTGAATTTAGGACCAAAAGTGGTGAACTGGTTGAACGACAGGTGGCAGAGGGTTGTGGTAAATGGAATCCGCTCAGAGGAAAGGATGGTGAGCAGTGGGGTTCCTCAGGGGTCGGTGCTGGGGCCCATTTAGTTTAATATATTTATGAGAGATATTGCTGAAGGGTTGGAAGGAAAGGTTTGCCTTTTGCAGATGACACGAAGATAGCCAATAGAGTGGATATCCTGGAGGGAGTAGAAAAGATGAGAAGGGATCTCTGAAAGTTTGAAGAATGGTCGAGGGTCTGGCAGTTAAAATGTAATGCAATATTTAGGGATCTCTTTAATTCTAACTGGTGTAGAGAATTAATAACAACAACAATTCCACCAGTATATGTTTCTGTGAAAGATGTACTGTATATATTTTTTTGATTTTTAATATGCAGTGCTCAGAACTTGCTTGTGTGCCTTATATCATATGTTATGGAGTCGGCCCACAGCAATCCACCATCATAGCACTGGTCCTGCCCACCTCCTAACGTGGAAGACCACTATGTAGATGTATGTGATATTAAACTCTGAATTATACATTGGAAAACATTTTGATTATACGTTGAAAAAGTCACTTATCTGTAGGTGGTCTGTTGATGTCAATGATAGGACTACTGCCGTTGCTGCTGGACCTTCACCCTTGTACAGTCGTGAAGTCAAAATTAAAATCTCCTCCTTATTCCCGCCATGGGGCCACGTTTCTCCACCTTGGCATTTTCAAGGGAATGTATTTCTAAACTATCTATAAAGCTGAAAACATATGGTAGTTAACATACTATCTTTGTAAATTTTCAAACCTGTTTGTCGCTAGTGAGACATACATAAAGTTACAAACTCTTACAAACTATTCCATTGAATTATTTCATTAAATATATTTCATGGCTTACAGGGAACGATCTCAAAACCGGCTCGTCCCTGCTATCTGTTCCCTGGCGTTTGCTAACGGCGCTTCTCTTATACGTGTACCCTGCTGACATCATTAATTGGACTGGCTTATGTGAAAGGGGCATGCTTACAGTGGTGGAAATAAGTATTTGATCCCTTGCTGATTTTGTAAGTTTGCCCACTGACAAAGACATGAGCAGCCCATAATTGAAGGGTAGGTTATTGGTAACAGTGAGAGATAGCACATCACAAATTAAATCCGTAAAATCACATTGTGGAAATTATATGAATTTATTTGCATTCTGCAGAGGGAAATAAGTATTTGATCCCCCACCAACCAGTAAGAGATCTGGCCCCTACAGACCAGGTAGATGCTCCAAATCAACTCGTTACCTGCATGACAGACAGCTGTCGGCAATGGTCACCTGTATGAAAGACACCTGTCCACAGACTCAGTGAATCAGTCAGACTCTAACCTCTACAAAATGGCCAAGAGCAAGGAGCTGTCTAAGGATGTCAGGGACAAGATCATACACCTGCACAAGGCTGGAATGGGCTACAAAACCATCAGTAAGACGCTGGGCGAGAAGGAGACAACTGTTGGTGCCATAGTAAGAAAATGGAAGAAGTACAAAATGACTGTCAATCGACAAAGATCTGGGGCTCCACGCAAAATCTCACCTCGTGGGGTATCCTTGATCATGAGGAAGGTTAGAAATCAGCCTACAACTACAAGGGGGGAACTTGTCAATGATCTCAAGGCAGCTGGGACCACTGTCACCACGAAAACCATTGGTAACACATTACGACATAACGGATTGCAATCCTGCAGTGCCCGCAAGGTCCCCCTGCTCCGGAAGGCACATGTGACGGCCCGTCTGAAGTTTGCCAGTGAACACCTGGATGATGCCGAGAGTGATTGGGAGAAGGTGCTGTGGTCAGATGAGACAAAAATTGAGCTCTTTGGCATGAACTCAACTCGCCGTGTTTGGAGGAAGAGAAATGCTGCCTATGACCCAAAGAACACCATCCCCACTGTCAAGCATGGAGGTGGAAATGTTATGTTTTGGGGGTGTTTCTCTGCTAAGGGCACAGGACTACTTCACCGCATCAATGGGAGAATGGATGGGGCCATGTACCGTACAATTCTGAGTGACAACCTCCTTCCCTCCGCCAGGGCCTTAAAAATGGGTCGTGGCTGGGTCTTCCAGCACGACAATGACCCAAAACATACAGCCAAGGCAACAAAGGAGTGGCTAAGGAAGAAGCACATTAGGGTCATGGAGTGGCCTAGCCAGTCACCAGACCTTAATCCCATTGAAAACTTATGGAGGGAGCTGAAGCTGCGAGTTGCCAAGCGACAGCCCAGAACTCTTAATGATTTAGAGATGATCTGCAAAGAGGAGTGGACCAAAATTCCTCCTGACATGTGTGCAAACCTCATCATCAACTACAGAAGACGTCTGACCGCTGTGCTTGCCAACAAGGGTTTTGCCACCAAGTATTAGGTCTTGTTTGCCAGAGGGATTAAATACTTATTTCCCTCTGCAGAATGCAAATAAATTCATATACTTTCCACAATGTGATTTTCCGGATTTAATTTGTGATGTGCTATCTCTCACTGTTACCAATAACCTACCCTTCAATTATGGGCTGCTCATGTCTTTGTCAGTGGGCAAACTTACAAAATCAGCAAGGGATCAAATACTTATTTCCACCACTGTATGTTGTTAACCATTCAATTTTTGGGGTTGTACTGTATCCCACAGATATATGAGTCTTTGTTCCTGTCGTATTAGTGTAGCAGATATATCACCTCCCCACCGTAACCGGATATGAACAAGGACTACATATTTTAGGTCTGATTCCCGATGACCTTCTACCTGCCAATGTGCTACTGACGGATTTTCTATTTTATTCAGCCTGATGTTACTTAGATGTTCTCCGATTCATTGTTTGATCTTACGCTTTGTCCTATGTACCATTTAGAACACGGAAAGCAAATAGCATATATTACTTGAGCGGTGTTACAATCCATTTTAGATCTTAAATCAAACTGTTTACCAGTGGCTGGATTGATGACATAATCAGTCTCCATAGCATAGGAGCAATAAATACAGTTTTGACAACTGCTGTGACCTCCTTGTCCATATCCTAACTGAGAGTGGGTATATCTGAAACTTGACAAAAATTCTCCCATGTGTTTAGCCCTATTATAAGCTATTTGCGGTCTGTCTTTAAATTGAGGGTGTAGTTGCAGAATTGGCCAATGTTTATGTATAATTCCCGTGATCTTGGTGTCTGTAGATGAAAACGGTAAAATGCACTGAAGACGTCTTTGTTCATTCTCTACTTTGGGGCCCGATTGTAATAGCCATTCTCTGTGCGTGTACTGTGCTCTCTTACGGGCATTTTTTATAACTTTGTGAGGGTATCCGCCTTGTTTAAACTTGTTTGACATATATTGGGCATGTTGTCTGAACGAACTTTCTTCACTGCATAGCCTCTTAATTGCGTACAAATTGACCTATTTACACAACAGCTTTCAAAATATCAAAATATTTCAAAACCACAATAAATTGATCACATATAAGCACTTTGGGGCTCTTTAAGAGTTGGTGCGCGACAGCGCCAATCTGGAACTACCATCAGCCCATTTCTGGTACTAGTAGTAATTAGGGGGAAAAATAACTCTGCAGAAGATTATCTGGCAGTAATGTCACACCTGCCCAGTTATCGCCAGGGTAGCGGTAAGTGCTCCCTCCAAAATGGTTGAGTGGCAAGTACAAATTTACCACACGGTCATTTCATTGTTTCCAATTTTCACCCACTGCGGTAAAAGGGGCCCTGGCATGAGGCAAAAATGGCTTCAAAGCTAAGTGCTTATTTATGATCTATCAATTGTTATAGTTTTGAAATATTTTGATGTTTTAAAACGTTTTGTGCACGATTGAATAAAAAAAAAATCAGTGTTTTTTAAGACCGATGATAAGAACAGAGTCTCATGAACATTGGTATATAAGATCTTAAAGTTACCAGTACTGGACTGTTGAGGTCTTTTCCCTCTGTCTCTAAAATATATTTTGAATTTACAAGTTTTGATTTCAGCTGTGATTCTTTTGTTTGTGCACATTTAGTCTTTGCTGAAATTTCCCTATGCTAATGTTGCCATTAGCATGTGGCCATTTATAAAAATGACCATGGGTACACTTACTGTTACCTATTTTGTAGAGAGTAAGGCATGGGCATAGCTAGGTGAGGCCACGAGGGCATGGGTCCCCACAGATTTAGCCCTGGCCCCCTCTACTTTTCACCCCCCTGCCGCTGACCCTCCCCCACCACTTTCGACCTCCCCCGCTGCCGCCCCCCACCAGCTGAAGTCCTCTTCTGTTTCTTTGAGTCTTGACAGTATGCACCAACTTCAAAATTACCGCTGGGCACCCTCGCTACTCTGGCGGTAGTGTTGATTTGGCACGTTAGCCCTACTGCAAAGATACCTCATAAACAGGGAAGATAGGGTTTCTGGATAGTGAGGTTGCACAACAGACCGTGGTAGACCAGGTGCCCTTAAATACAACTAAAGATCAGACAAAAGATGTCAAATCAATAGTGTCAGGTACTAAGCATCATGCAAATAAGAACAACAAACATACTCTGAAATGTCTATATGCAAATGCTAGGAGTCTAAGAAATAAGATGGGAGAGTTGGAATATATTGCACTAAACGAAAAATTGGATATAATAGGCATTACTGAGACCTGGTGGAAGGAGGATAACCAGTGGGACACTGTCATACCGGGGTACAAAGTATATCGTAGTGATAGGGTGGACCGGACTGGTGGAGGGGTAGCATTGTATATTAACGAGAGCCTTGACTCAGATAGATTACAAATTCAGCAGGACACAAATCACACCTTTGAATCATTGTGGGTTGAAATTCCATGTATAAAAGGGAAAAAAACGGTGATAGGAGTGTACTACCGTCCGCCTCGCCAGGATGAGCAGGTAGACACAGAAATGATAAAAGAAATCAGAGACGCGAACAAAATGGGCAATGTGATAATAATGGGTGACTTCAATTATCCAAACATAGACTGGGTAAATGTAACATCGGGACACGCTACAGAGATACAATTCCTTGATGAAATCAAGGACAGCTTTATGGAGCAACTGGTGCAGGAGCCGACGAGAGAAGGAAAAATTCTAGACTTGGTCCTTAGTGGAGCGCATGATCTGGTGAGGGACGTTATGGTACTGGGGCCGCTTGATAACAGTGACCATAATATGATCATTTTTGATATTGACCTTGAAGTAACTGTGCACAGAAAGTCAAATACGTTAGCGTTTAACTTTATAAAAGGAGACTATGATAAAATGAGAAGAACGGTAAAAAAAAAACTTAGGGGGGCAACTGAGAGAGTAAAAACTGTACAACAGGCGTGGACGCTGTTCAAAAATACCATCCTGGAGGCCCAGGCCATACATATTCCGCGAATTAGAAAAGAAAGACGGAACTCCAAAAGACAGCCGGCCTGGTTGAAAAGTGAGGTGAAGGAAGCTATTAGGGCTAAAAGAAACGCCTTCAGGAAATGGAAGAAGGAACCGTCTGAAAATAACAAGAAGCAGCATAAGGAGTGTCAAAGCAAATGCAAGGCGCAGATAAAGAAGGCCAAGAGGGATTACGAAAAGAAGATAGCATTAGAGGCAAAAAAAACATAGTAAAAATTTTTTTCGGTATATTAAAAGCAGGAAGCCGGCAAAAGAATCGGTTGGTAGGTAGAAAGCTGAAATCCAGATCCTCCAGGGTAGCATTTTCTGAAATGCTACCTGTGCCACGCGCAGGGCCCAAGAGACAGGCAGAGCTCCAGAGTCTCAATGCGTGGATGAGACGATGGTGCAGGGAGGAGGGCTTTAGATTTGTTAGGAACTGGGCAACATTCTGGGGAAGGGGGAGCCTATTCCGAAAGGATGGGCTCCATCTTAACCAGAGTGGGACCAGGCTGCTGGCATCGGCGTTTAAGAAGGAGATAGAGCAGCTTTTAAACTAGAAATGGGGGGAAGGCCGACAGTCGCTCAAAAGAGCATGGTTCGGGATAAGGTATCTTTCAAAGATATCACCATAACAGGGAAGATAGAGTATCCTGATAGTGAGGTTGCAAAAGAGATTGTAGTAGATCGGGTATCTTTAAATAACAATAAAAATCAGACAAAAGATTGCCAATTAATACTGTCAAGTACTAAGCATGATGTACTTAGGAACAACAAACATAGTTTGAAATGTCTATATGCGAATGCCAGGAGCCTAAGAAATAAGATGGGGGAGTTGGAATATATTGCACTAAATGAAAAATTAGATATAATAGGCATCTCTGAGACCTGGTGGAAGGAGGATAACCAGTGGGACACTGTCATACCGGGGTACAAATTATATCGTAGTGATAGGGTGAATCGGATTGGTGGAGGGGTAGCATTGTATATTAACGAGAGCCTTGAATCAAATAGATTGAAAATTCTGCAGGAAACAAAACACTCCTTGGAATCACTGTGGATTGAAATTCCATGTGCAAAGGGGAAAAGGATAGTGATAGGAGTGTACTACCGTCCGCCTGGCCAGGACGAACAGACGGATGCGGAAATGTTAAAGGAAATCAGGGACGCAAACAAACTGGGCAACACAATAATAATGGGGGATTTCAATTACCTGCATATAGACTGGGTTAATGTAACATCTGTACACGCAAGGGACATAAGATTTCTTGATGAAATCAAGGACAGCTTCATGGAACAGCTAGTTCAGGAGCCGACAAGAGAAGGAAAAATACTAGACTTAGTCCTTAGTGGTGCTCATGATCTAGTGCAGGGGGTAACGATACGAGGGCCGCTTGATAACAGTGATCATAATATGATCGGTTTTGATATTGGCATTGAAGGAAGTGAAACTAGGAAATCAAGTACGCTAGCGTTTAACTATAGAAAAGGTGATTACGACAAAATGAGAAAAATGGTGAAAAAAAGACTGAAAGGAGCAGCTCGCAGAGTAAAAAACTTGCATCAGGCGTGGATGCTGTTTAAAAACACCATCCTGGAGGTTCAGGACAAATATATTCCACGTATTAGAAAAAAGGGAAAAAAGACTAAACGTCAGCCGGCGTGGCTAAACAGTAAGATAAAGGAAATCATTAGAGCCAAAAAACAATCCTTCAGAAAGTGGAGAAGAGAACCAACTGAAAGTAACAGGATAGATCATAAGGAATGCCAAGCCAAATGCAAAGCGGAGATAAGGAGGGCAAAAAAGGACTTTGAGAAGAAATTAGCGTTGGAAGCAAAAATACATAGTAAAAATTTTTTTAGATACATTAAAAGCAGGAAACCGGCCAAAGAGTCGGTTGGGCCGCTGGATGAAAATGGTGTTAAAGGGGCGATCAAGGAGGACAAAGCCGTAGCGGAGAAATTAAATGAATTCTTTGCTTCGGTCTTCACCGAGGAGGATTTGGGGGGGACACCGGTGCCGGAAAGAATATTTGAAGCGGGGGAGTCGGAGAAACTAAACAAATTCTCTGTAACCTTGGAGGATGTAATGGGTCAGTTCAGCAAGCTGAAGAGTAGTAAATCACCGGGACCTGATGGTATTCATCCCAGAGTATTAATAGAACTAAAAAATGAACTTGCGGAGCTACTGTTAGAAATATGCAATCTGTCCCTAAAATCGAGTGTAGTACCGGAAGACTGGAGGGTAGCCAATGTTACTCCTATTTTTAAGAAGGGTTCCAGAGGAGATCCGGGAAATTATAGACCGGTGAGTCTGACGTCGGTGCCGGGCAAGATGGTGGAGGCTATTATTAAGAATAAAATTGCAGAGCATATACAAAAACATGGACTGATGAGACAAAGTCAGCACGGATTTAGTGAAGGGAAGTCTTGCCTCACCAATCTAATGCATTTTTTTGAGGGGGTAAGCAAACATGTGGACAATGGGGAGCCGGTTGATATTGTATATCTGGATTTTCAGAAGGCGTTTGACAAAGTGCCGCACGAAAGACTCCTGAAGAAATTGCAGAGTCATGGAATCGGAGGTAGGGTATTATTATGGATTAAGAACTGGTTGAACGATAGGAAGCAGAGAGTAGGATTGCGTGGCCAGTATTCTCAGTGGAGGAGGGTAGTTAGTGGGGTCCCGCAGGGGTCTGTGCTGGGTCCGTTGCTTTTTAATGTATTTATAAATGACCTAGAGATGGGAATAACTAGTGAGGTAATTAAATTCGCCGATGACACAAAATTATTCAGGGTCGTCAAGTCGCAGGAGGAATGTGAACGATTACAGGAGGACCTTGCGAGACTGGGAGAATGGGCGTGCAAGTGGCAGATGAAGTTCAATGTTGACAAGTGCAAAGTGATGCATGTGGGTAAGAGGAACCCGAATTATAGCTACGTCTTGCAAGGTTCCGCGTTAGGAGTTACGGATCAAGAAAGGGATCTGGGTGTCGTCGTCGATGATACGCTGAAACCTTCTGCTCAGTGTGCTGCTGCGGCTAGGAAAGCGAATAGAATGTTGGGTGTTATTAGGAAGGGTATGGAGTCCAGGTGTGCGGATGTTATAATGCCGTTGTATCGCTCCATGGTGCGACCGCACCTGGAGTATTGTGTTCAGTACTGGTCTCCGTATCTCAAAAAAGATATAGTAGAATTGGAAAAGGTACAGCGAAGGGCGACGAAAATGATAGTGGGGATGGGACGACTTTCCTATGAAGAGAGGCTGAGAAGGCTAGGGCTTTTCAGCTTGGAGAAGAGACGGCTGAGGGGAGATATGATAGAAGTGTATAAAATAATGAGTGGAATGGATCGGGTGGATGTGAAGCGACTGTTCACGCTATCCAAAAATACTAGGACTAGAGGGCATGAGTTGAAGCTACAGTGTGGTAAATTTAAAACGAATCGGAGAAAATTTTTCTTCACCCAACGTGTAATTAGACTCTGGAATTCGTTGCCGGAGAACGTGGTATGGGCGGTTAGCTTGACGGAGTTTAAAAAGGGGTTAGATAGATTCCTAAAGGACAAGTCCATAGACCGCTATTAAATGGACTTGGAAAAATTCCGCATTTTTAGGTATAACTTGTCTGGAATGTTTTTACGTTTGGGGAGCGTGCCAGGTGCCCTTGACCTGGATTGGCCACTGTCGGTGACAGGATGCTGGGCTAGATGGACCTTTGGTCTTTCCCAGTATGGCACTACTTATGTACTTATGTACTTATGGGCCGCTGGATGACCGAGGGGTAAAAGGGGCGATTAAGGAAGACAAAGACGTAGCGGAGAGACTGAATGAATTCTTTGCTTCGGTCTTCACCGAGGAAGATTTGGGTGGGATACGGGTGTCGGAAATGGTATTTCAAGCGGACGAGTCGGAGAAACTTACTGACTTCACGGTAAACCTGGAGGACGTAATGGGGCAGTTCGGCAAACTGAAGAGTAGCAAATCTCCTGGACCGGATGGTATTCATCCTCGAGTACTGATAGAACTGAAAAATGAGCTTGCGGAGCTACTGCTAGTGATATGCAACTTATCCTTAAAATCGAGCGTGGTACCGGAAGATTGGAGGGTGGCCAATGTAACGCCCATTTTAAAAAAAGGCTCCAGGGGAGATCGGGGAAATTATAGACCGGTGAGTCTGACGTCGGTGCCGGGGAAAATGGTAGAGGCTATTATTAAAAACAAAATTACAGAGCACATTCGAGGACATGGATTACTGAGACCGAGTCAGCATGGCTTTTGTGTGGGGAAATCTTGCCTGACCAATTTACTTCAATTCTTTGAAAAAGTAAAAAAACATGTGGACAAAGGGGAGCCGGTTGATATTGTGTATCTGGATTTTCAAAAGGCGTTTGACAAGGTACCTCATGAAAGGCTACAGAGGAAATTGGAGGGTCATGGGATAGGAGGAAATGTCCTATTGTGGATTAAAAACTGGTTGAAGGATAGGAAACAGAGAGTGGGGTTAAATGGGCAGTATTCACAATGGAGAAGGGTAGTTAGTGGGGTTCCTCAGGGGTCTGTGCTAGGACCGCTGCTTTTTAATATATTTATAAATGATTTAGAGATGGGAGTAACTAGCGAGGTAATTAAATTTGCTGATGACACAAAGTTATTCAAAGTCGTTAACTCGCGACAGGATTGTGAAAAATTACAAGAGGACCTTACGAGACTGGGAGACTGGGCGGCTAAATGGCAGATGACGTTTAATGTGAGCAAGTGCAAGGTGATGCATTTGGGAAAAAAGAACCCGAATTACAGCTACGTCATGCAAGGTTCCACGTTAGGAGTTACGGACCAAGAAAGGGATCTGGGTGTCGTCGTCGATAACACACTGAAACCTTCTGCTCAGTGTGCTGCTGCGGCTAGGAAAGCGAATAGAATGTTGGGTATTATTAGGAAAGGTATGGAAAACAGGTGTGAGGATGTTATAATGCCGTTGTATCGCTCCATGGTGTGACCGCACCTTGAGTATTGTGTTCAATTCTGGTCGCCACATCTCAAGAAAGATATAGTAGAATTGGAAAAGGTGCAGCGAAGGGCGACAAAAATGATAGCGGGGATTGGACGACTTCCCTATGAAGAAAGACTAAGGAGGCTAGGGCTATTCAACTTGGAGAAGAGACGGCTGAGGGGAGACATGATAGAGGTATATAAAATAATGAGTGGAGTGGAACAGGTGGATGTGAAGCGTCTGTTCACGTTTTCCAAAAATACTAGGACTAGGGGGCATGCGACGAAACTACAGTGTAGTAAATTTAAAACAAATCGGAGAAACTTTTTCTTCACCTAATGTGTAATTAAACTCTGGAATTCATTGCCGGAAAATGTGGTGAAGGCGGATAGCTTAGCAGAGTTTAAAAAGGGGTTGGACGGTTTCCTAAAGGACAAGTCCATAAACCGCTACTAAACGGACTTGGAAAAATCCAAAATCCCAGGAATAACATGTATAGAATGTTTGTACGTTTGGGAAGCTTGCCAGGTGCCCTTGGCCTGGATTGGCCGCTGTCGTGGACAAGATGCTGGGCTCGATGGACCCTTGGTCTTTTCCCAGTATGGCATTACTTATATACTTATGTACTTATGCTGCTTAATAAAAGGGCCCCTAAGTTAGCCACTTTGACCATGTCACCCCGCTCTCATTATAGGCTACCTATATCCTTTAAAATCCAGCAGAAAATTTTAACATTGTCACGTAACGTTCTTCACATGGGAGTCCTTCTTACTTCGCCTCTCTGAGTTGCACTTCTGTGCATGGTCTTAAATACGCTTGTTTGTGTTTACTGTATGCTTGTACATTTACACCAGCACTTCTGTGTCTTTATAAAGTAGATTCAGAATAGGTGCCTGTTTGACTTCCCGCTTTACGTGACCTGTAAGAAAATTACTCTCACTTGAAATAATCTATGTTGATATCAGGGGCATAGCCAGACTTCGACGGGAGGGGGGTCCAGAGTCCGAGGTGAGGGGGCACATTTTAGCCCCCCCTCCCCAGCGCCGCCAGTCCCCCGGCCGCCGCAACTTTTACCCCCCCCCCCCCCGCTGCTGCAACCCTCTCGACTCCCCCTTCTGCAGCCAACCCTCTCCTGCCGCCAACCCTCTCCCGCCGCGTACCTTTGCTGGCGGGGGACCCCAACCCCCACCAGCTGGAGTCCTCTTCTCGGCCGCGCAGCGTTTCCAAATGATCTGTTCAAGTTTGAATCTGTTTCTGTGTGTGCGTCTGACGTCCTGCACGTAAAATGTGCAGGACGTCAGACACACACACATAAACTTGATCAGATCATTCAGCAAGCAAAGCCGCGCGGCTGAGAAGAGGACTTCGGCTGGCGGGGGTTGGGGGTCCCCTGCCAGCAAAGGTACGCGACGGTGGCGGGGGAAGGTTGCCAGCATGAAGGGGGGGTCAAGAGGGTCGTGGCAGGGGGGTCCAGGGCCAAATCTACGGGGACCCATGCCCCCGTGGCCCCATGATAGCTACACCCCTGGTTGATATGCATTAACATGCATTATTTAGTTAATGAGTGCTATTAAATAAGTGTCTATGGGGTGTTGTGGGAGTGTGTATTGGACGCGCGCTGGTCCATTTTTCAGCACTCCTGCAGAAAAGGGCTTTTTTTTGGCCGAAAATGGACATGCAACAAAATAAAAACTGCCGCGTGTCCATTTTGGGCCTGAGACCTTACTGCCACTCATTGACTTAGCAGTCTCACGCATTAACCAGGTGGTAATCGATAGTGTGCGCACATTGCCAATTACTGCCCAGCCAGCGCCACACATATCAGATGCACGTAAAAAATGGAAATACCGCCCGGGGCTCGCGGTAGCTGGGCAGTACTTCCAAACTGACACATGTTGGACACACGTAGGCTCCTACATGCCTTAGTAAAAGGGCCCATATATATGTTAGTTTGCAGGGGGAAAGTGTTCTCAGAAAAATATAAGAGGAAGTGACCGCATGTTCTGTTTTTCCTGGGTAATGCTCAGAAATGAAGTATATATGTATTTTATCTTTGAAAACTGGTAGAAAACCCTCAGGTGAAAGCAGCTTTATATATTATCAGTTATCCACAGATATTTGAAACTTAACTCACAACGTACTAATTTGCTGAATATGCTCTCTGGAGCAGTTTCTGATCTTTACACCAAGGTAATAGAGAATTAATCTTGGGCGATAAAAATCAAAATATACAAAAGGAAAATTATGTTTATGTGTTCTTAGTGGACCATGTGGTTTCAGATTCTAACCATCATCTATTTCAAATATAGCTTATCACACACACACACAAAACAAAAAAAAAATCAAGCGTGTTTAATTATAAGTAAAATAGTCTTTTTGATTTACAAGTATGCTTGCTTTATACAAAGGTATTTTCTTGCTCAGAAAAGCAAGTATGAAACCTTAGCTTCTAGTGAGGGTGACTGATAACATTTCCCTCTAGAAATCTGTACAACCTGAATCTCTCCTTTAGGATATACTCCTTTGTCTACATCTTGTGGATAACGCATGGCTAATTTGGTAACTCTTTTACATTATTTCTTTGTTAGTCATCTTGGCAAGTGCTTAACATAACCTTGACATGATTGTAGATAAAACTGTGCACAGCAATTCTATCATTCAATGTCATTTTAAGGCAATCAATTATGTGCAAGGGCATTTTCATATGAAATTCTCTTTTCCAGACAATATTGCTCCTTTGAACTTCTTATTATACACATTTTATTTTCATTTTTCGTTTCCTTTTTTGCACATTTGATCTGCCACATGTTGGGGCCCTTTTACTAAGCTGTGTATGCACATATACCAGGGGCGTAGCTACGTGGGGCCACGGGGGCATGGGCCCCACAGATTATGCCCTGACCCCCTCTACATTTGACCGCCCCAGCCGCCCACCCCGCACCGCATCAGGTACCTTAATTGCTGGCGGGGGTCCCCAATCCTTGCCAGCCGAAAAGTATTCTTCAGCGCCGGTCGACTCTGGCGCCTTCGTTGTGTGATCATCTGTTTCTGATGCCTTACGTCCTGCACTGTGCTTGTAGCCCCGTGCAGGACGTAAGGCGTCAGAAACAGATGATCACACAACGAAGGCGCTGGAGTCGACCGGTGCTGAAGAAGACTCTTCGGCTGGCGGGGATTGGGGTCCCCCGCCAGCAAACAAGGTACCTGATGCGGCGGTGGTGGGGCAGGGGGTGGGCGGGCAGCAGTGACGGGGGGGGGGGGTTTGCGGTTGCGGTGGCAGGGGCGGGCGGGGGGAGGTGGCTAAACAGTGCCCCACACCTTGGGCTCTGGCCCCCTCCTGCCGAGGTCTGGCTACGCCCCTGACATACACACGTCCTACACCCATCAATTTGGCATTACCACCTGGTTACTGTGTGGCCTGGGCAATAATTTTGTTTTTTACGCACGTCCACTATGCGCACCAACAAATCATTTTTATTTTTCTGCGTGCAGATGAAACCAGGCAGTAATCATCATTTTATGCATGTAGATGATTACCACACGGCTACCGCGTGAGACCTTACCGCTAAGTCAATGGGTGGCGGTATGGTCTCAGACCCAAAATGGATGCGCCAATTTTTATTTGCTACACGTCCATTTTTGGAAAAAAATTTTAAAAAGCCTTTTTTATAGGCATGCTGAAAAATGGATCTGCGCATCTCCAAAACACACGCCTACACTAGCCCAGCCCATTTTCAGCACGCCTTAGTAAAAGGACCCCATTTTTTTGTACTTCTTCTCAGATTTATCAAAACTTACACATTATGTATCTATGAAATGAACAATAGATTGCGATTAGACAGGCTGTCAGTTTAATCAAAGCTGTTGGTAGATTCTAGCAAAGCAAACTTCAGCTTAAGAAATATGCCATTTAGTCCAATGTTTCCTTTCATAATAGCTCAGATCTGGAAGAAAGTGGGATGTTTGACCACGGAAATACAAGACCTGGAGAGATGGATCTTAAAACTACTTGTTTATTGATGAATAAAAGACTCGACACAACCTAACGGCCGAAACACAACGGTTGTGTCGAGTCTTTTATTCATCAATAAAAAAATATTTTTAAGACCCATGTCTCCAGGTCTTATATTTCCATGGTCAAACATCCCACTTTCTTCCATACCTGTGTTCTCCAGTGGGGCGTTCGAGTTCTCCGCTGAACAGCGGATTTGTTTGAACATAATAGCTCAGATCAACATATTGAGCTTAAGATCAGTGTTGGTTTTTATATATATATTCTATTGGCCAAAGTCTTTTTCTTGGTTCAGTACTACTAAAGGGGTTCATTGTATTAATCCACAAGATGTTCCATGAGATAAAGTCCTGTTTTGGTTAAAGTTCACTGTGTTTGTAAATAAAGTCTGTAGAAAACTTTATACCAGAAATTTACGCCAGGTGTTTATTAACACCTAAAAGAAAATATAAGGGATCTATCTTTTTAGTGAAATTTAGCAGGCAAATGTATCAGATTTTATTAAAGTCTGAATGAGCTACATTCCGAAATGGCATTTCATTAGCTCATCAGTGGTACACTTAAAGAGAGAGGGGGCAAGGGTTCATGGACAATGGGGAACTGGACTGAGGTGGAGAAATTGAAGTGTACCTGATAGTACTGAAAACAAAACTAAGCATATAGTAACATAGTAAATGACGGCAGAAAAAGACCTGCATGGTCCATCCAGTCTGCCCAACAAGATAAACTCATATGTGCTACTTCTTGTGTATACCTTACCTTGATTTGTATCTGCCATTTTCAGGACACAGATCGTAGAAGTCTTGCCCAGATCTAGCCCTTGGAAACCTATGAACATAAATGCTCAGAGTGTATTCAACAAAGTCCATGATCTGCAGGTCTTGATGTTACAGGCAGACTTGGATATTGTTAACAGAGATGTGGTTCAATGGTTCCTATGAATGAGATGTTAACATACTGGGTTATACTCTTTTTAGGAAAGACGGAGATGGTTGGAAGGTAGAGGAGTAGCTCAGGATGTGAAAAACAATATTAAAGTGGTTGAAATGTAGAGGGCCTGGGGAGAGGAAGAAACAATAGGGATTATCTAAGAAAAAGAAGATAGAACCTTCATCAACACAGATGTTGGCTAAAGACCTCCAACACAAAGAAAGAAGTTGGACAAAGATCTGGTCATAGATATCCAGAAGTTGGGAATGAAAGGAGAGGTGTTGTTCCTGGGTGATTTCACCCTTCTGGACATGGATTGGAAGGTCCTATCTGCAGAATCAGAGAGAAATAGAGAGATCATGGATGTTTTTGAAGTGCAAATGTTGATAAAAGCCATGAGAGGAGGGGTGACTCTGGAGACATTATGGATGCTCACTTGGGCAGTAATGATCACAGTGTGTGGTTTTATGTAAGAGGTAAAGCAGAGTGCAGACACACAAAAATCAGCAACAGATGTTTATGAAAGGAAGGTAAACAATAATAAGAGAAAAGGGAAATCATTATGGTTCTCCAAACAAGTGGCTGACAAATTAAAGGCAAAAGAGATGGTGTCCATAAAATAGAAAGAATTCAAGTGTTTATCTTCTCCTACCCTAGCTGAGATAATATTTAACCATCTCTCTGACTTCATGTGCACCTTTCTTTAAATTAGTCACCTTATTTTATAACTCCACTTACTCTCTTACCTATCTATATGTTTCATCTTTGCTTATACCCTACACTGTCAATTAAAATGTTAGTACATAAGTACATAAGTAATGCCACACTGGGAAAAGACCAAGGGTCCATCGAGCCCAGCATCCTGTCCACGACAGCGGCCAATCCAGGCCAAGGGCACCTGGCAAGCTTCCCAAACGTACAAACATTCTATACATGTTATTCCCGGAATTGTGGATTTTTCCCCAAGTCCATTTAGTAGTGGTTTATGGACTTGTCCCTTAGGAAACCGTCTAACCGCTTTTTAAACTCTGCCAAGCTAACCGCCTTCACCATGTTCTCCGGCAACAAATTCCAGAGTTTAATTATGCTTTGGGTGAAGAAACATTTTCTCCGATTTGTTTTAAATTTACTACACTGTAGTTTCATCGCATGCCCCCTAGTCCTAGTATTTTTGGAAAGCGTGAACAGACGCTTCATATCCACCTGTTCCACTCCACTCATTATTTTATATACCTCTATCATGTCTCCCCTCAGCCATCTCTTCTCCAAGCTGAAAAGCCCTAGCCTCCTTAGTCTTTCTTCATAGGGATCCCATCCCCGCTATCATTTTAGTCGCCCTTCGCTGCACCTTTTCCAATTCTGCTATATCTTTCTTGAGATGTGACAACCAGAATTGAACACAATACTCAAGTTGCGGTCGCACCATGGAGCAATACAACGGCATTATGACATCCTCACACCTGTTTTCCATACCTTTCCTAATAATACCCAACATTCTATTCACTTTCCTAGCCGCAGTAGCACACTGAGCAGAAGGTTTCAGTGTATTATCGACGACAACACCCAGATCCCTTTCTTGGTCCGTAACTCCTAACGTGGAACCTTGCATGACGTAGCTATAATTCGGGTTCTTTTTTCTCCACATGCATCACCTTGCACTTGCTCACATTAGACGTCATCTGCCATTTAGTCGCCCAGTCTCCTAGTCTCGTAAGGTCCTTTTGTAATTTTTCACAATCCTGTTGCGAGTTAACGACTTTGAATAACTTTGTGTCATCAGCAAATATAATCACCTCGCTAGTTACTCCCATCTCTAAATCATTTATAAATATGTTAAAAAGCAGCAGTCCTAGCAGAGACCCCTGAGGAACCTAACTAACTACCCTTCTCCATTGTGAATACTGCCCATTTAACCCCACTCTCTGTTTCCTATCCTTCAACCAGTTTTTAATCCACAATAGGACATTTTCTCTTTTCCAATGACCCTCCGATTTCCTTTGTAGCCTTTCATGAGGTACCTTGTCAAACGCCTTTTGAAAATCCAGATGCACAATATCAACCGGCTCCCCTTTGTCCACATGTTTGTTTACTCCTTCAAAGAATTGAAGTAAATTGGTCAGGCAAGATTTCCCCACATAAAAGCCGTGCTGACTTGGTCTCAGTAATCCATGTCCTTGGATGTGCTCTGTAATTTTGTTTTTGATAATAGCCTCTACCATTTTCCCCGGCACTGATGTCAGACTCACCAGTCTATAATTTCCTGGATTTCCCCTTGAATCTTTTTTAAAAATCGGCGTTACATTGGCCACCCTCCAATCTTCTGGTACCACGCTTGCTTTTAAGGATAAATTGCATATCACTAGCAGTAGCTCCGCAAGCTCATTTTTCAGTTCTATCAGTACTCTAGGATGAATACCATCCGGTCCAGGAGATCTGCTACTCTTCAGTTTGCTGAACTGCCCCATTACGTCCTCCAGGTTTACCGTGAAGTCAGTAAGTTTCTCCAACTCGTCCGCTTGAAATACCATTTCCGACACCAGTATCCCACCCAAATCTTCCTCGGTGAAGACCGAAGCAAAGAATTCATTCAATCTCTCCGCTACGTCTTTATCTTCCATGATTACCCCTTTTTTCCCCTCGGTCATCCAGCGGCCCAACCAATTCTTTTGCCGGCTTGCTGCTTTTAATATGCGTATGTTTAAGATATAATCAACTACGTCAGATACTCTTCACATATTTGAAATGGCTTAATGGCTGGAATTATAGGTGCCAGCTTTGGCTGTAACACATATATACAGGTCACCAGATGACAAGTGCACATACATGCATGCAAATGGGATGCTGGTCCATGCATAAGTTCCTACTAGAGGGAATGCGCTTCTTATGCCGGAAGGTTCTGACGAGCCTCAGTAGAACATATGATGTCACGAGTGGGAGAGAGACATGGGGACGGAGGCAAGTGTGAATTAGTACCACTGATGGGTTTGGGGCACAGAAAGGCCCACTGGTGAGGTGTGGTGCCAGGTGTTTGTCAGTTGTAACATTACCTGTGTTGGCAGTCATGACGAGCTGCAAGAGACTCACACGGCAGCAGCCTAACAGGAGGCAAGGAGTGAGTTGGATGCAGTAGTGCGCATAGTTTGGACAGATCAGCGCAAGATGTAGCAAGGCTCTACCAGGGAATTATTTGCAGTCCAGCCATAAGTGTCAGAGTGAATGTGGCTACAGATAGGATGGATTATGATGGGAGACCGTGACAAGCAAGGTCTGTGGCGGTGGGTCATAGCCTGAAAGAGTACACAGCACTATGCTTCAGACCAAAGCAAGGTCAAAGGTCATGTGGTTGTTGTCCCATGCTAGCAGTGGCATGGATGATGTCTAAAATCAAGGGCAGTTCTCCTCTTGTACGGAGGGGGGTCAGTGCCAGATTAGCATATGATCAGCGGAGCCTACCTCAGACTTGGACGGAATGGGGAGGCTGAAGGCTTCAAGAAAGAGAGTCAACGGGTATGAGAGGGAAGATGCTTTTACGGCAATCCTTTGAGCAAAGCTGTGATGTTAGCGCCTGGGCATGTCGACGGTATATGCTCCAGGTGGAGCAAAAAGCTACAGCGTGATTATGGCAGAAAGAGAGAGAACTGTGTGACTCAAAAAGGCTAGACCACTTGCCTCAAATGATCTAGATAGAAATCGAGTCATATATTTGATTGTTTATTACTGTAAAATGTATACATGATTGGAAATTGCTTGCTATTGTGAATAATTCATAGATATAAATTGTAGAATGCTGCGGCCACAATAAATTCCACTCTTCATCGGATAACTGGTCAAGTGTGAATATATACTGTGTATGGTCTGGACTGAAAGGAAAGTGCTGAAGTGCCACCTGCCTGACGTCAGAAGAAGGCGGGGCAGTGAGCAGCGAACAAGGGAAGGCTAGAGACGTTGGGACTGGGAGCGCCGCCTCCTTCACTGACGCTGCGCTGCCGGAGGAATGTAAATTTAAAAGAAAAAAAAAGGAACGGGATCTTGGGGGGGGGAGAAGAGGGCGGGCAGTTCCTACATGGCAGCGGGAGGGCAGGGGAGAGAGGGGAATCGCTGCCTTGGAGCCAGGCAGGTGCGGGGGGGGGGGGGGCGCCAACTGGTAGTCTGCAGGGGGGTGCCAGAGACCCTTGGCACAGCCCTGCATACCAGTCAGAAACCTGTGGATTCACGCACAAATTACACGCCAGCAGAATCTCTCACCTTGCTCACTCACAAAACACAGATCAGTCCTCACCAATTACACAATAAAAGACCAAAATTAGAAAAGGAAGCACTGAGAAATCACATTCTCTGTAACCAGTACAGTACAGGAGAAATAAAAATAAAAAAGGGATTATCTACTGTAGGAAGCAAAATACAAGATCACCCCAAAACAAAACCCACAAATAAATTATCTGGATACCCATGAAAAATTAAAAACTTGTGGGACAACAGTGAGCTTTATTTTCAAAGCACTTGGGCTTACAAAGTTATATAGTAACTTTACTTTGAAAATGAGCCCCAGTGTCTCCAGCTGACTTACTAGTGGAACATAACCACAGAGGTATGGTATGGTTGCATTTTCAATATGGTAATACTAGAACCAATCTAAGGAACGGGTTATTTTGAGTTAGTCTTCACGGGACCAAACTTGCTTTCCTGGATAGGCAATATCTTAAAATGTGAAGGATAAAGGATTTTTTTTTTATTTACATTTATATCCCACATTATCCCAAGCAAACTCTGGTTCAATGTAGCTTACATTTAAAAATAGGGCAAGACAGAATAATAGAATTCAGTTAAATCATGGGAGCAAATAGAAGGATATGTCTGAAAAATTTAACAAAGTTGAGATTAGCATATATACCCAATTGAGCATTTAAACATCTGTCATTTAATGATGCTGCATGTTCACAAATCATAGCCATATGTATAGACATGCAAACACCAGAACAGGCATCCACACACACATTGAAAAAGTAAACAACAACTTCTACAGAGTACATTCAAAACTTAATTTTTATTTTCTCATTTCCATCTTCCAAAATTCCAGACAGCCTATGCAGATCAGTAGGACAAAAAGCAGTCCAAAACAAGTAAAATCAGAAACAAAACGGTTTATACCTAATTGTTCAACCACCTTTAGGATTCACCTTTGGGTTTAAAAAGCTAAACCATGTGCATGTAAGGACTGGATAAATTAATTAAAACAAAGTTTAAAGCAAATATCCTTAATATGTAATAGTTGGTAGTAATAATGAAACAGTGATGGAAATTTCACATAGCAAGCAGCCTAAACCAACAGATTTATTTTCTACTGAACATAATTAACTTTGTATAAACTTGATGGCTAATAATGTGCTGAACTGGACAATGTTGGCAAATTTAGACAACCTGGACAGAACTTCTGCATGAAGGAAGCCCTTCCCTCATCATTCAATACCTCTCTGTGTGAAATAGTAGTAAAAAAAAAAGGCAAGTACATTTTTTAAAATAATATATTACTGGATTATTCAACAAAACAAAAGGAGCAAATTCCCACCTGCCATCTTTTTCTTTTGATGTATGCAAAGGGGGGAAATATGTTAAATTTGCCAAGGTTTCAACCTATTGAAATTTTTAAGTTACTTATAAATATTAAGTCTGATTATTTAAGTACCTGATTCTCATAGCATGATGTCTGTTTTAGTGGTTCTTTATTAGGTAAAAACATATTTGCACAAATACAGGGAGTCCTTATAACCAACCCCTCCAAAAGACACAATGATTTACAATTTAGAACTATTTATTATTCTAGTTGATAAATACTTCTTCTATGTACATCCATATACTGTACAAGCTGGCATGTTTAAAAATATAAGTGAGATCAAGTCTGCTACTCTAGACTCAAGAGAATGGACTTATTCTCTGAGAGCAAGGAGCTCTTTGCATCAAGCACACACATATAACCTCTTGCATACTGGGGGGAGGTATGTTTACTAAGGTGTGTTAATGTTTTTAAAGTGCCTGTAAATTTATGGTGTGTTAAATGCTAACGCGCCTATACATTTCTATGGGTGCATTAGCGTTTAACATGTGTAAGCCATTTACATGCGATAAAAATGATAACGCGTCCATAGCGCCGCTTAATAAACCTAGCCCTGGGAGATAATCATACATGTGACAATGCAAAAGACTGGATAGCACTTTTCTCACTGCTGGACTGCTGTCTGTATCTTATAGGGTTGTTTACTTAAAACTTCTTAAGGTACTATAGATATTAGATTGATATAAAAAGCCTTGAGATTTATGGTATATTGTGTGATTTATTTACTGTTTGTTTCTCAGAAAGTAATTAAATGTAATAAAAAACTCCCCTCTTGTTATTTTAAGTAGAATAATTGACTATTAGCTAAGACTATAAATGAAGAGATGTGTTAGTGGATGGGAGTTGGGGCTTTTTTATCCAAATTGTATCAGGTATTAGTCTCCTTTTATAGAAATTTAATCTATCATCTAAATATTTTAACTAGCAAAAAAAAAAAAGATAAAAACAATTTGGGGGTATATTTATTAAAGTGCAGTAAGTTTCTCACTTATCCCACCTTAAATGCAAAAGTTAAATTGGGGTAAATGCAAAATCTATGAAGTAAATACAGGTCGTGTGCCCTGCACCTGCCCTGCATTTACAACACAGGGAAATCAATGCACAGGCACTGCATTATGGGACTCTTTTACTAAGGTGAGATAGGCCTAATGGGTCTGATTAGATATATATGGCACCAAAAATTAATACACGCTAGGCAATTATGCCTAAGCAGATTCTAAATACCAAATATAGGTTTATGTACGTATTTAGAGTACGCTTAGATATAGTTAATGTGACCGAATCTATGAGCATCCATTTATGCCAATGAAAAGCTGGTATGAATCCCTACATGTAGATTTACGCGCAGTGGCCCATATTTGATAACAACGCGCATAGATTTTGAAACGTCCACAAAATGCTGATTTACACGTGCCTAACCATGTACCTTTTTGCCTGTACGCATTAGAATTTAGGCACAGTACATTACAGAATACGCTTAGCAATGTACACATAAATTCTCATTGTTGCCAATTAGCGCTCGTTATTGCTTGTTAAGAGCTGTTAACAATGCATAACAGCTTGTTGAAACAATTAATCTGCATACGTTATTATAAAATACGCCCAGATTTACACATGGGATCGCATAGGCATGCTATATAGAATCCGGAGGCATCCCAGAGTAGTTTTCTGCTTAGAACGCACTAATCTCGCGCTAGAAAACATTTTTCAGCATGGGAGGTGTGCCCATGGGCAGAGAGTAGGCGTTCCTGCACTCATCAGGTAGCACAGGCACATTACCACATGCTACCCAATTAGTGCAGGAGCCCTTACTGCCTCCTAAATAGGTGGTCTAAGGCATCCCGCACTAATGAGAAAATTAGTGTATGACCATTACAAAAAAATATGGTGAGGTGACCATTTTACCGCCATGCTAAAAGTGGCTGATATCAGTGCTGACCACTTTTTAGCACGGCTTGGTAAACGAACCCCCTATATCCAGTTCCAGATAGCACGGTACTCCCACACCATCAGAAGGTGCATGGAACACAGTGCCAACAATTAGACACTTCCTGCAGCAGACAGTGATCGTCCCCTACCCAACAATCAAGTCTCCCTGATACCCTTCAAAAGTCATCTCCAATCCCTCTGACAGTCAAGTCCCCCCCCCCCCCACTTGATCACTCCCCCACCACTCCTCTAAAAAGCCCCAGGACATTCACGTCGGCCATCCATGGTGGGCTTGTAGGCCTGGGAAGAAGTGATCCCCCTCCACTCCCATATAATCTGATTCTGGGTTCAAAATGACAACCACTGCTCCCTAACTGTAGTCTTGAGGTTTTGATTTTTGAAATAGTTTGAGTGGGGAGACTTGACCGGGGGATCAGGGTGTATTGATTTTTGAAGGGGATCGGGAGGGAGAATCTTGATCGAGGGGCAGATCTCGGGCGGAGTGAGAGGGTTGAAAGGAGTGGTGCAAGGCAGCAATGATATCAGGGTTTTGACAGCTCTGCTTCACCTTCTACCTTCTCTTGAGGTAGTGGTATTTTCAGCCACACAAAGGGCAATCATGACAGCAAGTACTGTGCATAGCCATCGTCTATGCTCTAGCTGTCCCCAATGGCCATTTCTCTGCTCCACTCCATCAAGCCTACTTTCTTCCCCCTACTAGTGTTAATTAGCTAGTGCATGGCTGTCACCACGCTGGATGTTTTTACGTGCCTTAGTTGTTAATGCAGACTCATGCTGGTATTTAATGCACAGTAAAACTTGCACTACCCTCTCAATCAGGGGCGTAACCAGTATGGGGTCATGGGGACCTGGGTCCCCGTAGATTTGCCCCAGGAACCCCCTGCCGATGACCCGACGACCCCCCTCCCGCCACCGCCTACCTTTGCTGGCGGGGGACCCCAACCCCCGCCAGCCGAGCCGAGGTCCTCTTCTTCCCAATCCCGCGCAAGGCTTCGTTCTAGTCTAACATCCTGCATGTTGTACAGGACGTCAGACTAGAATGAAGCCTTGCGCGGGATTGGGAAGAAGAGGACCTCGGCTCGGCTGGCGGGGGTTGGGGTCCCCCGCCAGAAAAGGTAGGCGGTGGTGGGAGGGGGGTCATTGGGTATTTGGCATGGGGGGGTCGGCAATGGCGGGGGGGGTCAAACTTGGTGGGGGGTAGCAATGGCGGGGGGGGGTCAGCGGCGCCGGGGGGGTCAGCGGCGCTGGGGTGGGGCTAAAGTGTGCCCCCTCACCTTGGGCTCTGGACCCCCCTCCTGCCGAAGTCTAGCTACGCCCTGCACTCAATGCAACTTGGTAAACATACCCCTTAGCAAAAAATGTAGACAGGATTCTTAAAAAAATGAAATTCTTCTTTACTTTCACCTCACTTTTCTAATGATGCTTTTAAAACTTAATAGGAGCTTTAAAATCAGAGTTAAGGAAAAAAAAATTCTTATTTTTATATCAAGGGCAGAGCTGGCTGAACACAATAATTACCTGCTCTATATTACAGTCATATTTCAATGACCAGATCTCTCTTAGCAACTCCCATTTTGAATTATAATATATATTTGATTTTGTTACAAAAGCAAAGAAAATATGCAGATGTAGTTACTTATTATAGATTTTAAACATCAGCCAAGATCCATGCATCTAAATCTTCTCCTTAGAGGTGCAATTATCACCTGCTGAAAGAGATATTGCTTTTAACTATACCCTATGGTTTGATTTATCAAAGGTTTTTCTTGAGCACAGAATGGGAGAATCAGTATACGATATTAAGTTCATTGTCAGGATTTATCCCACAAGGGCATAATGTACTGTAACTAAACCTCTGTAAATGTCAATGATTGTTCAGATCAGTGACTAGCTGCATTCAGTAGTTTAGTTTGTCCTAAAGAAATTAAGACCTTCTCTTATTCTTCCTAGAAATCAAGTCAATTCCATACTTACAGCAATTTTCATCAGGGCTGGAAGTAAGTATTGTGGCACCCAGGACAGCACCACAGAAAACACTATACAGCTTTTCCCCATCATTCCCCATAGATTGGAGATCAACACCCTGAAAATGATGGTTTCTTATAGCAATGCCTCTGTCATCCTGCTCCACTTTCAGTCTTGATTCAGACAACATGGTTAAAAAAAATGAGGTGAAGGAAGCTATTAGAGCTAAAAGAAAATTCTTCAGAAAATGGAGGAATGATCTGACTGAAAATAATAAGAAACAGCATAAGTAATGGCAAGTCAAATACAAAGCACTGATAAGGAAGGCAAACAGGGACTTCGAAAGAAAAGATTGCGTTGGAGGCAAAAACACTTGGAGGGGCATAATCGAACCGGGGCGCCCATGTATAAGGCGGCCATCTCAAACCTGGCCAAATTCAAGCCATTTGGTCATGGGAGGAGTCAGCATTTGGGGTGCACTGGTCCCTCTCACATGCCAGGACACCAACCGGGCACCCTAGGGGGCACTGCAGTGGACTTCACAAATTGATCCCAGGTGCAAAGCTCCCTTACCTTGGCCTGGATTGGCCGCTGTTGTGGACAGGATGCTGGGCTCGATGGACCCTTGGTCTTTTCCCAGTGTGGCATTACTTATGTACATATGTACTTACCTTGGGTGCTGAGCCCCACAAAACCCACTACTCACAACTGTACAACACTACCATAGCCCTTAAAGGGTGACGAGGGGCACCTAGATGTGGGTACAGTAGGTTTCGGGTAGGTTTTGGAGGGCTCCCATTTAACACCACATGTGTAACAGGATGCTAGGTTTGATGGACCTTTGGTCTTTCCCAGTATGGCAATACTTATGTACTTATGTAGGTAGGGGGGATGGGCCTGGGTCCGCCTGCCTGAAGTGCACTGCAGTACCCACTAAAAACTGCTCCAGGGACCTGCATAGTGCTGTGATGGAGCTGGGTATGACATTTGAAGCTGGCACAGAGGCTGGCAAAAAAATGTTTTTAAAACTTTTGGGGGGGTGGGAGGGGGTTGGTGACCACTGAGGGAGTAAGGGGAGGTGATCCTCGATTCCCTCCGGTGGTCATCTGATCAGTTTGGGCACCTTTTTGAGGCTTGGTCGTGAACAAAAAGGGACCAAGTAAAGTAGGCCAAATACTCATCAGGGCCGGCCTTCTTTTTTCCATTATCGTCTGAGGACGCCCATCTCTTAACCACGCCCCCGTCCCCCCTTCGGTACACTGCCAACACACTCCCTTGAACTTTGGCCGGTTCTGCGATGGAAAGCAGTTGAAGCCAGCCAAAATCGGCTTTCAATTATATCGATTTGGCCGGCCTTAGGAGAAGGCTGACCATCTCCCGATTTGTGCCGGAAGATGGCTGCCCTTCTCCTTTGAAAATAAGCAGGATAGTAATTTTTTTTTTTTTTTTGGCAAAAGAATCGGTTGGACCGCTAGATGACCTAGGGTCAAAAGAGGCACCCAGGGAAGACAAATCCATAGCGGAGAGATTAAATAAATCCTTTGCTTTGGGCTTCACCGAGGAAGATTTGAAAGAGATACCAATGCCAGAAAAGATATCAGAGAAACTGAATGAAATCTTTATAATCCTGTAAGATGTAATGGTACAATTTGACAAACTGAAGAGAAACAAATCACTTGGACTAGATGGTATTCATCCAAGATTATTCATCCCAGAATACTGGTAGAATTGAAAAATGAACTTGCAGAACTATTGTTAGTAATATGTAATTTATCTTTAAAATTGAGCATGGTACCGGAAAATTGAGGGGTGGCCAATGTAACAACAATTTTTTAAAAAGGTTCCAGAGGTGATCCGGGGAATTAAAGACCGGTGATCATGACGTCAGTGCTGGGCAAAATGGTAGAGACTATTATAAAGAACAAAATTACAGAGCATATTCAAAAGCATGGATAATGAAACAAAGCCAACATGTATTTAGTAAAGGGAAATCTTGTCTCGCCAATCTATTACATTTCTTTGAAGGGGTGAACAAACATGTGCATAAAGGTGAGCTGGTCGATATTGTGTATCTGGATTTTCAAAAGACATTTGACAAAGTACCTCATGAAAGACTCTAGAGGAAATTGGAGAGTTATGGGATAGGAAGTACTGTCCTATTGTGGATTAAAAAGTGGTTAAAAGAAAACAAAGAGTAGGGTTAAATGGGCAGTATTATCAATGGAGAAGGGTAGATAGTGGGGTTCCACAGGGGTCTAGGCTGGGACCATTGCTTTTTAACATATTTATAAATGATCTAGAGATGGGAGCAACTAGTGAGGTAATTAAATTTGCTGATGACAAAGTTATGCAAAGTTGTTAAATCGAAGAGGATTGTGAAAAATTACAAGAGGACCTTACTAGACTGGGAGACTGGGCATTCAAATGGCAGATGATGTATAATGTAAGCAAGCACAAAGCGATGCATGTGGGAAAGAGGAATCTGGACTATAGCTACATAATGTGATGTTCCACATTAGGAGTCACTGACCAGGAAAGGGATCTCAGTGTTTTCGTAGATGATACGTTGAAACCCTCTGCTCTGTGTACTTCCATAGCTAGGAAAGCAAATAGGGACTTATATACCGCCTTTCTGTGGTTTTTCCAACTATATTCAAAAAAAGGTTTGGCTAGCTTCTTTAAAGAAAAGTCCATAAGCCATTATTAAAATGATTTGGGGAAAATCCACTGCTTATTTCTGGGATAAGCAGCATAAAAGTATTGTACTGTTTTGGGATCTTGACAGGTATTTGTGACCTGGATTGGCCACTGTTGGAAACAGGATGCTGGGATTGATGTATCTTCGGTCTGTCCCAGTATGGCAATAAGTATGTACTTATGTACTTATTGATTTCTATGATGTTTCATAATTTACTAAGTGGTTTCAATCCAAGATACTCTATCTTTTAAAATACTAATCCTCAAGGCTTCGGCTCCTGACTTGTCACTTCCTCCTAAATATGCCAAACTGTTTAACTTAATGATTTCTCTTGCTCTTCAACTGATTGCATTGCATTGGAAGAATAATCAGCTTGTTCCATATCACGAATGGTGGAATCTGCTGTGTTCTTATAGGCAATATGAGGAACTGGCTGCCATAAGATTTGGTTGCAAAGGAATAAAATATAAATCAACATATGCATCCAGCTTCTCATACATAATAAGCACCCAACTATGGAATACACTACCAAATGCAATAAAAACAATACACGACCTAACAAACTTCCGAAAATCACTAAAAACCAACCTGTACCTAAATACTAGACAACAAAACTACACCGGAACTGGACTAAACCGAACTCTCTACACTTGACTGCTTCACTTAGGAACTTTAACGCAATTCCACTTTATTTTTCATTCCGGAATTGAACTCTTTACACTTGAATGCTTATTCTACTCTGTCACTTATGAACTCTAAAGCAATATCTAGTTGTATTTCTTATCCCAGATATGGCGATCACCATTATGGCATAATGTAAGCCACATTGAGCCTGCAAATAGGTGGGGAAATGTGGGATACAAATGCAACAAATAAATAAATAAATAAATAAAAGTGAAGGTTCTAGACTTCAAAGAAGCAAGGCGCATTTTTACTAAACTTAGTAGGCACTAATGGAATGAGTGCATGTTAAATGTTAAGAAGTCTATTTGATACCTATGGGCTTCTGAGCATTTAGTGCAGGCTAATTCCGTTAGCGCATGCTAAACTTTAGTAAGAGGACCTCCAACTTTGTCATGATGGGGGAACTGCAAGGAGTTGTTAGCTAGATGAAAACAATCTGGGGGGAGTGGAAAAGCAGTATAAAAAAAAACTCTAAGGAGCTATTTTAAAGGCAACAACTCTTTTTGTTAAGAATATAAATTAAAATAAGAAGAAAAGAATGCCATTCTAGTCCTCAAAAGTAGTAACTGAAAAAAAAATAAGGAAAAAAAAGGTTAGACTTCATAAACTATCAGAGATTATAGAAAGAGGAAGTCAGATGACAATATCCGGAAAGATCAGAGAAGCTGGTAAAGTAGTCAAGAGAGCAAAGAAACAAATGAGATAAAAAAAAGTAACCAATACAGTAAAAAGAAGGGGGCAGACACTTTTTAGATAAGTTAGTGACAGAACGAAATATAAAAATGGCATTGTGAGGTTCAAGAGTAAAGGGAAAGAATATATAGAAGCTGACAAGGATAAAGTGGAATTACTTAACAAATAATTCCGTTCTGTGCTCACATTCGGAACCTAACCTTTCGAACATATAGGTTGCCCAATCTGTCTGACCTATCTGATTAACTGTACATTTGTCTTTTTAGATTGTAAGCTCTTCGAGCAGGGACTGTCCTTCCATGTTAAATTGTACAGCGCTGCGTAACCCTAGTAGCGCTTTAGAAATGTTAAGTAGTAGTAGTAGTAGTAAGACCTGAGAAGACAAATACAAATAGGAATGAGTCCATGAGGAGCTAGCTAAAGTAAAAGTAGGCAAAGTGATGGGGCCAGATGGGCCCCAGCTGAAGCTGCTGGAGTTCTGGGGGCTAAGCTATATGACCTTTTCACTGCTTCTCTAGAGTTGGGAGTGGTTCCATGGGACTAGAGAAGGGCAGATGTGGTCCCTTTCCAGAAAAGCAGAACTAAAGAGAAGGTTGGGAACTATAGACAGGTTAGACTGACCTCTGTGGTGAGTAAATTTATTTATTAGGATTCATTTACTGCCTTTTTGAAGGAATTCACTCAAGGCGGTTTACAGTAAGAATAGATCAAACATGAGCAATAGGCAATTACCGCAGTAAAAATATTCAAGTAACACTATGGCATGGTATACTACTTGCAATGTCAACACAATATGTAATGGAACATTATAGTTGATAGTGAAGGGTAAGGCAAAGTTGTAACATATAAATGGGTAAGAAAGTAGGAAGAGCTAGAAAGTAAGGTGATTAATTTGAAGAAAGTTGCACATGAGGTCAGATAGATAGTTAGATGGATGGATGGTTAGGGTAGAAGTGGATAAACATGTCCTGCTGCAGTATATGCAGCCTGAGTCACTCCTTGTGTGTGTGAGTGAGACTAACTTCTAAAACAGAGGATAGTAAGGTTTCTGAAATCCAAAGGACTCGAGGCGGCATGGTTTCACTAGAGGTAAGTCTTGCAAGACAAATCTAATTAATTTATTTGACTGAGTGACCAGATAGTTGAATCAAGTACCATGTTAGATGTAGTATATTTAGATTGTATACATCAAATACAAGACTAGAAAAATTTTCTTTCAAAGTAACCTAAACATAAAGGAGGAAAAACATTGCATGCTCAAGCATAAGCCACTCAAACACTAGTCGGCCAGCTGAGCATGCACAGAGCAGCCCATCGCTGAGCGTTGCTGCTCTGCACATGCTTCATACAGATAAGCAGTGCGTATGAAAGCAGGTAACCTTTTTTTGTGTTTGTTTTCCACTTGGATACACTGGCAAAGAGAAATCAACAGCATTGATGCTTGTTGGCAGTCTTGATGAAACAAGGTAGAACCCAGACTTTGGAGGGTGGGGGGAGAGTTCTGGAGAAGGAGAACTTCCCCGGGGCTTTAAAATAAACACAGCTTATTACTGCAGATGTCCATCCATTGATTATTGTTTCATATACATTTTAATTAGACCTGATTAAAGCTACTTCACAGCTCTCGTCTTACAAGACAGCAAGAATCAAAAGTGCCTCCAGTTTCTCTTGCTTTTCATCTCCCTCTCCAGCCCCATCCTTATTTATATTAGCCTTTTTATCTTACGGTCTCTGCAGGGGTACGAAAAAAAGACAAAGATCTTTAGATACATGCCCCGATGGCAGAGGCCAAGACCTGTCACTTTCTCTACACCATCAGCAAAATTCGCCCTTTCCTCTCTGAGCACACCACCCGTACTCTCATCCACTCTCTCATTACCTCTCGCCTTGACTACTGCAACCTACTCCTCACTGGCCTCCCACTTAACCATCTATCCCCCCTTCAATCCGTTCAGAACTCTGCTGCGCGTCTTATCTTCCGCCTAGACCGATATGCTCATATCACCCCTCTCCTCATGTCACTTCATTGGCTTCCGATCAGGTACCACATACAGTTCAAGCTTCTCTTATTAACCTACAAATGCACTCAATCTGCAGCCCCTCACTACCTCTCTACACTCATCTTCCCTTACGCTCCTACCCGTAATCTCCGCTCACAGGACAAATCACTCCTCTCAGTACCCTTCTCCACCACCGCCAACTCCAGGCTCCGCCCTTTCTGCCTCGCCTCACCCTATGCTTGGAATAAACTCCCTGAGCCCATACGCCAAGCCCCCTCCCTGCCCATCTTCAAATCCTTGCTCAAAGCCCACCTCTTCAAAGTCGCTTTCGGCACCTAAGCATTAGTCATCTATTCAGGAAATCTAGACTGCCCCAATTTGATTGACTGCACTTTTTTGTCCTTTAGATTGTAAGCTCCTTCAAGCAGGGACTGTCCTCTGTGTTAAATTGTGCAGCACTGCGTAACCCTGGTAGCGCTTTATAAATGTTAAGTAGTAGTAGTAGGCCACCCTGGCTACGGGAAAGGTGGAGGAAGGGGAAAATGCAAGGCTTTGCCCTTTGTCTGTTAACCCTTCTTCTGCAATTTTGTGGATGATGGACACTACGATTGACTTATGCGCTGCTTGCTATCATGTTTTCAATGGTTTCGAGCTCCAACCAGGCATTACCGACAGCTCTAAACCTCCCGTTAAATTTTCAGTACACAAGGTAGATGCTGCTTCTGTGTGCTGTTTGTAAAATAGCTGTGCATCGCTTTGCATGCACATTTGTATAGCAATTAGCTCGCTATATTAGCTTTCCATACAACTTTCATTAGCTGCTCCCAAGACAGGAAAATGGCTCGGAGAACCCTTTTGTGCATGTCTTGTTTTACTCCTAGCTCGCTAAACTGGCTAGAACTGGTGTAAAAACCACATTGCTGGCACATTAGGTTTTGTGCACCTGAGCCTGAGACAGGAACTTTGTAAGAACAACAGTTAGTATATCTGAGTTTTAAAAAGGTTTGGACAAGTTTCTACAGGAAAAGTCCATAGTCTGCTATTTAGACAGACATGGGGAAACCATTTCTTGCCCAGGGATTGATAGTGTGGAATATTGCTGCTATCTGGGTTTCTGTCAGGTACTAGTGACCTGGATTGTCCACCATTGGAAGCAGGATACTGGGCTAGATGGCCATTGGTCTGACCCAGTATGTCTAGTCTTATGTTCTTATATGTAAAAAAAATATATATTATGATTACCACCCTTTTATGCTTACTCAAACTGTGCACAACAAAAGAAAGTAGCACTGAGATGTTTCTCATTCTATACTTAGTTATAAAACTGATTAAGAACAAGCATGATTAGGGGCCCTTTTACTGAGCTGTGATAAGCAATACCGCATGCTTACTGTGCAGGAAAATGGTAGTTCCCTCATGCTAAAAAATACTTTGTACTTTTTAGTGCTGGGGGCATATTTGGGGATGGAGAGTATGTGGGCCCAGCACTAATTGGTTAGCTTAGACACATTGCTGCATGCCAGCCGATTAGCACACGGTTAGCATGGGAGATCACATCACCTAGTAAATAGGTGTTGGTAAGGGCTCCCTTGCTAATGACCATGCATTAATTGGGAAATTAGCTCATGGCCATTAATTGAAGAAATGGAAAAATGTGACCGTTTTGCAGCCACGCTAAAAGTGGCCTCAGCCAGCGGGGAAAACCACGCACAAGTCACAAATTGGGCACTCGGCATACACTCAGAGGTATTCCTTTTGCACTAAAAATACCACACAATAGTGTTATTTCAACTGTAAGTGGAATTTATTTTGGACGCAGCCAGGACTTCAAACATTGCATTTGTAAAAAACAGTACATACAATATTAATTCAACTTACAATATTTTAACATTTAGCTCTTGCCTAGGTACGCAGCCCTTTCTCAATTGCTACTTTTCATTACCTCACAGGTGTGCCGTCTAAGCACCCTGTGTTTCCTCTCTGTGCTGTCTCAGCGAGCACCCGTTGTTCTTTGGGCGTATTTTGTTGAAGGAAGCACCTACCCTTCATTCCACACACCCGATGTTCTGGGCCTCCCAACCGCCCAAGCCGGGAGACAAGCTGTGTCACCATTCTTTCTGTCAATATGTCCGCAAACAAGCGGGTTCTCTGGGTTCTCTAGTCTCAACAAATATTGTGAACTAGACTATAACACCTTTCAGTTTCTCCCTCTCTGCAAAACAGGAAGGTGGAAACAAAAACATCATGTGATGGTAACATTTGCCAATTCCTTATTATTATTTACATTGAGGTCCTTTTAACTAAGGTGTGCTAATGGATTTATCATGCACTAATGATGAACATGCGCTAAGGGGCCCTTTTACTAAGCCGCGTAAGCATCTACAAGTGCCCAATGCACACCAGAATGGAGTTACCAGTCAGTCACCGCATGGATCTTGTGGTAATTTCATTTTTGGTGCGCATCCAATACGCATGGCCAAAAAAATCATTTTTATTTTCAGATGCGCGCCGAGTGGCATTTGACACATTTAGGTCATTACCGCCCAGTTACCATGTGAGACTTTACCACTAGGTCAATGGCTGGCGGTAAGGTTGCAGACCTAAAATGGATGCGTGGCAATTTTGATTTTGCCGCACGTCTACTTTCGTCAAAAATATAAAAAAGGCCTTTTTTATAGGCACGCTGAAAAATGGCTTGGTGCGTGCCCAAAACCCACGTCTACAATACCACAAGCCATTTTTCAGCACACCTTAGTAAAAGGACTCCTTAATGACTTGCAGCCCATTGTATACCTATGAGCTGCATGGCACTTAACATACCCTGATTCATTAATGTGTGTTATATCTGTTAGTGCACCTTAGTAAATAATCTCAAAAGCTTGCTGTGAATAAGGGAGAATACATACATTTTGCCCTTCCTGAAAAACTTTAAATGGTTTTAATAATAGATTCCTATCAACAAATGTTGCCATTTATTTACGACTGCCTTAGGATAACCCTTATTCATATCTATTTCTCATATACTCACCATGGTACATAAAGGTGATTATTTTAGAAGTTCTATTCTTGTTTTAGGCAACTGAAAACCAACATTTAGATGTCTATATTGCATGAATGTCCAAATCTTGATTTTATAAAGTCAGGAGAAGAGACATGATAGAAACGTTTAAATATCTCAAGGGCATTTATGTACAGGAAGAGAGCCTTTTTCAAATGAAAGAGAGCTCTGGAATGATGGGGCATATGACAAAGTTAAGAGGGAATAGGCTTAGGAGTAACCTAAGGAAGTATTATTTCACAGAAAGGGTGGTGGAGGCGTGGAATGGCCTCCCGGTGGAGGTGGTGGAGTCGAGGACAGTTCCAGAATTTTAAAAGGCATGGGATAAGCATGTGGGATCGCTTAGGAACAGGAAGAATTAGGGGTTACAAAGGATGGGCAGACTGTATGGGTCATATGACCTTTATCTGCCGTCATGTTTCTATGTTTCTAGGATATGGACATCTAAAAATTGCAGTAGGTCTATATAGCAAGGGCAGAAAAACAGAAGAATAGTAACCCTTGCAGGCACTCAGATGAATCAGTTGCAAGAAGGGTGACAAATGTTTACTTCAGAGAGTTCAAGTGTTCTATGAGGTTGTTTTAGGAGAGAAACAGCAAGATATTGAACATTATCTGTATCACATTGCGTTTAGCTTGATATCAACATACATCCAACTAAAGACTCCTGAGGAAGGCCCTTGCGGGCCAAAAAATGACTTGTGTTGAGTCTTGTATGCGTATTAAAGGTGATAGTTCAGACATCGTCTTCTGCCCTTTTTTTGTCACTCTTGTTGTGACTGATTCATCCATATAGCAAGGGGACACGGTCTGGGTGTGTTTTCAATGGGACAAGGGAGGGACCAAATGATGGATGTCCAATTTTAATTGCAGAAGAAGTGATGTCCATGTTCGAAAAGATGGATGCCCGTATTTAGACCTGGCATTTGGCACAACCTGGTTACAAAAGGTGCTCTGATTGAGCAGTTCTCCATAGGAGGCAGTAAGAGAAGTCACAGCAGATATTTTTCTGCCATTTCAGGGCTCAGAATTAAAAATAAAAGTAAAAAATTATAAAGAGCTACAGTGTCTTCTTTTCTCTCCTACCTGCTCTAACCATTAGACTACTTCTCCACACAGATGTCCATGTCTCTTGTTTTGCTCTGTTCAAAATTTGGATGTTTCAGTTTGCAAAATTGATATTCATGCTGGATGTCACCAGCACATAGATGTCCATTTTTCATATATTTTACAACAGGCTATATGTCAGGCAATCATACGTACATAAGTATTGCCATACTGGGACACACCAAAGGTCCATCAAGCCCAGCATCATGTTTCCAACAGTGGCCAATCCAGGTCACTAATACCTGGCAAAATCCCAAAACAGTACAATACATTTTATGCAGCTTATCCCAGAAATAAGCAGTGGATTTTCCCCTAGTCCATTTTAATAATGGTCTATGGACTTTTCCTTTAGGAAGCTGTCCAAACCTTTTTTAAACCCCGCTAAGCCAACTGCCTTATATAAGTTTTCTTTATTAACAATCCTCTTTTATAAACACCAACCACAATACTATAACATAAGTGCTTGTCCGCAAATTACAAATATTACTGACTCTTCCTTTCCAGCTGGGATCCTTTAGTTAAATTTAACAAAATACTGCTGATAATCACTTTGTTGTTATCCTTTAAAGTTCACCGTTAATGACTACACTGTCATATAATGGTCCCTGCTTAAATGTGAGTGGCTCCACTGGTTTAGTCTTCACGTATTCCTGTATTTTTTCTTATCAAGCTGAGATTTCACCTTGTGGACATGTTGAATCTTTGCGGGGTTGTACTGTACTGCCATGCTTATTCCCTTTAAAAATGTAGCCTCCCAATCTAGTTAAATGCTCTATGACTCCACGTATTAGGAACAGTTTCTTTGTGACTTTTTCATACAGCATATCGAATACCTTTTTATCTCATAAAGAAGTTGTTTGGTCAGAATATTCACTTTACAATAGATCATATTTGACCTCTGACGCAGGCGCTGTGCGCCGAAACACGGCCAGTGTTGGGTGTATACTGGAATATTGATTTTGACAATTAAAGGAACTGTGTCCCATTTCTGAACGCTCTTGGCGCTTTTTGTTGAATTTTGGACCCTGTTTTTTTTACTTTGAACCCTCTCTGTACTGTTTCAAAGCTCAACACGGTGCCATGTTTCGTATTATAGCATCAACAGGAGCTCCTCCCATGTCCTTCTGACCTAATAATTGAAACCTTTCAACAACTAGTTCTAAGGGAGGTGAGCAGATTAACAGTAGTAGATTCAGGGAGAAGAAATAATCTCACTAAAATCCAATGGAAGGCTATTCAAGAGATGCAGGAAGAATCATACAGTGATTATAAAGAGGGCGGACAAAGGTGGAACAGTAGTTATACAAAACAAGGAAGACTATGAATGGAGGCAGATTGTCAATGAGTAGATTGTAATTAGTAGACCACTTTACTTAGATTGTGAACCCATTATTATGTTCTAAAATATATGAGAAATTGATGTTTACATGTACAGTCTTAGACATCCATATTCTGAGTTGGACATCCTTTCTAAAATTTCACTCCACATCTTCATCTGTAGAACAAATACGTTTTACCCAAAGAAACTGTAGCAAAGTATTTCTATCTGTAGATTCTCAATTTGAGTTTCTGAAAAAAAAGTCCAAATTGTGATTTTTTCAAAACTCAGATTTGAGACGTTTTTCTCTTCAGTGCATCCAAATCATAAGGGGCATGTTGGTGATGGTGGTGGTGGTGGTGGTGGTGGGGGGGGGGGGGGGGGTTGTTGGATTGTGATTTCAGCATAAGGTAAACATTTTGGTCTAGACTGGTTTCAACCACGCCTAAGTCACAAAAAGGTGCCCTTACTCCTCCAGTAGTCACTGACCCCTCCCATTCCCCAATAATGTAAAAGAAACAGTACATACCAGTCTCTATGCAGCTTCAGATGTTATAACCAGTTCTAGTAGAGCAGCAAGCAGGATCCCTGGAGTAGCCTAGTGGTCAGTGCCAGTGGCGTAGCAAGGGCGGGGCGGTGAGGGCAGTCCGCCCCTGGTGCACGCTGCTGGAGGGTGCAGAGAGCAGCCACGCGCCTGTCGGCTCCGCTGATTCCCTGCTCCTTCTGCCCCAGAACAGGTTACTTTCTATTCTGGGGCAGAGGGAGCAGGGAGCCAGTGGAGCCGACAGGCGCGCGGCTGCTCTCTGCACCCTCCAGCAGCCAAGAATGCATCCGGGGGGGGGGCTGATGTGCCGGGGAGGGGGGTGTCATTGCACCGGGGGGGGGGGGGCTTGATGCGCCAGGGAGGGGGTGTCGTTGCGCCAGGGGGGGGGGTCATGCTGCACCCTGGGGGGACAGACGCCGCTCCACTCGGGGAGGGGGGTACGCAGCGGTGATCCACCCCGGGTGGCAGCCGACCTAGGATCACCACTGGTCAGTGCACTGCACTATAGAGGAGGGAACCCAGGCCCATATCACAAGCTAACTGATACATTTGTGGTGGAATGTGTGAGCCCTCTAAAACCCACCAAAAACCTACTGTACCTACATATAGGTGGCACTTGCAGGCACAAGAGCATTATACTGGTGCACAGTTGGGTACACTAGGTTTTTGCTGGGTTTTGGAGGGCTCACCATACAATATGAGACAGTAACAGTGAGATGTGTACCTGGGACCATTTATGTGAAGTCCAACGTGGTACCACCTAGGGTACCCCGCTGCTCTGTCTGTATGGTCAGTCTACTAAGAATGCTGCCCCCCCCCATATATTTCAATGGCTTGGTTTGCCACCTAGGGTACCCCGCTGCTCTGTCTGTATGGTCAGTCTACTAAGAATGCTGCCCCCCTCCATACATCTCAATGGCTTGTTTTTGTGTGTTTTCCCATGGATGTTTTATTTTCCCAAAATGGTCCTAAAAGATAGCTGCACTGAGCACAAAAATGTCTAACAAATGGCCATTTTCAAAAAGAAACTAAATTATATGCTCTAAATAGCTCTATAAGGTGACTATGTTAATATCGATAGATACATATTAAATAGTTTTAAAAAAGAGCCCAGGATACCAACTCAGTGGATACACCTGATAAGGCTTTTATCATGGGCCAACAAACCTCTGAAAAACCTACAGAGTGAAATAATTCAAACAATCTGTAGTAAAAAAACAGAAAGGTTGTAATGATAATTGCATATTCAACCAAAATATCAACACAGTCAACATTAATAGAGTTTGTTGATATGATAGTATAAATCGGAAGAGAAAACAGTTATTATTATCAAGAGGAAAAAGTTGACTAAAAAATTGCAAAACAACTCAACAGTAACTGGAGAACTTAGCTTTAAACCCGAGAAAAAAAAATATCCAACGGGAGGCGCCTCCACATGGGAAGTTTTACAGTCAATTTCTTGATCTCTTTCCATTTCCATTTCTCTCTCATCAGCCATAGAATTCTCACTGTTTCGTTCCTTCTTCAGGAGAGAATACAAACATCTTCTGTATCGCATATATTGTAAATCAAAATGGCAACTGCTTATAAAGACAAACCCGGGAGGATCTTCTTTATGGGTGGCGTCATTTCCTGAAAGAACCCGTAGATAAAGTTCCACGTAGAAGGGGTTGCTAACAGACAACCACCATAATGCTAAAGGAACATATAGATGACGTCATTTCATAGAGTAGCCGATAAAATGATCAGTTAAAGTTCATAGCTGTAATTCCAAGCCAAAAAATGAAAGTAGAACACCCGCCATGATGATAAAAGGGTCTATCAATAAAAAGCTTCCCATTCCATAAGGCCATTAGGGAACACAGTATGTAGATGGTGTATCCATCTCTGTTCTTTTTTATGTAAAGTTCTTGAGATGTCACTACGTCTCCCATTATCTTTAACGTGTTCAATTACAGTACGTCGCAATAGATCAAAAGTGTGTTTTTCTTGAACACAATGTTTAACTAAAGGCACGTGTAATTTTTCATTTGCAATGCATGATTTGTACTTCATGAGCCGTGTTTTTAACATACGTTTAGTCTGGCCTATATATCTTAATCCACATGGACATGTGATAAGATAAATAACCCCTTTGGAAATGCAAGTAGTCTTGCTTTTCAAATGAATGTATCTTTGTTATTATTATCCCAAATCTGATTGGTCTGCATAATGTCACACATGATACATTTCCCACATTTCTTATGACCCGGACTATCAGAATTTTTTATTGTCCATACGTCAGAATGACATAATAAATCAGATAAATTAGACCCCCTGGAATCAGATACCATACATTTTTGTTTAGAGAAAACAGTATGTGTTGATAGAATATTCCAATGCTTATAAATAATTTTTTGCAATTTGGGGTGATAATGATGTATTCTGCATAATACATGTAATGCTCATCTCATTGGTTTTTTGATGTTTAGGTTCTAGTAAGAATTCACGATGATTTTCAAAAAGGACATTTTTTTCTGGTTTGAAAATGGCCATGTTTGCTACTGGATTTTTGGAGAGCAATAAGTTCAGAACCCATTTTCAAACGGCTATGAAGAAAGCTCCACTTGTTCCCAAATTTCATGTCAACTTTTAATGCTTCTTGCAACCAATCATTTCCAGAAGCCAAGTTAGTTTTTTGGGGAAACTTAAATCATTGCACATGTTATTAGATAATACTTTGCAGAAAGAAGATTGGCTGCCTGTAAGGTCATTTGTTCATTTTGATTGGCATGGAAGTGTTTGCTGTTCAATAATAGTGAGCGCTTATTGATCAGCTTCCCAAACTGAACTCTTAATTACTGACATTTAAATGTCAGAAAATTTTATGTAGTTTTAGGCTACATTACCAAAGGAATTTCAACCATTCAATAAATCTATAATGCAATGTCAGATCTTTCTTTTATGAGGAAAATATAGCATGGGACAATACAGTTGGATTAGGGCAAGAAACTGATTATCTATATTACCAAATGCTCATCAAGGACTGTTTCTAAAGTGGTGCTCAAGCTTATAAAAGAGGCAAAACTCCACAACGACTGTTAGATTTGCACTTACTGCATGTTAAGTTTTTGTATTTTGACATGGTAACTACACAATCATGCACTTTACTAAAAGGGTCCCATACTCCCTCATTCAGTAACAGGTTGTTTAAAGTTAGGTGCCAAATGTGCACATAGGTTATAGAATACCAGCACTTATGTATGTGATTGTTAGAGTTGTGCACAGACACTCAGGGTTCCTTTTACTAAGGTGCGCTGAAAAATGGCCATCTCTCTGCTCTTCAATCTGTTCAAAATTCTGCTGCACGACTAATATTCCGCCAGGGTCGCTATGCTCATGTTAGCCCTCTCCTCAAGTCACTTCACTGGCTTTCTATCCATTTCCGCATACAGTTCAAACTCCTCTTATTGACCTATAAGTGCATTCACTCTGCAGCTCCTCAGTACCTCTCCACTCTCATCTCTCCCTACATTCCTCCCCGGGAACTCCATTCACTGGGTAAATCTCTCTTATCTGCACCCTTCTCCTCCACCGCTAACTCCAGACTCCGTTCCTTTTATCTTGCTGCACCATATGCCTGGAATAGACTTCCTGAGCCAGTACGTCAAGCTCCATCTCTGGCCGTCTTCAAATCTAAGCTAAAAACCCACCTTTTTGATGCTGCTTTTAACTCCTAACCCTTATTCACTTGTTCAGAACCCTTATTTTATCATCCTCACTTTAATATTCCCTTCTCTGGTTTGTCCTGCTTGTCTGTCCTAATCAGATTGTAAGCTCTGTCGAGCAGGGACTGTCTCTTCATGTTCAAGTGTACAGCACTGCGTACGTCTAGTAGTGCTACAGAAATGATAAGTAGTAGTAGTAGCAGACTTTGGGATTCCGGAATCTTGCTACTCTTTGAGATTCCGGAATCTTGTTACTTTTTGTCCTCCCTTATTTGTCCTGTTTGTCTGTCGTAATTAGAGTGTAAGCTCTGTCGAGCAGGGACTGTCTCTTCATTTTCAAGTGTACAGCGCTGCATACGTCTAGTAGCGCTATAGAAATGATAAGTAGTAGTAGTAGTAGTGTAGGTGCGGGTTTAAACACCATTTTGTGCTGCTCTTTTAGTATTTCATATGTACAGTTTCATGTCAGAATTACTGTAATGTACTCTACAATGGTCTGACTACAAAGGGCCTGCACCAACTCCAGTTGATTCAGAATGCTGCATCAAGACGAATAGAAGGTTGCAAGCGACGTGACCACATCACACCATTTTTGTAAAAACGTCATTGACTACCAGTACAACACAGGGATGCATTTAAAACTCTATGTCTGGTCTTCAAGGCCCTTAAAGGAAATGGCTCCCGAAGAATAGGATGATCCTCTACAAACCTCCAAGGACACTAAGATCCTCCCAAGGAATATCACTAACCATACCCTCTCCAAAAGACATTACATAATATGATACCCGCAAACGAGCTTTCTCCGGAGTAGCCCCCACACTCTGGCAGGCACTCCCTGAAAGGTTCTGCTTAACACAAGACTATCTCTACTTCAGGAATCAGGTGAAAACTTGGATCTTCAAACAGACCTTTAAATAGAAGAAGTAACTACTTGTTAGTCTCACTCACACACACGAGTGACATGGACTGCACATACTGCAGAAGGACATATTTATCCACTCCTACTCTTGCTGAGATAATATTTAACCATCTTTCTGACCTCATGTGCAACTTTCTTTAAATTAGTAACCTTACTTTCTAACTCTTCTTACTCTCTTACCAATCTATATGTTCCATCTTTGCTTTACCCTTATTAATTAAAATATTCTATTACATATTGTGTTGACATTGTAAGTAGTATACTATGCCATACTTTTTACTGTTATTTGAATATTTTTACTGTTATTGCTCATGTTTGATTTATTCTTATTGTACACCGCCTTGAGTGAATTCCTTCAAAAAAGGTGGTAAATAAATCCCTTCCCATCTAACACTGCACTGCCTCTCTCTCCCCTATGCAGTATTACCACTGCCTCTCTCTCTCTCTCTCTCTCTCTCCCCACCCATCCAGCATTATCTGTCCTTCTCACTGCCCCTGCTATGCAGCATGCCCTCTCTGACTTCCCTTACCATCCAGCATTACCCCTGTCTCTCTCTCTTCCCTCCATCCAGCATTGTTCCTATCTCTTTCTCTCCAGCCCATCCAACATTGCTTCTGTCCCTCTTTACCTCCTCCTATCTTGTGTTGCTCACTCTCTCTCCCCCCCCCCCCACAGTATTGTCTCTGTCTCGCTCTCTTTCTCTCCTATCTCATCCAGTATTGCCCTTTATCACTTTTCCAGACCCATCCAGTATGGCCCCCTTTCTCTCTCCCCCCATCATAGTAACATAGTAACATAGTAGATGACGGCAGGAAAAGACCCGCACGGTCCATCCAGTCTGCCCAACAAGACAACTCACATGTGCTACTTTTTGTGTATACCCTACTTTGATTTGTACCTGTGCTCTTCAGGGCACAGACCGTATAAGTCTGCCCAGCACTATCCCCGCCTCCCAACCACCAGCCCCGCCTCCCAACCACTGGCTCTGGCACAGACCGTATAAGTCTGCCCAGCACTATCCCTGCCTCCCAACCACCAGCCCCGCCTCCCAACCACTGGCTCTGGCACAGACCGTATAAGTCTGCCCAGCACTATCCTCGCCTCCCAACCACCAGCCCCGCCTCCCAACCACCAGCTCTGGCACAGACCGTATAAGTCTGCCCAGCACTATCCCCGCCTCCCAACCACCAGCCCCGCCTCCCAGCCACTGGCTCTGGCACAGACCGTATAAGTCTGCCCAGCACTATCCCCGCCTCCCAACCACCAGCCCCACCTCCCAACCACCGGCTCTGGCACAGACCGTATAAGTCTGCCCAGCACTATACCCGCCTCCCAACCACCAGCCCCACCTCCCAACCACCGGCTCTGGCACAGACCGTATAAGTCTGCCCAGCACTATCCTCGCCTCCCAACCACCAGCCCCGCCTCCCACCCACCAGCTCTGGCACAGACCGTATAAGTCTGCCCAGCACTATCCCCGCCTCCCAACCACCAGCCCCGCCTCCCGATCTTGACTAAGCTCCTGAGGATCCATTCCTTCTGCACAGGATTCCTTTATGCTTATCCCACGCACGTTTGAATTCCGTTACCGTTTTCATTTCCACCAACTCCCGCGGGAGGGCATTCCAAGCATCCACTACACTCTCCGTGAAAAAATACTTCCTGACATTTGCCCTTGTCTCCCACACTCCCCATCCAAAATTGCCCGGTTTCTCTCTGCCCTCCAATCTAGCATTGCTCCTGTCTGTCTTTCCCCCATCCAGCATTGCAACTTTTATTCCCTCCTCCGCTAGGCCTGCTGTAGTACACAAATAGCAGACACATGTGGGACCGTGGTTCTTTGAGTGTGACTGCTGCTGCTTCATCTGCCTGTGTCACCCCTTCTGATCCACAACTTCCCCTTTTGGAAAAGGTTGGATAACAAGAGGAATCAGTAGTGGTTATTTTTGTATTACCATGGGCATAGCAGAGGTGGCAGTGGGAGGAGGGTACAAAAGATGCTGCATAGCAGCATGTGGGGGAGGGGAGAGAGGGGGTAATATTAGAAGGGAGGGTGAGAGAAAGATGCAGGGCAACAATGGGTGAGAGAGAGAGAGAGAGAGAGAGAGAGAGAGAGAAGTGTAATACCAGGTAGGCAGTGGGTCCAGTGGGTATCGGACCGACCGTTCACTTGTCTATTAGATTGTAAGCTCTTTGAGCAGGGACTGTCTCTCTTTGTTAAATTGTACAGCGCTGCGTAACCCTAGTAGCGCTCTAGAAATGTTAAGTAGTAGTAGTAGTAGTAAGGTTGTATCATTCCCACCTTAAGTAATTCCCTTATTCCTTATTTGTCCTGCTTGTCTGTCCTGATTAAATTGTAAGCTCTGTCGAGCAGGGACTGTCTCTTAAATGTTCACGTGTACAGCACTGCGTACATCTAGTAGCACTATAGAAATGATATATAGTAGAAGTAGTAGTAGTAGAAGGTTGTGTTTGGTGCTGGGGGTCCTCACCTTCCTGAATCCTCTTATATGGGGCACCTATGACAGTCTCAGAACTCATCCAGATAGTGGCAAAATTCAGTCTGCTATAATTTATCCACATACCTAAAACAGAGAGAACCCTCCCCAGGGCCGTGCCGATGCGGTAAGCGAGGTAAGCGCCGCAGGGGGGCGCCCACCTCTGGAGGGCGCCGCCGCGCCGGTGCTTACCCTCGCCCCGCCGAGGCCTTTAAATCTTTTGGTCGCCCCGGGTGTCACCAGAAAGGGGGGTGCCGCCGCTCCCGCTGCTCTTCATCCTGGCACCCCCCCCCCCCCCCCGCACCAGCCCTTTAAATTTATTTGCCGACGCGATAGCGAGCGCAGCACCTCGTGTGGAAGTAAAGGAAGCGGATCCGATCATCTCATTGGGCCTTCCCTCACTGTCCCGCCCTCCTCTGACGCAACTTCCTATTTCCTCTAGGGCGGGACAGTGAAGGAAGGCCCAATGAGATGATCGGATTCGCTTCTTTTACTTCCACACGAGGTGCTGCGCTCGCTATCGCGTCGGCAATTTCTTTTTAAAGACGGGTGGCAGGGAGGGAGAAGACGAGGCAGGGTGAGGGTGGGGGACAGATGGGGTGACCGTGAAGGTGGGGGAGGACTCGTATAGCAGAAGGGACTGGGTGGGAGACAGATGGGGTGAGGGGGACTCAGATGGGCAGAAGGGACTGGGTGGGAGACAGATGGGGTGAGGGTGGGGGGCACTTGGATAGCAGAAGGGACTGGGTGGGAGACAGATGGGGTGAGGGGGACTCGGATGGGCAGAAGGGACTGGGTGGGAGACAGATGGGGTGAGGGGGACTCGGATGGGCAGAAGGGACTGGGTGGGAGACAGATGGGTGAGGGTGGGGGGCACTTGGATAGCAGAAGGGACTGGGTGGGAGGCAGATGGGGTGAGGGGGACTCGGATGGGCAGAAGGGACTGGGTGGGAGACAGATGGGGTGAGGGTGGGGGGCACTTGGACAGCAGAAGGGACTGGGTGGGAGACAGATGGGGTGAGGGGGACTCGGATGGGCCGAAGGGACTGGGTGGGAGACAGATGGGGTGAGGGGGACTCGGATGGGCAGAAGGGACTGGGTGGGAGACAGATGGGGTGAGGGTGGGGGGCACTTGGATAGCAGAAGGGACTGGGTGGGAGCCAGATGGGGTGAGGGGGACTCGGATGGGCAGAAGGGACTGGGTGGGAGACAGATGGGGTGAGGGTGGGGGGCACTTGGATAGCAGAAGGGACTGGGTGGGAGCCAGATGGGGTGAGGGGGACTCGGATGGGCAGAAGGGACTGGGTGGGAGACAGATGGGGTGAGGGTGGGGGGCACTTGGATAGCAGAAGGGACTGGGTGGGAGACAGATGGGGTGAGGGGGACTCGGATGGGCAGAAGGGACTGGGTGGGAGACAGATGGGAGAAGGGGCATGGAGCTGGAACTGGGGTCTGAAAAGTGAGCAGGAGGGAGAATGGGGTCATGCCTGGGGCAGGGGTGGATGGGAGAATCAATGGATCTGGAACTAGGGGCAGCCGCAGGTGGGAACTGGGAGCCGAAAAGAGGGGGCAGTGAGAGAGGGGGGGATAGATCCTGGATGGAATGGGGAGTGAGAGGGAGGGCAGACCCTGAATGGATGGGAGGGGGAAAGAGAGAGGGCAAATGGTGAATCGAAGGAGCAGAGAGAAAGGGCAGACAGTGGATAGAAAGGAGTGAAAGAGCAGACAGTGGATGGAAGGGGGCAGAGATAGAGGGCAAATGCTAGAGGGAAAGGAGAGAGAGAGGGCAGATGGTGGATGGAAGGGGGAGAGAGAGATGGCAGACTGGGGCAGATGGTGGATGGAAGGTGCAGAAATAGAGGGCAGATGTGGATGGAAGGAACATTAGAGAGGGCAGACACTGGAGAGCAGAGAGAGAGCGAAGACAGATGCTGGATGGAAGGAAGACGGTGAAAAGAAGATAAGGAAAGCAGAAACCAAAGACAACAAACTGTAAATATATATTTTTATTATTTTGCTTTAGGATATAGTATTTTAGCTGTGTTAATAAATGTTTATAAATAGAACATGTAAATAAGGTAATCTTTTTATTGGACTAATTTTAATACATTTTGACTTAACTTTCAGAGAACAAAACCCCCTTCCTCAGATCAGGATAGGATACTGTAACAGCACTATACTGTATTGACCTGAGGAAGGAGATTTTGGCCTCTGGAAGCTAAATGTATTAGTCCAATAAAATGGTATTATTTTATTTTCTGTATTTGTTTTATTTCTATTTGTTAATTTGTAAAGTGGTGATTGGTATTTGTTAGTTTTTTCAAATTTACATCTGCTGTCTTTATATTTTGCACAGTACTAGGGGACATTTTCTCTTTCTGTGGTGTTGCATTGTATGCAGAGTCTGGCATCAGGGGTTCAGTTTAATTTTTGTCTAAATAGAAAGTTTATGATTACTTATCCTATAGTGGATTAGGGTGTATCTGTGTTTGAAAAAGACATGGCTTTCAGTTGGCATTGACTGTGCAGGATCTACGATCTGTACTATTCTGTCTGGTTTCGTTTTACAATAGGTGAATTGATGTTCTAGTGCTCACTGTAGTGTTTAAGATGCTTTCCTTTTCCTTGTGTAACTCGTAGAAATGATTACTTATGGTATGGTAAAATTGCTCTATAGGTCGTGAGTGTTTTGTATTCTCGGTATGCCAAGTACTGGATTGGGGGGGGGGGGGGGGTGTTAAACAATGACCGGCCCCGGGTGTCAACTACCCTAGCTACGCCACTGCTGCCGACGTCTCCCTTCCCTTGCACTCGTTGGTTCCCTCAGTGTCCCGCCTTCTTCTGACGTCAGAAGAAGGCGGACACTGAGGGAACCAAGAGCGCAAAGGGAAGGGAGACGTCGGCAGCGCTCCGCTTTCACTGACGCTGCTGCGACCGGAAGTAAAAGATTTAAAGGCCCCAGGGTGCGGAGGGAAGGGCAGAGAGGCATGGATGGGAGGGCAGGGCCCAGGGAGAGGACAAATTGCTGGAAGGGAAGGGGAGGGGAGAGAGGATTGCTGGCTATGGATGGAGGAGGGAAGGGCAGAGAGGGACAAGGATGGACATGGGGGCCCAGGGAGAGGACAAATTGCTGGAAATGGAGGGGAGGGGATAGAGGAGACAAGGATTGCTGGCTATGGATGGAGGAGGGAAGGGCAGAGAGGGACAAGGATGGACATGGGGGCCCAGGGAGAGGACAAATTGCTGGAAATGGAGGGGAGGGGAGAGAGGAGGATTGCTGGCTATGGATGGAGGAGGGAAGGGCAGAGAGGGACAAGAATGGACATGGATGGGAGGGCAGGACCCAGGGAGAGAGGAGAAATTGCTGGAAATGGATATAGAGCAAGAAATGAAGAAGAAAGGAGAAAAGTAAAGAAATAAATGGAAAGGAAGCCCTGGAAATGGAGTTAAGAGGACATATAGCAGCAGAATCAGATACTGGACCAGCATGATTGAAAAAAGAAAGTCACCAGACAACAAAGGTTGAAAAAAATTATTTATTTTCATTTTAGCGTTTGGAATATGTCCACTTTGAGAATTTACATCTGCTATCTTATTTTGCAATGTATAGCAATTAGTTTCTATGAATATTGCTGACAATTCCTTTCAGTGTGGCAAGTGGTGAGCGATCATTTTCATGGGGGGGGGGGGCGTGATCATTTTCACGGGGGGGGGGGGGGGCGCCAACTGATAGTCTGCAGGGGGGCGCCAGAGACCCTAGGCACAGCCCTGACCCCCCCCCCCCTATATTCAGCCTATAGTGGTCAGAGTTTTTAAACACCAGCCACTGTGGGCTTTTTATATCCAGATATTCAGCACTGATATCTGGATACCAGCCGACGTTGAATACGCAGTCAGTACGCAGATAGGTAACTATCTAATTACTTATCTATGTACTAGTCTGAATATCATCGGTACCCAGACAAGCAGCATCGTCCAACCTACACTCGGATATTTAATACTGGCTGGTCTCCAGATACCGATGCTAAAAATAATCTATTCAAGTAGACAAAATTTAAAACAAACAAGCAAAAAGCCGCCAGCATGGCAACCACCTATACAAATGATTTTGACTCTCAGACCAGTGGCGTACCTACTTGGGGCTAGGGGGGGGCCTGGGCCCTCATGGATTTGGCCCTGGACCCCCCTGCCGATGACCCTCTTGAACCCCACTCCCGCCGTCGCCTGCCTTTGCTGGCGGGGGACCTCAACCCTCCGCCAGCCAAGGTCCTCTTCTTCCCTCAAAAGGCTTCCTTCTGTTTCTGATGTCCTGCACGTACAACGTGGCGGTGGGGGGGGGGGGGGGGTCGAGAGGGTCGTCGGCAGGGGGGCAAAGTTGGTGGCGGTGGTGGGGTCGGCAATGGCGAGAGGGTGTCGGCAATGGTGGGGTGGGGGGGTCGGTGGTGCCAGGGAGGGGCTAAAATGTGCCCCCTCACCTCGGGTTCTGGACCCCCCTCCTGCCAAAGTCTGGCTACGCCCCTGTAAGTTGAAAAAATCCAGGGCGTAAGACTGTGTTTTTGTTTTTGTTTTTACTGACACCATTCATATTACTTCAGGTCCAATCCTACCAAAAACCAAAGGCAATGCAGATAATCACAGTTGCTTTGCTCTCATTCCTCACATTGCTGCTACCTGATGCTGGAGCAGTGGGAACTGGTCTCTCCATTACCTACTACACTGCTATCTGGTAAAGATGCATTTTTCAGGCACCTTAAACACTTCAGTACTCACAGGCAGAGCCTTCTGTTGTGACTTCAGTCTTTGAAGAGGATGCAAAAGGGCCGAAAATGAGAAGGGGAAATGGGAAATGGGAGGCTGGATAGAGAAGTAAGAGACAAGCAAGAGAATGCATGCATGAAAGGGAATAAGTGAACAGAGAAGGGAGGTGGAGGAATGAATATAAGGACTGATAGAGGGGTGGGCACCGTGGATGGCCAGGGGGTATACTTGAGACTGGGTGAAAGAGGGCACTAGAAGACTGGGAGAGGAGTAAAATCAAAGGAATAGTAAAGGAACTGCAAAGGTGACAGTGAGAGATGGAACGCTGGTAGGTAGGCGAAAAGGTAAAGAATGGAAACTGAAGACTGGAGGAAGGGAAGAAAGAGTAAAATGTACCCAAAGCGGGGTAGAGAGATAGATGAGACAAGTGTGGAAAACATTAAAGGGAAGGATTATTTTAGGAGATAGATGCAGGAGAGTAAGGGAAGAAAACCTAGAACATGGAGAAGAGACCCTGGAAAAGAGTTAGCAAAAGATTAACAAAGAAGGAAATGGAGAAAAGAGTCCAGAACAAACCTGACCAGAAAAATTAAATAATCAGACAAGGTTACAAAAAAAAAGAAGAAGATATTTTGAGTTTTTAGGTTGGTTGGAATGAAGTTGTACTCGATACAGGAGGAAATACAATTCTTTTTTATTTCTGTGACATTTCACTGTTTGCAGAGCCTGACTTCTTGGTGTTTATTTATCAGATTTTGCCTGCACATTTCTATTTCTCTTTCTCTGTATTGGGTGAGGCTCTGTCTATCTTTGCGGTGAAGGATCCTGCTAACATGTAGTTTCTATGTAGGGATCTGTCATAATCTGACATTTCTGTTTTATTCCCAGTAGGAGGTATATTGGTGGACTAGGGTCTGGTATAATATTTGCAGTGTTGCATTTGCAGTGCTGTATGAACCCTGGGAGTTAGTGCTATTTTGTTATGACAAATTCTCTATATAAGTGTCAAATGAAATTTGCAGGATTGTCACCAGAATAGTGTATGTAAATATAACAAATATCACAATAACTGATAGTTTAGCTTTCAGTGTCTCTTTATTAATGTGCTACTTTTAAAAAATGTTCAGTTGCATTCCCCTTTCCAGGAAAATAAAACTGTGTAAGTGAAGATTATGCATTAATACAAATACGTAATATTTATTTTTTGAATTTAGATTTATATGGGAGGAGGGAATGCAAGACTGAAAGTTTCCCTAGGGACCCTAATACTTGCATCATCCCTGCGTTGCTTTACAGTGTATCCGTTAGTACCATTTTTATGATTATATTTTTAGTCTTACGCAATAAATATAAACTACTGTAAGATATCCATCCTTGGCAGAAAATAATAAGCAGGCAATGCATACTGCCAAAAGAAAAAATACAGATAATGTCAGGCAACCAAGGGCAACCATCTTGTTACTTGTCTTATCGGCAGTGTCTACTACCTTCAGGGGTAGTCTTTTTGGTCATTTTGCTTGCTTGACTTGTTGTTCCGTTTTCCATGTTTACTTAAGTACATAAGTATGGCCATACTGGGACAGACCGAAGGTCCATCAAGCCCAGTACCCTGTTCCCAACAGTGGTCAATGCAGGTTACAAGTACCTGGCAAGATCCCAAAATAGTACAATACATTTTATGCTGCTTATTCTAGAAATAAGCAGTGGATTGTCCCCAAGTCCATTTTCATAATGGTCTTTGGACTTTTCCTTTAGGAAGCAATGCAAAACTTCTTTAAATCCCGCTAAGCTAACTCCTTTCACTACATTTTCTGGCAGCGAATTCCAGAGTTTAATTACATGTTGAGTCAAGAAATATTTTCTCCGATTCATTTTAAATGTACTACTTTCTAGATTTATTGTGTGCCTCCTAGTCCTAGTGTTTCAGCCTTTACCTGTTCTACATGGTAGGTGCTTTCCCAGTATGCCTCCTTTCACCTTGGTGGTGCTTCCGTCTCTAAAATATTAAGTCGGGCAAAATGGTTTGCTTAAGCTCCGCTCTGTCTTCTGTGCTGTGTTTGGGCCTGTGTAACTCTATAGATGGAGGAGGGGTTGTTGTTTTTTTTTTTTCTAAAGAGAGAGTTAAGACAAGCTGAATAGAAGTAAAGAAAGAATCCCTCCATAGAGAACAGCACTAATTGAAGAAAGTTAATAAATGGAAATTAAATGCAAATACAAAAACTATTTTTCAAAGCAGATGGGTTCCAGTAAGTTGGATTGTAAGAAACTATTTGGATTGAAACTATTTAGGAGCCCTTTTACAAAGGCGTGGGAGGGCCTACGCGCTTCCAGCGTGCGCCAAATTGACACTACTGCCTGGCTACTGCGTGAGCTAGGCAGTAATTCCAAATCTGGTGTGAGCTGAATCCCGCAGTAGAAAATAATTTTCTATTATCTACCGCAGGCCGCTTACCCGGTAAACGTCAGTTGGTGCGTGCTGCATGCTTACCACCCGGGTAGCGTGTGAGACCTTATAGCTAGGCCAATGAGTGACGGTAAGGTCTCAGGCCAAAAATGGATGTGTGTTGGTTTAAATTTTAGCGAACATGCATTTTCTGGCCCTTTAAAAAAAGACCCCCACTGCGTTGTAAAAAGGGATGGTATGTACTCACACAGTGTAATCACACATTATATATCACTTATGACTAATGGGGGGAAAAAGCCTCAAGGTGCTCGGATCAAAACGATCTGCCAAGCAACAGTTGATCCTGTTGACCAATCACTTGGTCTTAAGAGGATCTGCTCCTCATCATGGGCAAAAAGCCACCCCAAAGTCCCAAATGAAAAACAAAGGAGGAAAAGTACAGGGAAACTCCCTCATTAGTCCGCAATAGTATCTATGTCCCTGTATAGGTTGCTGCTACGTGTCTACCCACTTTTCACTTATACGATTCAAAAAGAAGATGAATGGCGAACCACTTAACTCTTTGACGGTCTTTTATACACACAGTTGCCACAGCTTCCTTGTACCCGACCAACGATGGCCAGCGTTTCGCTGTGCTTACAACAAGCTTTAGCTGCTTCAGGGTCCGTGTGGGAAGCGGATTAACAATGGCATCTCCTGCCTGGTTGACCGGCAACCTCTTAAGACCAAGTGATTGGTCAACAGGATCAACTGTTGCTTGTGAGATCGTTTTGATTCAGGCACCTTGAGGCTTCCCCCCCCCTCCCGTCATAAGTGATATATAATGTGTGATTGAAGAGTACATACCATCCCTTTTTACAAAGCAGTGGGAGTTGTGAATGCCAGTCTATGTGATTAACTAGCGACTTCCACCACCTATATTGCCTTTATAAAAAGATCCTTTTTCATAGAAACAGTAAAAAAAAAAACTAACATGCACCCAAATGACACACTCGCACTATCGCAGGCCACGGCTTAGTAGAAGGACCCCTTATTGACTGTGTATCATCTTAGTTCCACTTCTAATTCTGTTACCTCAAGCACTCAGGATCTGACATTTTATTTTAGTAACAAACCTCCCAATATTCAGCCGTTGACGATCAGTGTTTTTGTTAAACGCTGATCCTTCTCTGCTCATATCCAGCAGATTGCCAAGACCTGTCGTTTCTTTCTTTACAACATCCGTAAAATCTGCCCCTTTCTTTCCGAGCACTCTACCAAAACCCTCATCCACACCCTTGTTACCTCTTGTTTAGACTACTGCAATCTGCTTCTTGCTGGCCTCCCACTTAGTCACCTCTCCCCTCTCCAGTCGGTTCAAAACTCTGCTGCCCGTCTCGTCTTCCGCCAGGGTCGCTTTACTTATACTACCCCTCTCCTCAAGACCCTTCACTGGCTCCCTATCCATTTTCGCATCCTGTTCAAACTTCTTCTACTAACCTATAAATGTATTCATTCTGCTGCTCCCCAGTATCTCTCCACACTCGTCCTTCCCTACACCCCTTCCCGTGCACTCCGCTCCATGGATAAATCCTTCTTATCTGTTCCCTTCTCCACTACTGCCAACTCCAGACTTCGCGCCTTCTGTCTCGCTGCACCCTACACCTGGAATAAACTTCCTGAGCCCCTAAGTCTTGCCCCATCCTTGGCCACCTTTACATCCAGACTGAAAGCCCACCTCTTTAACATTGCTTTTGACTCGTAACCACTTGTAACCACTCGCCTCCACCTACCCTCCTCTCTTCCTTCCCGTTCACATTAATTGACTTGATTTGCTTACTTTATTAATTTTTTTGTTTATTAGATTGTAAGCTCTTTGAGCAGGGACTGTCTTTCTTCTATGTTTGTGCAGCGCTGCGTATGCCTTGTAGCGCTATAGAAATGCTAAATAGTAGTAGTAGTAGTAGTATCATCGCCTGCTAAATTATCCCCTCAGTGCTGGGTCATGTAGGTTTGGAGGGTTTTTTTTTTTGCCAATGATGACATTAAGAGCCCCTTGGATTGATAGCCTCAAAAGAACGGAGTCTGTTGAGGTTTTTACCTCCATTTTTTCCCCAATTGTTATTCATAAAATATGCAGCTAAATACTAAATTATAACGTTGTGTCATCAGCATATTAAATTACTTCACTAGTTACTCCCATCTCTAGATCATTTATACATTTGTTAAAAAGCAGCGGTCCTAGCACAGATGCCTGGGGAACCCCACTATCTACCCTTTTCCATTGAGAATACTGACCGTTTAACCCTTCTCTCTTTTCTTTTAACCAGTTTTTAATCCACAATAGGACACTACCTCCTATCCCATGACTCTCCAATTTCCTCTGGAGTCTTTCATGAGGTACTTTGTCAAATGCCTCTGAAAATCCAGATACACAATATCAACTGACTCACCTTTATCCACATGTTTGTTCACCCCTTCAAAGAAATGTAATAGATTGGTGAGGCAAGATTTCCCTTCACCAAATCCATGTTGGCTTTGTCTCAATACTCCATGCTTTTGAATATGCTCTGTAATTTTGTTCTTTATAATAGTGTCTACCATTTTGCCTGGCACCGACGTCAGTAACAATAAATCCTTTTTATGAGATTTTTAATTAACAGGTTGTTTGGTTTTTTTCTGGTTTTTTTTAGCAAACCGGACCCTGATGCAGCACATTGCAAAACAAGCCACATGTCAGCGAATGTTCCAGCAATAAAAAATCAGCCTTATGTTAAGTGCTATTTTGAACTACTTTTAGAGAAATTGCAAAATGAAAAAAGAATATGTTTCAGTTTTAAATTAAATTGACTTTAATTGACTGATGAAGGGGTAGGTGAGCCAAGAGTTGAGTGGCTTTTGTGAAGAAATAAAAAAGTCACAGGTGAGGTCAATCCCACAAGTGATTAAATAGTTGGTTAGTGGTTGTTGCTATATAAGAATTCTTGAATTGTAGTAAGCACAGGGCATATTTGTCAAGCTCCATCTCTGACCGTCTTCAAATCTAAACTAAAAGCCCACCTTTTTGATGCTGTTTTTAACTCCTAACCCTTATTCACTTGTTCAGAACCCTTATTTTTATCATCCTCACTTTAATATTCCCTTATCTCTTGTTTGTCCTGTTTGTCTGTCCTAATTAGATTGTAAGCTCTGTCGAGCAGGGACTGTCCCTTCATGTTCAAGTGTTCAGTGCTGCGTACGTCTAGTAGCGCCTTAGAAATGATAAGTAGTAGTAGTAGTCTGCACAGAATCTTGCTACTCTTTTGAATTCTGCACAGAATCTTGCAACTCTTTGGGATTCCGGAATCTTGCTAACCTTTGTCCGTATCCCTTATTTGTCCTGTTTGTCTGTCCTAATTAGATTGTAAGGTCTGTCGAGCAGGGACTGTCTCTTCATGTTCAAGTGTACAGCGTTGCGTATGTCTAGTAGCGCTATAGAAATGATAAGTAGTAGTAGTAATTTATGCTGATCAACCCCTCGTTGTTTATATCATTTTGACCTATAATTTGAATTTAGGGAAATGATGCTCTGAGATTATGATTGTGTTGCTGTGGTTCCCAAACCTGGTCCTGGAGGCAGTCCTGCCAGTCAGGTTTTCAGAATAACCACGATGAATATTTGTGAGCTTTGCATGCAGTGACCAATCCAGGTTACAAGTACCTGGCAAGATCCCAAAACAGTACAATACATGTTATGCTTCTTATTCTAGAAATAAGCAGTGGATTTTCCCCAAGTTCATCTTAATAATGGCTTATGGACTTTTCTTCTAGGAAGATATCCAACCCTTTTTTAAACCCCACTAGGCTAACTGCTCTTACCACATTCTCTGGCAACAAATTCCAGAGTTTAATTACATGTTGAGTGAAGATATATTTTCTCCCATTTGTTTTAAATTTACTACTTTGTAGCTTCATTGCGTGCCCCCTAGTCCAACTATTTTTGGAAAGACTAAACAATTGATTCACTTCTACCTGTTCCACTCCAATCATTATTTTGTAGGCCTCTATCTTATCTCTCCTCAGCCATCTTTTCTCCAAGCTGAAGATCCCTAGCCACTTTAGTCTTTCCTCATAGGAAAGTCATCCCGTTCTCTTTATCATTTTTGTCACCTTTCTCTGTACCTTTTCTAGGTCTTTGAGATTAAGAAATAGGGGGTTCCCCTATAAATATAGAGAAGTTCTTTCCAAGGCACAGTTAACAAGTAGAGATATTCTACTGAGTAAACAGACTACCAGACCTAAGCCAGATATTGTTCGTACCCTGAGATACTCACATATGAAAGGCAACATCAGAAAGCCAGTCACAAACAATGGCATATCTTGGAAGTTCATGAGTGCTTTAGGGATCAAGACCTAGTTATTACATTTTCTAGGGAGAAAATTCTGAAAGAGAAATTGGTCCCTTCAGCGTTACCAGAGCTCCATTCATTCCTAAACGTTCAGCATTTTTCTGGTCATAAGAAATGCGGTTCATGTAGTGTATGTCAACATTCTATAACAGAAACCACATTTACACACCCACAAAGTAGGAAGGTATACTAATTGAGAAACAACTCTGATTGTAATACTTCCAAAGTGATATTTATTATTTGACATACATAGGGGAAATGAAGAGAATGATAAAGATGTGCATAATTGAACACCACATTTATTTAGATAGGGATGTGTCCACAGCTACTTTTGTGGCCTATTGGCATGAAACTGGACACTCTTATCGATGATTTACAGCTTCTGGTTTTCAAGTTTTACAAGCAAAGCTGGAGAGATGATGAAACAGATTCCCTTTTAGTATGTGAGGAACAAAGATTTATTTCTCAATTAAATTTAGTGCACCCACACGGGCTCAATTCATAGATTTTAAATCTTTTCTCTAATTTTCCTTGTGCTCCCTTATATATTGTTTTCCTTTCCCTTTTCCCACTTTTCTCACCATTCTTTCTTGTTTTCTTCTCCCTATTCTTTCCTTTTTTTTTTCTTTCCTTCTATCCATCCATTTCATCCCTTTGGTTTTCTCCCTTTATTCCCCATTTCCCCATTTTTCTTTTTTTCCTTTTCCTTTGTTCCTTTTGCATTCCCTTCCCTTCTCTTTCCTTCCCTCTCCCTTTCCCCTTTTCCCCTTGCTTCCCCTCCTTCTTCAACCCTCCTATCCTCTCCTTTTCCCCTTCCTTCTCCTCTCCCTCCTCCCTATTTTTTCCTCTCTCCTTTTTTTACCCTTTTCCTCCCCTTTCATATCTTCCTTCTTCCAACCCTCTTCCATCTATTTCCTCCCTCCCCTTCCCTCCGTCTTACCTCTTCCCTTTTTCCTTCCTTTCTGTCCTCTGTCCTTCCTCTTTCATTTTCTTTTTCCCTTGCCCTTCTTTTTCTGTCTCCTTTCTCCATTCCCCTCACCCCTCTCTCTCCCCTTCCCTCTTCTTCCCCACCCCTTTTCCCCTTCCCCCTGTTTTTTACATTTTTTTTCTTTTTTCCTCCTTTTCTCTCCCCTTCTTCCTCCCCACTTTTTTCTCCTTTCCCCCATTTTTCTTCTTCTCCTCCCCTCCTTCTCCCTCCTTCTCTTCTCCCCTTTTCCTCTTCCCTTTTTCACCTCCATCCTTTTCCTTGCTTTCTTCCTTTTCCTTTCTCCATCTCTATGTACTCTTTATATGTTATATAATATAGAAATGTGAAATGTACTATGTAGCATTAAGAGCTGACTTCAATAATAAATTGTTTTAAGTTCTTAATCGACTAAATACTTTTTTTTAATCATAAAATTGGTTAATTACTAATGATAAAATAATTCAGCTTCAAATCAAAAGCCAGAGTTTCTCTGTTAGCAGATATTTTTATACCACGAGGAAGGTAATTTATCACATTAGTATCCATACAGCCTGCAAGGAGGGATTGTCTGTTTATGCTCCTCAGTGCAAGAGAGGGTCTCATCTGTAGCATCTTAAGGCTAATGATGTTTTAATTTGGCAATTTTAGAGGCTACACAGAGGGCATAATGTTCTGTAGGTAATACGGTTTTTATTCAGATATGTATGGTTTTATTGCATTAAGGGCTGGTTTTACGACGCAGTGCTACCGAATAGCGTGTACTGAATGTGACAAAGCCCACAAAACTCCCGTGGGCTTCTTTGCATTCAACACATGCCATCTGGTAGTGCTGTTTTGTAGAAGAAGCCCCAAGAGTAAAAACATTATTTTTTTTTCGTTTACATACCTTGATCTCAGTCTTTCCTCATTATTAAGGGCCCTGTTTACAAAAGTGTGCTAGGGAGTTTACTGTAGATGCTCATAATGGACCTTATTTATAAAGGTTATGCTCCTAAATTTATGCTCCTAAAATATATGCTGCTATTTTATGAGCTTAATTTATGCTCATAAATTTATGCTCCCTAAATTATGAGCATAATCCATTTTGGAGCATCGAGTGTGCTTGTAATTTAGGAGCATAAATTTAGGAGCATCACCTTTATATAATAAGGCCCAATATTCCTATGGGCATCTATATTTATTTATTTATTTATTTATTTGTTATATTTGTATCCCACTTTTTCCCACATATTTACAGGCTCAATGTGGCTTACATAATACCGTGAAGGCATTCGCCAATTCCGGTTCGGGATTAGTACAAAATGTTGTATTGGGATAGGGAAGATAAGATTCAATCAAGTTAGGTTGAGGGAATAGGGTTTGTCATTGTCCAATACGATCTTTGATAGTGAAATGTTGCAGGGTTGAGTCACTTAAGTTGGGTCATTCGGATATGCCTTTCCGAATAGGTGAGTCTTTAATAATTTCCTGAGTTTTAGGTGTAATACAGACAGAGAGGGTAATACAGTATACAATCAGAGAAACCAAAAGAAAAAATGTAACACTGGGCCTTCAAGATTAGGACAACAGGAGTACTTTATTAGCCAGAGACCCGACACGGGCCGTGTTTCGGCGCCAACAAGGCGCCTGTCTCAGGGGTCAAATTGTGGATTTAACAGTCGTACAGAGTTCGAGTCGTAAATGCACATAAATAAATAAATAATTTTTCTAATGACATCATCTCAAACAGCTACTGAACTCTGTACGACTGTTAAATCCACAATTTGACCCCTGAGGCAGGCGCCTTGTTGGCGCCGAAACACGGCCCGTGTCGGGTCTTTGGCTAATAAAGTACTCCTGTTGTCCTAGTCTTGAAGGCCCAGTGTTACTTTTTTTCTTCTGAGTTTTAGGTGATCATAAGTTGTTTTCACCATGCGTGGCAATGCGTTCCACAGGCGCGTGCCTATGTAAGAGAAGTTGGATGCATGGGTTGTCTTGTATTTTAGTCCTTCGCAATTTGGGTAGTGGAGATTCAGGTAAGACCGTGATGAACTGGTACTATTTCTAATTGGGAGATTGATTAGGTCGATCATGTAACCTGGGACTTCACCATAGATAATCCTGTGGACTAAGGTGTAGATTTTGAAAGAGATGTCTTCTTTGATAGGAAGCCAGTGCAATTTTTCACGGAATGGTGTGGCGCTTTGGAATCGTGTCTTACCAAATATCAATCTGGCTGCTGTGTTTTGTGCCGTCTGGAGTTTCCTTGTGAGTTGGTTAGACACATGCTAAAATTGCAAGTGCACCTTTGTAAACAGGTCCCTAAGGGGCCCTTTTACTACGCCGCAGTATGCTCTACACGCGTGCAACATGTGCCCAAATGAGACTAGCGCCAGGCCAGTGCACCCTCCTGGTGATAATTTCAAGGTTGGAGCACGCCCATAACGCGTGGATGAATTATTTATTAATTTCTTCTACGCATGCCGGTTCTGACTGTAATCACTGGGTGACGGGAGAATTAAATCAAAGATGTGCTATGGACGTCATCTACTTAGATTTCAGCAAGGCTTTCGACACGGTTCCCCACAGGAGGCTCTTAAATAAACTAGACGGCCTGAAGATAGGACCCGAAGTGGTGAACTGGATTAGGAACTGGTTGACGGACAGACGCCAGAGGGTGGTGGTAAATGGAGTTCGCTCGGAGGAGGGAAAGGTGAGTAGTGGAGTGCCTCAGGGATCGGTGCTGGGGCCCACTGTTCAATATATTTGTGAGTGACATTGCCGAAGGGTTACAAGGTAAAGTTTGCCTTTTTGCGGATGACACCAAGATTTCCAACAGAGTGGATACCCCGGAGGGTGTGGAAAACATGAAAAAGATCTGAAGAAGCTAGAAGAATGGTCTAACGTTTGGCAATTAAAATTCAATGCGAAGAAATGCAAAGTGATGCACTTAGGGAGTAGAAATCCAAGGGAGACGTATGTGTTAGGCGGGGAGAGTCTGATAGGCACGGACGGGGAGAGGGATCTTGGGGTGATAGTATCTGAGGACCTGAAGGCGATGAAACAGTGCGACAAGGCGGTGGCAGTAGCTAGAAGATTGCTAGGCTGTATAGAGAGAGGAGTGACTAGCAGAAGAAAGGAGGTTTTAATGCCCCTGTATAAGACGTTGGTGAGGCCCCACCTGGAGTATTGTGTTCAGTTTTGGAGGCCGTATCTTGCGAAGGATGTTAAAAAAATGGAAGCGGTGCAAAGAAAAGCTACGAAGAGGGTATGGGATTTACGTTCCAAGACGTATGAAGAGAGGCTTGCTGACCTGAACATGTACACCCTGGAGGAAAGGAGGAACAGGTGTGATATGATACAGACGTTCAAATATTTGAAAGGTATTAATCCGCAAACGAATCTTTTCCGGAGATGGGAAGGCGGTAGAACGAGAGGACATGAAATGAGATTGAAGGGGGGCAGACTCAGGAAAGATATCAGGAAGTATTTTTTCAAGGAGAGGGTGGTGGACGCTTGGAATGCCCTCCCGCGGGAGGTGGTGGAGATGAAAACGGTAACGGAGTTCAAACATGCGTGTGATATGCATAGAGGAATCCTGTGCAGAAGGAATGGATCCTCAGAAGCTTAGCTGAAATTGGGTGGCGGAGCAGTTGGGGGGAAGAGGGGGTGGTGGTTGGGAGGCGAGGATAGGGGAGGGCAGACTTATACGGTCTGTACCAGAGCCGGTGATGGGAGGCGGGACTGGTGGTTGGGAGGCGGGAAATACTGCTGGGCAGACTTATATGGTCTGTGCCCTGAAAAGGACAGGTACAAATTCAAGGTAAGGTATACACATATGAGTTTGTCTTGGGCAGACTGGATGGACCATGCAGGTCTTTTTCTGCCGTCTTCTACTATGTTACTATGTTACTATGTAATCAGCACTTGGCGCACGCCGACCAGTCACCGCACGTGTAGCGTGTGATCCTTTACTGCGAGATCAATGGGTGGTGTTAAGGGCTCAGGCTGGTTTTGGGCACACGCTGGTTTCATTTTTATCACAGGCCCTTTTCCCATTCCATTAAAGAAAAGCCTTTTTTTTGTAGATGCGGTAAAAACTGGCCCGGCGCACGCCCAATACACGCTCCTATACTATCGCAGGTCACATTTTACCCCGGCTTAGTAAAAGGACACTTAAGTTTGTTTTATTTGACTGGCTAATTATCAAATTCTATTAATGAGCTGAAATGAAATTGCCTACGCTAATTGCCTGAAAGCGTATGTGGTATCAAGTTAGTGACTTTCTTTTTTTCTTATTTTCAAGTTGAGAAAAAGACCTCAGTAGTCACCGCGTGGCACCAGAACAATAATTGCACTCAATGCCCGCATTCATTTGATTCCGTTTCTATCGTTGGTCCAAGCTTTCACTACTGGTGTCACAAGAGAAGTGGACGCCATCTTTGCAAGATATCGTAATTTGCCTCTTGTTACTTGGCCCCCTAATGAAGCTCAATTGTAGCGTGAAACATTGAGCCCCGTTGGGCTATATTTATAAGCTAAGTAACATTATCTGTTTAAGTAACAGCTAAGCAACATGGTTCACTGGTGATAGTCAACCACACTTACAGCCCTTATTTACATACAGTGGAGTTTTTTTGGACCAATGATAAAAACGGAGTCAAATGAATGCGAGCATTGAGTACAATTACTGTTCTGCTGCTACGCGGTGACTACTGAGGTCTTGAAAATAAGAAAAAAAAAGAAAGTCACTAACTTGATACCACATACTAATGCCACTTTCAGGCAATTAGGGTAGGCAAGTTCATTTCAGCTCATTACTAGTATTATTCTCCATTTTATTTTCGCTGAAATTTGGTCTAGCGTTATCTGCATTCACAGCTAATTATCAAATTCTTCATGTGTGCTGTACTTAAGCACAATCAATTTGATATAAAATCAATATATTTCACTCAAGCTTTAATTTTGACCCATGTTTAATAATGTTTATTTTTTATTTTGTTTGTCTTTTTTTTTTTTTTTTAGTGTTCCAAAACCATTGCTTGGTGTAATTACTACAGGGTCAGGGTTTGTTGTATTAGGCACCAGGGAGCATGTACTGCATTTCTGTTTTCCCGCGCATTTTTCAGTATCAACAATAGAGAGGTATTGCAGGCTCTGTGCACTATGGTAACATTTCTAGATTTGATTTTTCTATACTAAACAGAATAATAGATCCCCTTTTTAAATATGATTTTGTACTGAACAGGCATAATGATGGAGATGTCTAGTCTCACAACAGCACGGTACATAATCAGTTGTGCTTCTGCTATGGGTGCACACATAGCAGATTTCATTTAGGGTCTTTGTTGTAATCCAATATTGTTTTGATATTGCACATTGTAATAACTTGTTCACAAGAACATTGATATTAACAGAATGCATTTTAATTGCTAGTCATGGTAATTCTTTATTAAAAAAAACTAGCCGTTAAGCCCATTAAAACGGGCGAGATTTCCAGCTACCCTCCTCGCCGCCGCTCCCTCCCCCCTACGTGCAGGGCCCCCTGCACTGACCTGACAGCGCCTCTCACCTCCGTGAGTCGGTGGCCCAACTGTTTGGGGAGGCTAAAGGGGGCGGTATTCGGGGTGGGGCCAGGGGTGGAGCTTAAATCCATAATTGTCTGATAACACACAGAAAAAAATAAATAAATAAAAATAAAAGTCACAATTAATACCTTTTATTAAATTTAGATATTAGATATGTATCATATGTCAAAGAATAAAGTGGTTGCTCAAAGCATATACTAAGCACAATCGCTCAACTGCAAAACACTCTGCACAACTTTGTGCAAAAACACACCCAGAACCTTGCTGAACCATAAATATTACACTGGGCAGAACCTAATACACCAATATACCACCCATACGGAAAATACAGACCGTCAACAATATGAAACAAGGATCATAATATCACAATTCTCATGTAGAGCCACAAAACATCCTAATTCATGTTTAATGTGGGATAAAATGCCATACATAAGTAAATAAATATAAAGATTTAATGTTGAGCACCTAATTCTCAAAGTGGACATATTCCAAACACTATAATGAAAATAAAATGATCTTTTCTACCTTTGTTGTCTGGTGACTTTGTTTTTCTGATCATGCTGGCCAAGTAGTCGATTCTGCTACTATCTGTCCTCTTAACTCCGTTTCCAGGGCTTCCTTTCCATTTATTTTTTTACTTTCTGCCTTTCTTCTTCATTTCTTGTCCTCGCTCCCCTTCCCCCCCCTCCAGCCATCCATACCCACCCATTGATTCTCTCCTCTCCCCTGCCCCCCCCCCTCCAGCCATCCACACCCACCCACCCACCCATTGATTCTCTCCTCTCCTCTCTGTTCCCGGGCAGATTTTCTAACAGGAGCTGCTCATCCAATCAGAGAGCTCTATTTGAATGCAGATTAACATACAGACACTCTAATGGGAATTTTTAGTCAAAAACTCTAGCTAAACCCTTCGTTTTTGGATCGAAGTTCACATTTTTGATCAGATCCATGCCCTAACATTAAGGCTGTAAACATTTCCAACAATTTTTACCCATAAATATGCAAATGAGAATCTCCCCAAAATGAACTAATTTGCATATAGCTTGAGCAAATTTGAGTACATAGCATACCAATCCCACTTCCTAGCACCTAAATTCTGCAATTAGATTTAATGCAAATACTTCTTAAAACTTATTTTTAGCACTTTTAAAATTTCAGGGGTCAGTGCAAGTCTCTTTGGTATGAAGTGCTCATGTGCAGGAATTCATCCTAGTTAAATATCTCCCTGGCAACCCAGGACACCTCCAGCCAACCCCCCTGCTCTGCTCTCCCACCAGTAAGGTAATCAAATTACAACTGGTTATACACAAGGCTAGAGACGACTTTCACTGCAGCTGCTGCTATTTAAACCCCCCAGAGCAGCGGGACTCGCGGGAGAACTGCTACTACTACTACTATTTAGCATTTCTATAGAAACAGCTGATCCATCCTGCTGTAGCTGCCCAAGCCTCTTATACCGGGCGCCTACGTCTGTCAACCAGGACTCCCAAGATTTTTAGGGAAACCGAGATAGGCAGGATGAACTCAGGAGTAATGTAGGAGGCCTGAGTTTGTTAAGTGGCTTACTAAAAGGACCCCTAAATGACTTGTCCCTATTTACAAGGAACTGCCATCAGATTTGAACTAGGCTTTCCTGGTTCTTAGGCAGCTGCCTTAACTATTAGGATGCTCCAACCTTTACAAAATAGACCTACCTTATGTACCTTTATGGACGATTTACATCAGGGGCGTAGCCAGACTTTGGCGGGAAGGGGGTCCAGAGCCCAAGGTGAAGGGGCACATTTTACCCCCCCCCCCCCCCCGCTGCCGACCCCCTCCCCCACCATTACCGATACACCCCTGCCGCCGCCGCCACTACCACCAACAACTTTGAACCCCCCTTGCTGATGACCCTCTCGACCCCCCTCCTGCCACCAACCCTCTCCCGTCGCCGCCTACCTTTGCTGGCGGGGTATATCAACCCCTGCCAGCCGAGGTCCCCTTCTTCCGGCGCAAGGCTTAGTTCTGTTTCTGTGAGTCTGACGTCCTGACTCACAGAAACAGAACTAAGCTTTGCACCGGAAGAAGAGGACCTCGGCTAGTGGGGGTTGGTGTCCCCCGCCAGCAAAGGTAGGCGGCGGCAGGGGAGGGTTGGCAGCAGGAGGGGGGTCGAGAGGGTCATCAGCAGGGGGGTCCAGGGCCAAATCTACGGGGGCCCAGGCCCCAATGGCCCCACGTAGCTACGCCACTGATTTACATAAGTACAGTTATAAAATGATCCCCCCCCCCCCGTCTTTCATTCTACATTTAATGTTTTTGCTAAACCCACAACACAGCATTGCTTTCCCTGAAAAAAAAAAAAAACTGATATGACATGGGTATTAATATCTTTTATATATGTGCCTGATATTATCTGAGCATCCAGAAATACATTTAGGTAATAGAATTTTGTGTCTCATGCTTATCTATACATCATATATACATCCAAAGAGAAAAGATTATTTTAACCCAAGTGCGTTATCAGAAAGCAGCAATCTCCTCCATAAACATTCAAAGTATGTCTTTTTCTGTCGCTTAACGATTCAAACAATAAAAAATTGTTTCTATTATTCGGAGTTTGATTCCTGATTGTGCTCCACTGACTGCGTTTGAGTGTAAATTGCTGTGCCAGCTCATGCAAGGAAAAAAGAAAACGTCGGGAGTAGACCAAATGTATTTCCAAACAGTGGATTTATTTAAAAACTCAATCAGTAAATTCAAAGGATTTGAAGCAGTCCTGCGTTTCTGCGCTCAACGCGCCTGCTTCAAGAGTCAAACAAGATGTCTCAGCCACTGATGACAATAAATAGACTAAAGAATCCAATGAAACGTAGTAACATAGTAAATGACGGCAGGTAAGGACCTGTACGGTCCATCCAGTCTGCCCAACAAGATAAACTCATTTTACATGGTATGTGATACTTTATATGTATACCCAAGTTTGATTTGTCCCTGCCTTTCTCAGTCTGTCCAGCACTGTTCCTGTACTAAAAGTCCTGAAGCTAACGTCGAAGCCCCTTAAAATTCACACTCCAGCCCATCTATATCTATTCAGTCACGATCAGGGCACAGACCATAGAAGTCTGCCCTGCACTGGTTTTACTCTCCAAATACTGGCGTCGTCAGCCAATCTCTGCTAAGATTCCATACATCCATTCCTTCTAAACAGGATTCCTTTGTGTTTATCGCACGCATGTTTGAATTCCATTACATCATAAGCAAATATCAAACAGCAAGGCATCACTAAGGAAACACGTTCCAAGCCAAAAGTGTGTCTACTAAAGACAGCTCATGTGGCATTCAAATAGTCAAATAAGCATGTCCTGATAATGGTGACATATGTCTATGGGTCTGTCTGTGTAAAGTGCTCAATATATGACAATTTGAATGGAATAACCCCTCGCCCCCCTTTTACAAAGCTACGCTAGCGGCTGCTGCACTGCAATGCCCACACTGCCCATTCACTAAGGTAGCTTTGTATGGGAGGGGGAATTAATGTACTTGGGGGGTCCTTTTATTAAGCCGCAGTAAAATGTGGCCTGAGGTAGTGTAGACGCGTGTATTGGGAACACACCGGGCCAGTTTTCACCACATCTACAAAAAAATAGCTTTTTTGAATGGGTCAGGAAAATGGCCTGCGGTAAAAACGAAACCAGTGTGTGCCCAAAACCAGCCTGAACCCTTAATTCTACCCATTGATCTAGCAGTAAAGGCTCACGTACTACACACGTGCGCCAAGTGCTGATTACCGCTGGAACCGGCGCACGTAGGAGGAAATACATAAATAATTCATCCACATATTATGACATGCGCCAAATATGAAATTACCGCCAAGAGGGTGGTAGTCTCATTTGGGTACACGCTGCATGCGTGTAGAGCCTACTGCGGCTTAGTAAAATGGTCCCTTGCAGGGGCATTTTCGAAAGAGAAGGGCGCCCATCTTCCGTCACAAATTGGGAGATGGGCGTCCTTCTCTCAGGGTCGCCCAAATCGGCATAATCGAAAGCGGATTTTGGGCATCTTCAACTGCTTCCAGTCGCGGGGATGACCGAAGTTCATGTCAACACTGTAGCGAAGGCGAGACTGGGGCGTGATTAAGAGATGGGCATCCTTGGCCAATAATGGAAAAAAGAAGGGCATCCCTGATGAGCATTTGGTCGACTTTATTTGGTCCATTTTGTTTCACGACCAAGCCTCAAAAAGGTGCCCAAACTGACCAGATGACCACCAAAGGGAATTGGGGATTACCTCCCCTTACTCCCCCAGTGGTCACCAACCCCCTTCCACCCTAATTTTGTTTTTTTGCCAGTCTCTAATGTCATACCCAGCTCCATGACAGCAGTATGCAGGTCCCTGGAACAGTTTTAGTGGGTGCAGTGCACTTCAGGCAGGCGGACCCAGGCCCATCCCCCCCCACCTGTTACACTTGTGCTGATAAATGTGAGCCCTTCAAAACCCACCATAAACCCACTGTACCCACATGTAGGTGCCCCTCTTCACCCCTTAGGGCTATGGTAGTGGTGTACAGTTGTGGGGAGTGAGTTTTTTGGGGGAGGGGGTGGGAGGCTCAGCACACAAGGTAAGGGAGCTATGCACCTGGGAGCAATTTGTGAAGTCCACTGCAGTGCCCCCTAGGATGCCCGGTTGGTGTCCTGGCATGTGAGGAGGACCAGTGCACTACGAATGCTGGCTCCTCCCATGACCAAATGGCTTGGATTTGGTCATTTCTGAGATGGGCGTCCTCGGTTTCCATTATGGCTGAAAACTGGGACAACCATCTCTGAGGTCGACCATCTCAACATTTAGTTCGCCCATCTCTAAGGTCGACCTAAATGTGGAGATTTGGGCATCCCCAACCGTATTATCGAAACAAAAGATGGACGCCCAACTTGTTTCGATAATACGGGTTTCCCCGCCCCTTCGCCAGGATGTCCTTAGAGATTGGCACCCTTAGAGATGGTCATCCCCGTTCGATTATGCCCCTCCATGTTACTTACCTCTCATCTTCTAGGATGAAAAGAATCATTGATTGGCTATTTAAATGAAGATATTGTGTAGATCCTGGTGTTGTGTTTAAATGCCAGAAAGATGCACTGAGGGGTCCTTTTACTAAGATGCGCTGAAAAATGGCCTGCGGTAGTGTAGGTGCGGGATTTGGGCACACGCAGAATCATTTTTCAGTGCACCTGTAAAAAAGGCTTTTTTAAAATTTTTTGCCGAAAATGGACGTGCGGCACAATGAAAATTGCTGCGCATCCATTTTGAGTCTGAGACCTTAACACCAGCCATTGACCTAGCTGTAAAGTCTCACGCGGTAACCGGGTGGTAATGACCTACGTGCGCCAAATGCCACTTGGTGCATGTCCAATATTCACGGCAAAAAATAAAAATTATTTTTCGGCCACGCGTATCGGACGGGCTCCAAAAATGAAATCACCGCAAGAGCTACATGGTAGCCTTGCGGTAACTCCATTTTGGTGCACGTTGAGAGTGCATAGACGCTTATGCGGCTTAGTAAAAGGGTCCCTGAATTATTGGATACAGTGATTTTATGTAAGTCAGAACTCCTGTCGACTTTTATAAAAAAAGTTTTCCATTTTGGTTTGAAACTACAGCATCATATTGAGCTTTAAAAAGAGCTTTAACAAAAGGCTGTGCTAAAATTAAGGAAGGATTTTAATTGATTTTTGTCAATCTAACACACTGCAGTGTGTGTTTAAATATATGATGTGAGGGACACAAAATGATTGTTAGTCTTCGCACACAATTGTGCTTTCTAATTTCAGTGAAATTGTGCTTTGATATGTTCCACAAGACATCTGATTGATCTGTGGACTATGTATTGAATTTTTTAAATAGGCTATTGCCATGGTTAATTCTGGAAAAGTAGCATTGCACTACCAAATATAAAAACTCTTTTATCATTTACTTTCCACTGATGTTTATCCCTGAAGCAGCAATGAATAGTGAAAATAGAGGGGCATAATCGAACGGGGGCGCCCATCTCTAAGAACGGCCCCGTAAAGGGGCGTCCCCGACCGTATTACTGAAACAAGATGGGCATCCATCTTTCGTTTCGATAATACGGTTGGGGATACCCAAATCTCAACATTTGGATCGACCTTAGATGGCCACCCTTAGAGATGGCTGCCCTTGGTTTTCGTCGATAATGGAATGATGAGGACTTGACAATCAGTGTTTAAGCATGGGTAACTGGGACTACACAGAGTGCTGAGTGTGGCTGTGGCCACTTTATTGGGTAGGCTGGATGGACTGTGCAGGTCTTTATCTGCCATCATTTACTTTGCTACTGTGTTACAACTCCAAAAGGGGCCTGGCTATGGAAGGTAAATGGGCAGGACAGGGGCATTCCCTGGATTTAGGTGTGATGTTATAGAACAATGTCATTCACTTGCATAACTGCCATTAGTTAGGCACCAGCATTTACACCAGGTTTTGGCAAGCATAAGTACTGTGTCCAAAGTTAGATGAAAGATCCATGCAAAGTTAGTATTCTGTAATGGTTGTGCATTCTTTGCAGAATATTAGTTTAACATGGATATTTCTTGTGCCTCGCTTTGGACACCGTTTACCTAACTCAGTGGTATGCTGGAGCCGGCTTTTATTTACGGATGTAGGGCAAGAAATGAAGAAGAAAGCAGAAAGTAAATAAATAAATGGAAAGGAAGCCCTGGAAATGGAGTTAAGAGGACAGATAGCAGCAGAATCGGATACTGGGCCAGTATGATCAGAAAAACAAAGTCACCAGACTACAAAGGTAGAAAAAAAATCATTTTATTTTCATTATAGTGTTTGGAATATGTCCACTTTGAGAATCAGGTGCTCAACATTAAAAGTTTATATTTATTTACTTATTTATGACATTTTATCCCACATTAAACATGAATTAGATTGGAACCTGGGACCATTTAATTTTTTTTCCTGGAGTAATGCATTGGTCCCCCCTCCCCCCCAGGCTCTCTCCCCGGCTATAGCCAGCTCTGCAATTTTTTTTGGGGGGGGGGCAGAGGTGGATGATTGGCGCAGAGGTGGGGGTGGACGTGAAGAGGTGGACCGGGGAGAGAGCCTGTTGTTAAACATTTACCAGCACACCACTGACCTAACTCCATCCTTAATGTGGATTATTGGGTTCCCTTCACCAAATTCAGCCATTGGAAATGCCTCTTCTAAATGTGGATAAAATGCACTTGTGGAACAACCAGGGCTTTTTTTGAGGGGGTACTTGGGGGTACTGAGTACCGGCACCTTTTTCATTGTCTACTAAAATTGACCCATGGTCCCCAAGATTTAATGAAAGAGCTCAAACTCTACACACCAATTCTGCCTTGTCATAGATTCTGTGACTGGTTGCAGGGGGCCTGGCTATTGTGGGGTGGGTCCCTTAGTGATCACCCCACCTCTGAAGAGTGGCCTGGCATTTGAGTACCGGCACCTTTTTTTGCTAGAAAATATGCACTGGGAACAACCCACATATATTTAACCATATTAATGGAGGACAGCTTTGGAACATAATCAACATTATATTCCTAAAAGATATTGATAATGGTGCTTCATGCATAACTAAAAGAGAAATACCTACAAATAAAAAATATAATTTGCTAGAAAAATCTAAATTGATGGATATTATGAATTCAACCAACTTCATTTCCTCTTAGCAAACAGAGATGGGCTGTGTCCTTCCATTTTTCAAATATATTATGGGAAACATTGCTCTTCAAAATTCAGCTATGTGCTGCCTACAAAGACTCAATATAATCAAAGATAACCTTAAAATTTCATAGACTATACAATACATTTTTGATGGATGGATGAATGGATGGATGGACACATTTTCTTAAGGCCAGGCTGTGATAGATGGAATACTTAGAAAATAGAGGAGAATGATAGAACAGTATCAATGTAAATACAGAAAAATCTATTACTAGATTCACAGTACCCTGAGACCTAACGTTTAACCCTAAACACAAACACACACGCTATGTAGCTCCATGTCGAGACAGTCCTGGATTTACCCCATTACATATATCAAGGGAACTCATTTGGGAAATGAGAGTTACATTCCATTTTGTGCACTGCATTGACGTTAGGAATGATAAGATTGTTCCCCAGAACATGGAGCTATGTGGTCACTGTAACACACCTTTAGGGCTGATTCCTTAATGATTACTCCAATTTATGTGCTCTTTATGCAGGTAAATGTTTACAATAATGATATATCTGTGCATATGTGTGTCTATACACATGTAAATGCCAATATTAACATAAGAACATAAGTATTGCCATACTAGGACAGACCGAAAGTCCATCAAGTCCAGTATCCTATTTCCAACAGTGGCCAATCTAGGTCAGAAGTACCTGGCAAGATCCCAGAACAGTGAAACAGATTTTGTGCTGCTTATCCTAGAATATGCGGTGGATTTTCCCCAAGTCCATCTTAATATTGGCTTGTGGACTTTTCTTGTAGGAAATTATGCAAACCTTTTTTAAACCCTGCTAAGCTAATTGCTTTAACTACATTCTCTGTCAATGAATTCCAGAGTTTAACTGCACACTGAGTGAATACATATTTTCTTTGGTTTGTTTTAAATGTACTACTTAGTAGCTTCTTTGTGTACCCCCTAATCCTAGTATTTTTGGAAAGAGTAAACAAGCAATTCACGTTTACCTGTTCCACTCCACTCAGTATTTTATATGCCTCTATCATCTATTCCTCAGCCATCTATTCTGCAAATATCTGCTTATATTTATTTGTTATATTTGTATCCCACTTTGTCCCATCTATTTGCAGGCTCAATGTGGCTTACATAATACCGGAGAGGTGTTCGCAGACTCTGGTGTGAACAAATACAAAGTGATGTTGTGGTAAGATAAGGTTCATGTGGAATGGTCACATTAGGGAATCATAAAGCGGAAGAGTTGTGTTATGTACATTACGTACTTTAGTTTTGCTGTGTTGCAGAGTTCAGGCATTTAAGTTGGGTCAGTAGGATATACCTTTTGAAACAGGTTAGTTTTTAGTGATTTCCGGAAGTTTAGGTGGCCGTATCTTGTTTTCAAGGCTTTTGGTAAGGCGTTCCACAGTTGTGTGCATATGTAGGAGAAACCGGATGCGTACATTGATTTGTATTTAAGTCCTTTGCAGCTTGGGTAGTGGAGATTTAGATATGTCCATGATGATTCAAATGTGTTTCTGGTTGGTAGGTCTATGAGGTCTGTCATATATCCCGGGGCTTCGCCGAAGATAATTTTATGAACCAGGGTGCAGATTTTGAAAGCAATACGTTCTTTGATTGGGAGCCAGTGTAGTTTTTCATGGAGGGGTTGTGCGCTTTTGCGCTTTCAAATCGCGTTTTTCCAAATATAAGCCTGGCTGCCATGTTTTGAGCGGTCTGAAGTTTCTTTAATGTTTGTTCTTTGCATCCCGCATAAATTCCATTGCAGTAGTCTAAGTGGCTTAGTACCATTGATTGTATCAAGTTGCGAAATGTTTCCCTCGGGAAGAATGATTTCGCTTGTTTGAGTTTCCACATTGAGTGGAACATTTTCTTTGTTGTGGATTTCACTTGGCTCTCTAGTGTTAAGTTATGGTCCAGTATAACGCCAAGGATTTTCAGGCTGTCTGAGATAGGGAGGGTGCTGGGGGTGCTGATACTTGAGGGGTTGTCCGCACTGTATTGGGAGGAGAGGATGAGACAGTGTGTGTTTAGTGTATATTAGAAAAGAGGCATGCACAGGGAGGGACTTAGGAGGGGTTTCCACTTACGGAAGTAAGTTACTTGCATCCCTGTAACCTTTAGGTACCCACACTTATGCCAGCTCTACGGCTGGTGAAAGTATTGGAGTCTATGTTATGTACCCTGATACTAGGTTACACTGCTATTCTGTAACATAATCTAGATGCTTATGATATAGAATAAGCTCCTATCAGGCAGCTTTGAGGTGCCTAAATAGAGACACCTAGTTTAGAATAGATAAAGAGTCACCACTGCATAGTTAACCTTTAGGCATGGAGTGTTATGTCGCTAACTCAAGCATGTCTGCCTCTGTGCTGTCTATTAGGTGTCAACATCTGACTTCACATGCACAAATTCTAATCAATGGCCCGCATCATTTTTTTGTAATTTGAAATAATTTTTAAATATTGTAAGGAGGAGGTAGAAGGAAGGCAGAGAAGAGCTGATAGTGACAGTAAGCAAGGAAAGGAGAAAAACCCTCAGAGGGGAAAAGGGAGGAGGAGACTGATGAAAAGGGAAGAGAACTACAGAGCCCAGCAACACTTGCAAGGGAGGAGGGAACAAGAGAAACAGTACCACAACTCCCAGCAGGTAGTAGAGTCAGGGGGTGATTGGGAGATGGAGGATAATCAGGGGGAGGAGCAGCACCTGGGAGAGAGGGTGGGGGAAGACTCCATGGAGTGGGAGGAGATTGAACTAGGAGAGGAAAGAGGTTGGTGAGGAGCAAATGGAGTTCTTTTGCTCCGGACAAAGGGAGATGGAAAAGGAAGAGACTGCAGAGAGAGAGAAGCCAGAGATTTGGGGCTGCTAAGTGACAATGCCTAGATGCGGTCTGGCTTCATGGAACTGTGGGAATTAATTACCTTAAGGAGGTCAGTCTGAACATTTGTGGGAGGTTGTCAGAGTGTTGGTGTCTGGCAAATGAGGGTGGTGAAAATGCCTCTAACTCCTAGGCAGTAGCAGAGAGGAGAGGAGGAATAGACTGAACCACAGGTTTTCCAAAGTCTTTAGCTAATTCTAAGACTGAACTGTTATTTGTTTGGTGTGTTGGAAAAGTGAAGTAAAGTGCACGGAGACCAACAGCTGTGGTACAGTGAACATACTGTTTTTCCCACTGGTACCGCGGTGGAATAAAGTACTCTGCAGGATAAATTTGGTACTGTGAATAATTACTTTTTGCAAGTGCGCAGAAGCAGTTCCTCTTAGGAGGTGGATTAGCCCCAATTGTGTGGGTGAAGACAGACAGCACGGAGAGGTGCGGGTCGAGAGCGGACAACACGGAGAGGTGCTTGCTGACAATATACATAAAACAGCTTTCTCAAAAAGTGGCCTGCAGCAGTGCGTGCGCGTCTTTTGGACGTGCGTTAGGACAGTTTTTACCGCGTCCTGGTAAAAGGGCCTTTAAAGGATCCGGGAAGTGGACATGTGACAAAATAAAAACCAGCACGTATCCATTTTCAGCCTGAGACCTTAACGCCACCCATTGACTTAGTGGTAAGGTCTCATGCACTACCCGGGCGGTAGGCAAGCAGCGCATGCCCACTGCCGTTTACCGCTGGGTAACCGCCATATGGTAGAAAATAGAAAATATTTTTTACCACATGTTTTTGGCATGTGCCAAATTCAGAATTATCACCCGGAGGCACATGTTAGCCAGGCAGCAGTGGCGATCCTTGGTAGGCTGCCACCCGGGGCAGATCACCGCTGCATACCCCCCCCCCCCCCCCCGGGTGCATTCTTACCTGCAGGGAGCAGCCACGCGGCTGTCGGTTCTGCAGGTTCCTTGCTCCCTCTGCCCCGGAACAGGAAGCAACCTGTTCCGGGGCAGAGGGAGCAGGGAACCAGTGGAGTCGATAGCCATGGGTCTGCTTTCTGCACTTCTCCAGCGGCGTGCACCCGGGGTGGACCGCCCCCACCGCCCCGCTCTCGGTACGCCACTGCCAGGCGGTAATGCCAAATTGGTGCATGCTGGATGTGTGTAGGCCCTTACACACCTTCGTAAAAGGCCCCATAGTGTTAGACAGCAGAAAGGGAAATGGATGTTAAATATTCGTGGGCTAGTACTCCTGCAAAATGAAGCGCAAAGTGGTCTCTTTCAGAATTGGTTGGCTTTTTGACAAACCTTTTAACAATGAGGCCTTCAAAAGGTAGTAAAACAGGCAGATCTCTCAATATGCCGATTATTCCCTGAAATGAAATAATGTATGTCTGCATTTGGCATTCTGTGTGCCTGCTTTGGAAGCGTGATTCGGCTCGTCTGTATCAACATCTTTAGGGGTTTAGCACCACTGTATGCACTTTTTCAAAATCTCTCTATGGACGAGCGGCATCACGTTCGTTGAAAATAAACCGGGCAACCATTTCTTCATTTGCAATAAATTGAGCAAAATTCATGTTTTCTTTTTCTAAATTAATGCACACCTTTTTTCTCATTTGCTTGTTTTTTTATGCTTTTTTTTTCATTGTTACTCAAGTTAAAAAGGCAACTTGAAACACCAAGATCATACCCTTTCTTGTGTGACAAGTAGAACCAATTCAGCCCTACTAGGAAAATAATTCTGGTGAAATTCATTAGCAAATGGGCCTTAATACACACCAGGGGCTTAGCCAGACTTTGGCAGAAGGGGAGTCCAGAGCCCGAGGTGAAGGGGCATATTTTAGCCTCCCTCTGACTCCGCCACCCCCCTCGCCATTACCGCTCCCCCCCCCCGCCACCACCACCAACAACTTTGACCCCCCCTGCCGCCGACCCTCTCAACCCCCCTCCATCCGCCTACCCTCCCCCGCCGTCACCTACCTTTGCTGGCGGGGGACCCCAACCCCCGCCAGCCGAGGTCCTCTTCTTCCTTCGTTCTGTTTCTGAGTCTGACGTCGTGCACGTTGTATGTGCAGGATGTCAGACTCGGAAACAGAACAGAAACAGAACAAAGCCTTGCGATCTGCAAGACTTCGTTCTGTTTCTGTGAATCTGAGGGCAAAGGGAAGGGAAGGGACAATACACTATAAGGCTGTGGCCAGATCTGGGGAGTTACAAGTACAATGAAGTCAGGAAAGGTGGAAAGAGTCCAAAATGGTCCAAATATGTTGGTAGAAAGGACTACAGGTGATATCTGTGAAGGGACGAGGTGAGAGCGTCGAGACAGGCCAAGGTGAAAAGCAGGCTGCTGAAGAAGTTGAGAAAGTCTGGCGACTCGTTCTCCACAGAGCTAGCAATGCGGATAAGTTGGACCCCTGGGCTTTGCACTGCTGCCATGGTATGGCCGGTTCCGGGATCAAACAGCCCTTCTTCTGTACCACCACTCCCGCTGATAAACTCCTCCCTCGATGCAGATACCCAGTCTTCCTGCAACGGGACTGAACCGTGAAGCGTGGCTGATGAACCCCGCACTGTGCCCGACAGCACCCACTGCCCGTATCCTCCACCAGCAGCACTTCCTCGCTTGAGTCCGCTGCAGAGAAATCTCCCCGCAGCACTGTGGGCCTGAATGCCAACCCTCCCGGCATCGGCCTCCCTCAGTGTCGCTGGCGGGGACAGAAAAGCGAGCAGGGACTGACCCAAAGATGAGCAGAGCTCCGCGGCAGCCCTTGAAGTATTTTTTTTTTCTGTTTTCAGATTTGGAAACAATTTAAATCCTGTGATATGAAGATGAAGGTCTACACCCTAAAAAACAAAATATTACATACATGACCAGCTATCACACATTACACAACCACCTAAAGTAACCCTAAACAGGCCAGGGCTTGCAAATATATATAGAGACATGCACATAAGTATTCTTGAGTAGATATATTTCTATGTTCTGATGTGAAAATAATTTGAATCCTGCCATATGAGAAGTCTGCCCTGTCAGCTTTGTGCTTGTGCCAAAGTCAGGTTATAATTTGTGTTTCTTAAACCGCTTGGAAATTGAATTTATTTTATTTTTGTTACATTTGTACCCTGCGCTCTCCCACTCATGGCAGGCTCAATGTGGCTTACATGGGGCAATGGAGAGTTAAGTGACTTGCCCAGAGTCACAAGGAGCTGCCTATGCCTCAAGTGGGAATCAAACTCAGTTCCTCAGGACCAAAGTCCACCACCCTAACCACTAGGCCACTCCTCCACTGTTGCTACTATTTGAGATTCTACATGGAATGTTGCTATTCCAACATTCCATGTGGAAGTCGGCCCTTGCAGATCACCAATGTGGCCGGCCGCACAGGCATGCTTCTGTGAGTCTGACGTCCTGCACATGACGTCAGACTCACAGAAACAGAAGCCTGACAAACAGAAGCCTGACCAGCCTTCTACATGGAATGTTGCTAGTGGAATAGCAACATTCCATGTAGTATCTCCAATAGTATCTATTTTATTTTTGTTACATTTGTACCCTGCGCTTTCCCACTCATGGCAGACTCAATGCGGCTTACATGGGGCAACGGAGGGTTAAGTGACTTGCCCAGAGTCACAAGGAGCTGCTTGTGCTGGGAATTGAACTCAGTTCCTCAGTTCCCTAGGACCAAAGTCCACCACCCTAACCACTAGGCCACTCTGATTTTGTAATTTTCTTTGCACACACCTATGCTGTAAGAAACAGGAGGAACGACTGACTCAACCATCTAGTGGACAGGGCTCCATATTGGTGACGAGTAATCCCAAATTCTAATCTCTAGGCGGGATAGCCAAAGCTGCGATTACAGTTGAGGAAGGATTAACAACTTGCACGGAAATAGGGTTGCCATTGCAATCCAGATTTGCCCGGCAGTTGATCCAGTCCTGGGCTGCAACATTACACGCAGGGATTGTAGTTGTGATTTCCTCAATGAATTCCTTAAGAAAAACAAGACTACATTCCCTAAATGCAACGTCATAAGCCCAGGACTGGATCAACCATGTTGAGCAAATCTGGATCCAGTAGGCGTTCCTATATGGGAGAGATTGACGAAAGAAAGCAACACTGAAAATAACAGTAATGCAGGACCAGCTTTAGCAATTTTAGGGCCCTGTGTGGACAAATGTGGTGGATTTCTTTATCTTAAGATCTCAAGTAGAGAGGTGTGGTAGCCGTGTTAGTCCACTCTTAAAGGTTATCAATAGAAATCAAACAAAATAAAACATGGAAAAGAAAATAAGATGATACCTTTTTTTTTTTTTTTTTTTTTTTTTAATTTTTAACAAGAAGCTTTATTGGGTGAAACCACAAAGTACAATTCAAAACTGTACAGTCACTTATCATACAGGTTCCTCTCACATTAATTTCCATAATACATAAAGACTCCTAGTGTAATTTCCATAAAAAGCAAAAACATTTCTTGTCACATTTAAACCTTTTATAACCCCCCAGTAACCCCAAAGAACTCCCCCCCCCCTCCCTTCACTTCTCCATGTCTCATCCCAAAAGATGACTCCAAGATCCATATCTATGATAACGATGTGTTTACTGGTGCCCAAATCTGTTCCCATTTTGCTAGGGTTTTACGCTCCTTAGCCATTAGTTTTTCCATATTACTTATATACCACACCAAATTGTACCATCGCCGTATTGAGGGACATCCATTCTGTTTCCACATCCGTGCTATCAGCAATCTAGCTGCATTGATGCAGTGTTTTGCCAGCTGGCTCCCCTGGCTAGTGAGCCCCATGATTGGTCTATTAAATAAAAACACTGCAGGGTCCCATGGTATGTTACCCTCCACCCATTTATTCACCCTGCCTCGTACCGATTTCCAAAATGCTTGTACTTTTCTACAGGACCACCAAATGTGTCCCATTGTGCCAATCTGTCCACAGCCTCTCCAGCATAATTTCGATGCCCCAGGGTACATATGATGTAGCCTTGCCGGGGTGAGATACCAGCGATATATTACTTTTGTACAATTTTCTTGGATATTGACTGCTCGAGAGCTGTGAACTGAGGCCCGCTCTATCTGTTGCCACATTTCAGGGGTATATGTCACTCCCAATTCGCTTTCCCACTTATCCCGGTGTCTACAACTAACCCCTAGGGAGTCCCTCAAATGGCTGTATAACTTAGAGATCAAACCCTTGGATTTTTCAGTTTCCACACATAGTTGCTCTAAAAAAGTAACTTCCCCACATAACTTACGCTTCAAACCTGCTGTCTGAAGGAAATGAATAATCTGATTATATGCATATTGGTCTTGCTGAGGTAAGTCATATTCACTAGCCAACTCCCCAAATGTAATGAAGCGCTCATCTTTCATTAACTGCCCCCACCAAATCAATCTAGTTTTCCGCCATTTAATAAAAGGAGACAGTGTGCATCCAGGAGGGAATGCTGCATTGTAAGCTATAGGTGTTAGTCGTGATTCATAGAATCCTTTCATTCTCTCTAGTTTGTCCCAACAAGAAAAGGTGTATTGAATGATTGGATTTAAGGGTTGAGGTAAATATCGATATCTAGGTGCCAGCCAAAGTAATTGTCCCAACCTTAGTGGGCTCTGTATCATATACTGCTCTATCTGAATCCAAAGCTTATGTTCTGATTCATGGAACCATTCTATTGCAGCTTTCGCTTGGGCAGCTCTGTGATATAGCCCCAAATGTGGTACCCCCAGTCCACCCTTACTTTTCCTAGCTGCATATAAACGGGACCTAGGGAGACGAGCCCTATGACCCTGCCATATAAAGTGTTCTATTCTGGTTTGGAGCAAATGAAGCATACGATTATTAATTGGAAGCGGTATAGACTGAAATAGATATAGCAGACGTGGGAGAATATTCATCTTCACAGTTGCCACTCTCCCAAACCACGAGAGATGCAAGGGATCCCATCTATCTAGATCTCTCCTAATTTCCTTAATTAAGGGCAAATAGTTGGCTGTACTCATGTCATTCAATTTACTGGTAAGTATCACCCCCAAATACCGTAATCCCTGCTTGACCCAAGTCAACGGATATGTCTGACAGCAGGTCTGATAGTCTCTCTCCTCCATCCCCACTGCCATGGCTTCAGTCTTTGTATAATTAATTTTAAATCCTGATACTTGACTATATGCCTCAATCTCCATAAATACTGCTGGTAGAGATGTTAAGGGTGAGATTAAGGTCAACAAAATGTCGTCTGCAAAAAGAGCAATTTTTGACTCCCATCTCCCCGCCTTCAGCCCTTGGACACCCGGGTTGGATCTGATATTATGAGCTAAAGGTTCCAGTACTAGAGCAAATAATAAGGGGGAGAGTGGGCAACCCTGACGAGTTCCTCGAGATAACTCAAAAAAAGGGGAAGAGTTACCATTAATCTTAACACAGGCCCTAGGTGCAGTGTATAATTCTTGCACCAACCCTCTAAACATAGGTCCAAACCCAAACTTTTGTAAGACCGAGTGCAGAAAGGACCAATGCACCCGGTCAAAGGCCTTCTCAGCGTCTATACTTAGCAAACAGCATGGGGACTTTTGCTGCTGCGCCAAGTACATGACGTCCATCGTCCTTCTAATATTATCAGAGGCTTGTCTGCCCATTATAAAGCCTACCTGATCAGAGTGTATTAGGGTCGGTAAAATACCCACCAACCTAGTGGCCATTACTTTGGCCAGGATTCGTACATCAACATTTAGTATAGAAATCGGGCGGTACGAAGCACATTCAGTTATCTCCTTATTGGGTTTGGGAATAACTGCTATCCAAGCATCCTTCATGGTTGGAGGCAAATTCCCTCCTTCCCTAACAAAATTCAAACCTCTGTCAATATAGGCGCAAGATATGGGGCAAATGTCTTGTAATATTCTCCAGTATATCCATCCACCCCCGGAGATTTGCCTGTCTGCAGTGTCTTGATAGCTTTAAGGACCTCCTTAACCTCTATCGGAGCTTCCAATGTGCTCCAGTGCTCCGGGAGCAGGACTGGAAGATTTAATTCCTCTAGATATGCTTGGATAGCAGTATTTTGTATAGAGGAATCTTTAGTATATAATTCAGCATAAAATTCCCTAAATCGCTCTCCAATAGCCTGAGATGTGGAAAGAGTTGTGCCCCTTTTATCTTTAACTCGGAATATGTTCCTGTCCATCCTAAGTTTACGTAAACGTAGGGCCAGTTGACGGTTAATTTTATTTCTTCCATTGTACGCATGGAGACGGAGCTTCTCATTAATAAACTCAAGGTCTCTAAAAAGCAGCTCATCTAATTGGAGCCTCGCTTCCTGAAGAGATCTATATATCCTAGGTGAACCTGTTTGCTTATGAATAATCTCAAATTCTTCAATCTTACCCCTCCAGTATCTCTTTAGCGATTCCCGTTGCCTCTTAAGGCGACCCGCCACTTTCATAAAGTGGCCACGGGATACCGCTTTCAAAGCGTCCCAGACAATAGCAATGGAAGGGCCTGAATCCAGATTAAAATGTAAATATTCTTTAAGCATCTTCACATAATCTGCACAGATGTGTTCATCTTTTAGCATAGTGTTGTTAAAGGTCCACCTTTTATGTCCATCAGCTATCCCAGAGAGGGACAATAATACCTCACAGGGTGCATGATCTGAAATAGTAATATTTCCAATCTGTGTATCTTTCACTTGTCCCCCCAGTAATTTATCTAGAAAAAGAAAATCTATACGGGAATATGAGGCATGTACTGAAGAGTAGAATGAGTAATCCCTATCCAATGGATGCCCATCCCTCCATGTATCAAAGAGACCCATTTCTTCCACCCATGTAGCCATCTGACCCGCCAGTGTTCTATCCGTTCGGGAGACAGGTCCCGATCGATCTAAGTTCGGGTCCATGGTAACATTAAAATCACCTCCCAATATGAGTTGGCCTCCTACCATAGGTCTAATATTCCTCTTTAACGTTTTTAAAAAGGAGGTTTGGTTTGCATTCGGCCCATATATAGATCCCCAAGTATATTCCTTAGCTTCCAGCATTCCCCTAATAAGAAGGTACCGCCCTGCTGGGTCTCTCTTAATTTGCTGAACTTGTATTGGTATACTATCATGAAAAAGTAAAGCCACTCCTCGCTTCTTACTATTGGTAATATCAGAGGCAAAATAGATTTTTGAATATGAGGTAGGGTGAAACAAATGTTCATGTGCTCGTTTCAAATGTGTTTCTTGTAACATTACCACCTGTGGATGCAATCTGGCTAATTCTTGATATATCAACTGTCTTTTTCTCGGAGAGTTTAAACCCTTAACATTCCAGGTTATTACTTTTAGATCTGGTAGCATCTAACTTCCTTAATTAGAGACTGCATATACCAGCACCTATAGTAGAATCCTTCCCATTTACAGACATAGAAGAAGATTAAGAATCCCTCCCACCCACCCTCCCCAACCCCAGCCCCAACAATGTATTCCATGTGTGAAGTGTAGAAAACAGAAAAAACTCTTCCCACACTCACCCACATGAAGCTCCCAACAAGGTCAACAGCCTCTCACACCGCCCGATTCCCTAACCTCCCTTCATCCCTGAAATACGACTCTTCAGTTCAATACAAGTGCACCTTTCTTTTCACTTCTCTGGGTGCTCTCTTATCATGAATAACAAAATCTTAGTGTTGTCCCAGTTCAAGTCACAGATCGTGTTGTCGTCTTACGCAGCTTCTTTGCTTTATTGAAGACTTGTTTCCATTGATGAACTTTATCCCGCGCCTTGCTGGCCGCTGTTGTCTCCTCCGCTTCCAGTTCCATTAGGCCTGCTACTTGAAGAAGTTGTTTCGCATCTGCTACAGTGCGTGCTCGATATGATTTGCCTGCTATAACAAAGCAGAGGGCAAATGGGAAGGCCCATCGATATTTGATATTATGTTTATTCAAAGTGTCCAGTATTGGTTTCATCTCTCTACGCCATTGCAATGTATTTGCTGACAGGTCTTGATATACTGTTATCAAAGTCTCATTATACATTAGTTCTTTCTTCTGGCGTGCCAAAGCAAGTAATTGCTCTTTTTCAGTGAATTTCCAAAACCGAACAATAATGTCTCTTGGTCTGTTATTTTGCGAATTACCCAGCGCTCTATGGGCCCTCTCGACCTCTGGTAAAGGCATATCTGGCTGTGCCGCTAGAAGCTGTCCACAAACCTCTTGCACTATTTTCAAGACCTCTTCCTGGCTCCCTCCTTCTGGCACCCCACGAAATCGCAGATTTTTACGTCTACTGCGATTTTCAATGTCATCTATCTTATATTGTAGGTCAGATATCTGCGTTGTAGTTCCTTCCTCACGTAGGTGCATTTGTTGTACTACTTCCACGTGCTCATCCATCCGCACTTCTAGATCTTCTATACGGGTACCTACTTCTTTAAGTTCACCTCGTAAATTATCAATGCGCTCTACTATGTCCGCTTTCATATGCGCTAAATCTTTTTTCAAATCCTTAAGCAAACGAGCAGAATGTGAGTTCCTCACACTGCCTGTGTCTTCTTCCGATCTTTCCGACTCAAAATCTGAGGCCTCTTCGAGGTGTGGTGAGACATGGCGCGAGGGCGTTTTAGATGTACGCTGGCTACTGCGCATCGCGCTTTTCGCCTCTGAGTTCTTTAACTTTTGTGCCATTCTACCTTCCAACCTTTCAAACGAGGTTCGATCAGCGGGAATGAGTCAAAATGCGTCGTATTTACTGCTATAGTTCGCTATTTTAGCTGGATTACTCGGGAGCCACAAAATCAGGCTTCCATCGAGGACAGTGACGTCACCGGAAGTCAAGATGATACCTTTTTTAATGGACATAATACATTTCTTGATTAGCTTTCGAAGGGCAACCTTCGAAAGCTAATCAAGAAATGTATTAAGTTATGTCCAATAAAAAAGGTATCACCTTATTTTCTTTTCCATGTTTTATTTTGTTTGATTTCTATTGATAATCTTAAGATCTCAAATGAGCCACCACCAGCACCACCACAGTTCAGTATATTCCACCTCTCCGAACCCATCTCCACCATGTTCCAGCATCTGTCCCTCTCTTTGCATCCTTCCCTTGTGATCCAGCATCTCCCGCTTTCTCTGACCACCCCCACTCCCACATTGTACCTTAAACAGTGTCTCTTCCTGAATCCACATACATACGCACTTGATTGCAAAACCACGTGTTAACAAGTACGCAAGCACACAATGCATTCTTCTACCATGTATGTACGCACTTGATTGCAAAATCATGTGCATATCTAAAGTCCGGAAATGGCAATCGCCATAACGGCAAATGTAAGCCACATTGATCCTTCAAATGGGTGGGAAAATGTGGGATATAACTGCTACAAATAAAATACATAAATAAATCTAGAGTTCACTAGCAGCATCAGCAGCGATTCAACAGCATTGCCAGGGGCAGCACTGAAACATTTCCTATGCAACTTCTCACCCCTGCAGAAACAGGAAGTTACATCAGATGGGGCAGGACACTGCAGAGAGAAGATTCCAGGACTGTTCTCCAGCAGCACAAGTGAATCACGGCTGATACCAGCAAACTGTAGACTCAGGGAGAGACACCATTTAAGGTACAATGTGTGTGTGTGTGTGGGGGGGGGGGGGCAGGGGTGTACTGGTAAATTTTTAACAAGCTCTTTCTCCGGACGTAGCCAGATCTGCAGTTGGAAGGGCCAGGGGTGGCCGGGTGGGGTGGGGTGGGAAAGCAACACTTGCCTCTCTCTCCTCCCTCCCTTTGTGCGGGCATGCTAGGCATACCTTTGCTGGCAGCCAATAAATGGACTGCCACCACTCCCAACGTCTTGCTCTGAGCAGCATGCTGGAACTTCTCTCACATGCTCGAGAAGTCCCAGCCTGCTGCCCAGAGCTGGAAACAAGGAGCGGGGAGCAGCAGTAGTCTATTTACTTGGCTGGCAGGGCTCAGCATCCCCACCAGCAAAGTAAAAGATAATTCAGCAGGAGACCCAAGCCCACATTTTGGGAGCCAGTTGTTAAAGTAGCCATGGAGGGCCCTACTTTAACAACCGGCTCCCAAAATTCTTAAAAACTTAACAACCGGCTCTTGCGAGACTGTGAGAGCCTGCTCCAGCACACCACTGGGGGGGGGGGGGGGGGGGTGTCAGAGAAAGGGGAATATATAGGACCACAGGTGGGGGGGGGGGGTTTGAAAGAGAAGTGCAGATACTGAACCATAGGAGAGATGGGTTGAGAGAGGAGTGAGATATGTGGATCCAAGGGGAAGAGGAGAGAAATAAAGGTTAAATGTGGGGCCCCTAGGAGCCTTAGGCCCCATGCGGGCTGCTCCCTGCTTAAGGCCAGCCCTTCAATGATGCCAGTTAAATCCTGCCCTCTTAATCATAAAATGTTAATGCGATCCTTGATCTGTATAAGCTGATTAAGGAACAGCAACAGGGAACAAATTAGTGGGCACACATGAGAACTGCTTGATGAGGCAAAGATGGGAGAGGAAAACAAAAAAGGAAATCCAGGAAGAGGAAGATCAAAAGAAAACATATTAAAAGACACAGGATGAAAAATAGCATGCTACGTGAATTATCTCGCTTGAGGTCACACCACATCAGTCACATAGTGAGAGAAATGAATCAAAGTGTTTTGTCATTTTTGCCTTTAAAAATAATCAAAATGCTCCTTCAAATTCTTTGTTTAAAAAAAAAAAACCTGAACCTGTAATCTATTACTTGAAAGCGTAATTATGTCGTGGGCAATCAGTAATTGCTTTCATACCCCTGACTACACCATCAATGATGTGCCACCCCATGGTCTGCTGTGGAATTTGGAGCAATAACACATGAGGCATAGGCAGCAGGAAACACCATCAATTGTCTATGTGTTTTTGTTCATTGAGCCACTAAAACTGAGGGGTTCCCACGGAAGGAGGGCGAGCCCACTGGGAACCTGTATGCTTTTAGTAGATGGTTCAGTTCCACATTGTATGAGATTTCATTACACAGGATAAGAAAGAAAGAAAGAAAGAAAGAAAGAAAGAAAGAAAGAGAAAAGCAGTCCCAGCCATGGATGTCTGTTTTTCTTTGATCACTGGAACAGTCTAGAAAGAAATTCTAATAGGAAACTGAGCTTTAAAAAACTTATCTAATTTATTGGAATAACATAAAAAATTAATGATATCCAGACGCTCAAAAACCAGAGTTAGTTCCAAGTAATTTCTGTTCGGTTGTAAAGAGGTCTCAGTAATAAATATAATGAATGTTGATGAAGGCAAGTTATGAAAAAAAAATGTCTAAGATTTCAGGAAAACTGTAGTGCCCATACCGCACTCTTGCACTTGAGAGAACTTTTCTGGAATGTCTTTGGCTGACTACTTCCGCGACAAGGTCCAGAAGATCAACCTCGAATTCACCACAAAACCTTCTCCTCCTCTTCATCCTATAACCCACTCCCTCAACCCACCAACCCAGGCCTCCTTCTCCTCTTTTCCTGATATCACCGAAGAGGAAACCGCCCATCTTCTCTCCTCCTCGAAATGCACCACCTGTTCCTCAGACCCCATCCCCACCAACTTACTTAACACCATCTCTCCTACTATCACCCCCCCCCCCCCCATCTGTCATATCCTCAAACTCTCTCTCTCCACTGCAACTGTCCCGGACACCTTCAAGCATGCTGTATTCACACCACTCCTCAAAAAACCATCATTTGACCCTACCTGTCCCTCCAACTACCGCCCCATTTCCCTCCTACCCTTCCTCTCCAAGATACTTGAATGCGCCGTTCACAGCCGTTGCCTTGATTTTCTCTCCTCTCATGCCATCCTCGATCTGCTTCAATCCAGCTTTCACCCCCTACACTCTACAGAAATGGAACTATCTAAAGTCTGCAATGACCTGTTCCTCGCCAAATCCAAAGGTCACTACTCCATCCTCATCCTCCTCGACCTATCCGCCGCTTTTGACACTGTCAGTCACAACTTACTTCTTGACACACTGTCCTCTTTTGGGTTCCAGGGCTCTGTCCTCTCCTGGTTCTCATCTTATCTCTCCTATCATACCTTCAGAGTACACTCTCATGGTTCGTCCTCCTCCCCTATCCCGCTCTCTGTTGGAGTTCCTCAGGGATCTGTCCTTGGACCCCTTCTTTTTTCAATCTACACCTCTTCCCTGGGCTCCCTGATCTCATCTTATGGTTTCCACTATCATCTTTATGCTGACGACACCCAGCTTTATCTCTCCACACCAGACATCACTGCGGAAACCCAGGCCAAAGTATTGGCCTGCTTATCCGACATTGCTGCCTGGATGTCCAACCGCCACCTGAAACTGAACATGGCCAAGACCGAACTTATTGTCTTCCTACCCAAACCCACTTCTCCTCTCCCTTCACTCTCTCTCTCAGTTGATAACGCCCTCATCGTCCCCTTCTCATCTGCCCGCAACCTCGGTGTCATCTTCGACTCCTCCCTCTCCTTCTCTGTGCATATCCAGCAGATAGCCAAGACCTGTCGCTTCTTCCTCTATAACATTAGCAAAATTTGCCCTTTCCTCTCTGAGCACACCAACCGAACTCTCATCCACTCTCTCATTACCTCTCGCCTTGACTACTGCAACCTACTCCTCACTGGCCTCCCACTTAGCCATCTATCCCCCCTTCAGTCCGTTGAAAACTCTGCTGCACGTCTTATCTTCTGCCTCAACCAATATACTCATATCACCCCTCTCCTCAAGTCACTTCACTGGCTTCCGATCAGGTACCGCATACAGTTCAAGCTTCTCCTACTAACCTACAAATGCACTCGATCTGCAGCCCCTCCTTACCTCTCTACCCTCATCTCCCCTTACGTTCCTACCCGTAACCTCCACTCTCAAGACAAATCCCTCCTTTCAGTACCCTTCTCCACCACTGCCAACTCCAGGCTCCACCCTTTCTGCCTCGCCTCACCCCATGCTTGGAACAAACTCCCTGAGCCCATACGCCAGGCCCCCTCCCAGCCCATCTTCAAATCATTGCTCAAAGCCCACCTCTTCAATGTCGCCTTCGGCACCTAACCACTACACCTCTACTCAGGAAATCTAGACTGCCCCAACTTGACATTTTGTCCTTTAGATTGTAAGCTCCTTTGAGCAGGAACCGTCCTTCTTTGTTAATTTGTACAGCGCTGTGTAACCCTAGTAGCACTCTAGAAATGGTAAGTAGTAGTAGTAGTAGTACTTTAGGGCTGGTATTACTTCCTGTAACTTTCTCATAGTTTAGAGCCTTAGAGGGAATTCTATAAATGACACCTAAAGTTAGACATCAGGAAGATCTGTGTTAAGCTACTATTCTGAAAAAGATATTTTGCACGACACTTACGCCTGTTGGTCTGTGGGAGCACAAGGCCCCTGACCTGCAGGAGGCACTATTTAGTACTAAGAACCTGACTTGAAAAGATACAACCTCAGGCCAGTTTCATCTCTAAGGCTTGTTGCTTGAATACGCCTCAAGGCTATGTGCAGTGAAAAGGACATTTGCTAAATACAGGGAAATGTTGTTTACAGAGAACTGTGACCTCATGGTCACAATAACTCTGCCATTGTAGTCCAATGTTTTGGCTCTCCAAGCCACAACATTGGAAAAATCACAAATCTGTTGTTCTAGACTGAGAGTCACACCTTACCCAAGGGAAGGGTATAAAAAGCCTTTGGAAAAAAACCCATGAAGTTATCTTTGTGTTATCTGGATCAGTTCACCTGGGAGTTGCCATCAATGAAGTAGCTGAGAGCCCAGATCCAATCTGGCCACATCATGAATACATGAGAGGCTCATTAAACTGATGGCCTTGCCATCCGCTCCTGCCTGCCCTGCATAAAGAGTGAAAGCACCTAATGGCCTGCTATCTGATCCTGTCTGCTGTCTGACCATCCCTTGCAACTCTTCCAGCCTCCTGAGATATTCAATGGCTCCCTGACCTGCTCTACCTCTGGTATCTATGAAAGTGAAAGAGCTTTTTCAAATGTCAGGTTGTAACTGTTCTTGTCACAAGTGTCAGAGAGATAGGGGTCCTAATTAGTTCAGGACTAAGGTAATGTGTGCATTATCTTTACCTAACCTTGACAGGTGCATAATTACTCATTGCTTTACCATCATTATAGGTAATTTAGTATAAGTACCTTATCTCTGATTTACATTGTTTCTACTGCTGCCAATATAATAAATTAGTTTTTATATTTTTATAATATGTGAGCCTTGTGTCCCATTCTTTTCAGTGTGCATTTTTGGTCTGTAATGAATTTGGGTCTGTAGTTGGAGGGACGTTTGTGAGTGCTACCTTACTTTATTTTGTCACTATCTGTACATTCCCTCATAGCCTGCCCGCTATCTGAGGTAAGATAATTGTGTACACCCCACAGGTGTAAATGCCGGCAGGCAAACAATTGCAGTTGGGTACAAAAATTAGCTTATTCTATAACACTGTGCCTAAGTTCTGGGAACACCCCTTGCTTGCCTGTGCCCCTCCTATGACCATACCCCCCTTTTGAAATGTGTACTATAAACTTTAGGTGCACTTGTTATAGAATAGGGCACAGGGCAAGTAAATCCAAAAGAATGACAATTAACAGCAATTATTAATGAATGGGTCATTAACTAATTAGTTTATATGCAGATCTGGTGACCTATATAGAGTCTGAGGGTTAGTGCCCTCAGGGGCTCTTTTATTAAACTGTATTAAACAGTTGACATAGGGTTTTCATCATGGTAGACAGTAGCACTGGCTTATTGCAGTAATGTGGAAAGACCTCTAGGGGTCATGGCCAGTGGTGTAGCTACATGGGGCCGGGGGGGCCTGGGCCCCCCATAGATTTGGCCCTGGACCCCCCTGCAAGATTACAGACTGGAGACTAAGCAGGAGCAGGCTGGGAGTGCAACAAACACACACAGACAAGAACTCATCTGAAGACCTGTGTTGCAAAGGCAAGGCATAAAAGTTCCCAGGTGCTTCTCATTTTTCCCCCCAAACCCACCTCCCCACGCCCCCCATTTTCTATTTCTGTTGATGGCTCTCTCATTCTCCCTGTCTCCTCAGCTCGAAACCTTGGGGTCATCTTTGACTCTTCTCTCTCCTTCTCTGCTCATATCCAGCAGATCGCCAAGACCTGTCGTTTCTTTCTTTACAAAAGAAAAACCAGGGTCTCTATCAGGAAAAACACAATGAGAGAACAGGTTATAATACAAAAAGTAATTAAATATATAAATAATTAATATATGTGTGGAGTAATCTCAGAGTAATGACTCACCCAAGCGAGGAAACGCGCAAGCGATTTATACCTCTAGGGGTGGACAAGCTTCTCAATCATTGATCTACTCCATATTTTTAAATTTTTAGTGAGCAAAAAAAAAACAGTGCTCTAAAGGAAACTTAACCTCACTCAAAGTGCTCAAAATACCTGTTCTCTCAAAGTGCTTCACCTGAAACACTCACTCTAGCACTCAATAATAATGCAGCATAAGTGCTCTCGCTTAAATCTTCAAACTCTGAACCCCTTAATAGTTCATCCTTAAAAATTACTATTGTCCTGGGAGGCAGGAGAAAAACATTTTAAAGAAAGCTCTTAGCTTTAATAAAGGTTGTCCCGCTGACAGGACGTATGTAAGTCCAAACAGTCTTGAATATCACCATTCAAAACTCCCACCAATTACTTCTTTGAAACACATAAAATGCGTCGGGAACAATTGCAGTCTATCCAAAAGGTCCCACGCACTGTTGGTAACTTTGATAGTTTAATGATCCACGTTCATCCATTCCAAAATAATCTTTCAAATAGACCCCTTCAAACCTCTGCAAGTTTGACTCTGAAGGGTTTCGTTATCAACTTCATCAGGAACTTCAGAGATGAAACGGTCTGGTAAGCTGGAAATAAGCTGGAAATAACATGCCTCTTTCTAAATTGTTACTCCTTACTGGTCTAGAAGTGACCATTTTAAATGTTCCCTGGCAGGAAATGATGTCACGACACAGGCTCCTCCTCCCTGTATCCGCCCAACCAATCTTGTGCAAAAACAAAATAAAATAAATTAAGTTTTTGCACAAGATTGGTTGGGCGGATACAGGGAGGAGGAGCCTGTGTCGTGACATCATTTCCTGCCAGGGAACATTTAAAATGGTCACTTCTAGACCAGTAAGGAGTAACAATTTAGAAAGAGGTACGTTATTTCCAGCTTATTTCCAGCTTACCAGACCGTTTCATCTCTGAAGTTCCTGATGAAGTTGATAATGAAACCCTGCAGAGTCGAACTGTTTTATTTGCTCACTAAAAATGTAAAAATATGGAGTAGATCAATGATTGAGAAGCTTGTCCACCCCTAGAGGTATAAATCACTTGCACATTTCCTTGCTTGGGTGAGTTATTACTCTGAGATTACTCCACACATATATTAATTATTTATTTATTTATATATTTAATTACTTTTTATATTATAATCTGTTCTCTCATTGTGTTTTTCCTGATAGAGACCCTGGTTTTTCTTTTATATTTGATTATATTACCAGATGTTTATTCTGTGGTTTTTTGCTATTACAGTTGGTTTCTTTCTTTACAGCATCCTTAAAATCCTCCCCTTTCTTTCCGATCACTCTACCAAAACCCTCATCCACACCCTTGTCACCTCTAGTTTAGACTACTGCAATCTGCTTCTTGCTGGCCTCCCACTTAGTCACCTCTCCCCTCTCCAATCGGTTCAAAACTCTGCTGCCCATCTCGTCTTCCGCCAGGGTCACTTTACTCATACTACCCCTCTCCTCAAGTCGCTTCACTGGCTCCCTATCTGTTTTCGCATCCTGTTCAATCTTCTTCTACTAACCTATAAATGTACTCACTCTGCTGCTCCCCAGTATCTCTCCACACTCGTCCTTCCCTACACCCCTTCCCATGCACTCCGTTCCCTGGATAAATCCTTCTTATCTGTTCCCTTCTCCGCTACTGCCAGACTTCGCTCCTTCTGTCTCGCTGCACCCTACGCCTGGAATAGACTTCCTGAGCCCCTACGTCTTGCCCCATCCTTGGCCACCTTTAAATCTAGACTGAAAGCCCACCTCTTTAACATTGCTTTTGACTCGTAACCACTTGTAACCACTCGCCTCCACCTACCTTCCTCTCCTCCTTCCTGTACACATTAATTGATTTGATTTGCTTACTTTATTTTTTTGTCTATTAGATTGTAAGCTCTTTGAGCAGGGACTGTCTTTCTTCTATGTTTGTGCAGCGCTGCGTACTCCTTGTAGCGCTATAGAAATGCTAAATAGTAGTAGTAGGAGTGTTTATAAGGGCCTTTACTGATGATGTCACAACTAAGAATGAGGCTTGGCTAAAGGAACACCAGAACGAGGCTTGGCTAAAGGAACACTAGCGGTCCTGGGACCTCTTCTTTTCTCCATCTATACTCCTTCCCTTGGTACTCTGATCTCATCCCATGGTTTTCAATATCATCTTTACACTGAGGACTCCCAGATCTACCTCTCCACACCAGAAATCTCAGCAGGAGTCCAGACCAATGTATCAGCCTGCCTGTCTGGCATTGCTGCCTGGATGTCTCAGCGCCATCTGAAACTAAACATGACCAAGACTGAGCTTCTTATCTTTCCCCCTAACCAACCTCTCCTCCTCCCCCATTCTCTATTTCTGTGGATAACACTCTCATCTTTCCTGTCTCATCAGCTCGTAACCTTGGGGTCATCTTCGACTCCTCCCTCTCCTTCTCTGCACATATTCAGCAGACTGCTTAAACCTGTCGTTTCTTTCTCTATAATATCACCAAAATTCGCCCTTTCCTTTCTGAGCACACTATCAGAACCCTCATCAACACTCTTATCACCTCTCGCTTAGACTATTGCAACTTGCTTCTCACAGGTCTCCCACATAACCATCCCTCTCTTCTTCAATCTGTTCAAAATTCTGCTGCACGACTAATATTCCGCCAGTGTCGGTATGCTCATATTAGCCCTCTCCTCAAGTCACTTCACTTCCTATCTGTTTCTGCATACAGTTCAAACTCCTCTTATTGACCTATAAGTGCATTAACTCTGCAGCTCCTCAGTACCTCTCCACTCTCATCTCTCCCTATATTCCTCCCAGGGAACTCCATTCCCTGGGTAAATCTCTCTTATCGGCACCCTTCTCCTCCACCGCTAACTTCAGACTCCGTTCCTTTTATCTTGCTGCACCATATGCCTGGAATAGACTTCCTGAGCCGGTACGTCAAGCTCCATCTCTGGCTATCTTCAAATCTAAGCTAAAAGCCCACCTTTTTGATGCTGCTTTTAACTCCTAACCCTTATTCACTTGTTCAGAACCCTTATTTTATCATCCTCACTTTAATATTCCCTTATCTCGTTTGTCCTGTTTGTCTGTCCTAATTAGATTGTAAGCTCTGTCGAGCAGAGACTGCCTCTTCATGTTCAAGTGTACAGTGCTGCATATGTCTAGTAGCGCTATAGAAATGATAAGTAGTAGTAGTAGTCTTTGGGATTCCGGACCCTTGAGACTCTTTGGGATTCTACATGGAATCTTACTACTCTTTGGGATTCTGAACGGAATCTTGCTACACTTTGTCCTTATCCCTCATTTGTCCTGTTTGTCTGTCCTAATTAGATTGTAAGCTCTGTCGAGCAGGGACTGTCTCTTCATGTTCAAGTGTACAGCGCTGCGTACATCTATTAATGCTTAAGAAATGATAAGTAGTAGCAGTAGTCTTTGGGATTCTGGAATCTTGCTACTCTTTGTCCTTTTCCCTTATTTGTCCTGTTTGTCCTGATTAGAGATTGTAAGCGCTGTCGAACAAGGACTGTCTCTTCATGTTCAAATGTACAGCGCTGCTTACAGTCTAGTAGGTGCTTTAGAAATGATAAGTAGTAGTAGTAAGGCTGAAATGCTGGAACATCAGAATAGGACTGGCATGATTTCTGGAACACTATTGGGAAACAGGGAAAAAGCAGTCCACAGCGGCCATAGGGCCTGGTCAATTGGAGGAGAGGTGAGTATAGGCGCAGGGTACAGCCACAATTGTGACAGTATAACTTCCTAATGCTTAGTTTGGGGTTGTCTATATATTTTGCATAGTAAGCAGTTCTGGCTTTCCTAATTGCGTGCTTGTACTCTTTGCATAGACGCCTCCAGATGGCCCAATTGTCCTCATGTTTAGATTTAGCCCAGATCCTTTCTTGATGCCTACATTTTGCTTTGCCTCCAGAATATCATATATAAACTAAAAGAAAGGTTTCCTAGAATACCTCAGTTTCTTTTTCTCAGGTGCAATTCTATTCAATATTGCCCTGCTAATGTCATCCTAAAATTGAAAGAAATTAGATGAGAAGGAAGATGGCAGCTGATTTAACAGTATATTAGACTAAAATTCACTAGTATGAACTCTACCCTTGATTGTGCAGAGGGTTCTTTTATTTGCCAAAACATTAACCGCTATCAGGCTTATTTTTGAAAGAGAAGGGTGCCCATCTTTCGACACAAATCGGGAGATGGGCGTCCTTCTCCCAGGGTTGCCCAAATCAGCATAATCGAAAGCCGAATTTGGGCATCCTCAACTGCTTTCCGTTGCGGGGACGACCAAAGTTTACGGGGGCGTGTCGGAAGCGTAGCGAAGGCGGGACTGGGACGTGCCTAACACATGGGTGTCCTCGACTGATAATGGAAAAAAGAAGAGTGTCCCTGACGAACACATGGGCAACTTTACTTGGTCCATTTTTTATTACGACCAAGCCTCAAAAAGGTGCCCAAACTGACCAGATGACCACCGGAGGGAATTGGGGATGACCTCCCCTTACTCCTCCAGTGGTCACCAACCCACTTTCACCCTAAAAAAACTTTTTAATTATTTTTTGCCAGCCTCTATGCCAGCCTCAAATGTCATACCCAGCTCCATAACAGCAATATGCAGGTCCCTGGAGCAGTTTTAGTTGGTGCAGTGCACTTCAAACAGACGGACCCAGGCCCCATCCCCCCAACTGGTAAATGTGAGCCCTTCAAAACCCACCAGAAATCCACTGTACCCACATGTAGGTGCCACCCTTCACCCTAAGGGCTATGGTAGTAGTAGTGTACAGTTGTGAGGAGTGGGTTTTATTGGGGGTTGGGAGGGCTCAGCACACAAGGTAAGGGAGTTATGCGCCTGGGAGCAATTTCTGAACTTCACTGCAGTGTCCCCTAGGGTGCCTGGTTGGTGTCCTGGCATATCAGGGGGACCAGTGCACTACGAATGCTGGCTCCTCCCACGACCAAAGGGCTTGGATTCGGTCATTTCTGAGATAGGCGTCCTCAGTTTCCATTATCGCCGAAAATCGGGGACGACCGTCTCTAAGGACGACCATCTCTAAGGTCGACCTAAATGTCACGATTTGGGCATCCACGGCCATATTATCAAAACGAAAGATGAACACCCATCTTATTTCGATAATACGGGTTCCCCCACCCCTTCACCGGGACGTCCTGCGAGGACGTCCTCAGGAAAACTTGGGCACCCCTTTCGATTATGCCCCTCCACGTGTACCTTCCAATTAAGTGTCAGAGTTAACTTGTTATGGTCAGACCAGGGAACAGGAGACCACATTGTATATGTGATAAAAAAGTTAGTATTGCCAGTAAATCTATATGATAGAAGATCTAACTAATGGCCTTTGATATGAGATGGACCATCACTGAAAAGGAAGAATTTCCAATAATTAAGAAATTCTGTAAAAATCCTAGTGTGAGAGTCGTGTAACGTGTTCAGATGAAGATTAATATCACCAGGTTTATTTGCATTAAGGGGTGGGCTTTACATTTCTATGCCCTGTGTCCATTAGTCATCAGGGATTGGAGGATTCATGCGGGAGGGCTTCTATATTTCTGGAGAAATCTGCCACTATGAGTTTGCACTCTAAACTTGTTCTTTTCATGACCATGACAGAGCTCTTTATTGGCCTGCACTGAAATGCTGTTTTTTTTGTATTGCTGTGGCTGAGCAGCTCAGCAACTCTCTTCATTCGGGTGGCAGGGCTTGTCATCCTTGCCACCCGCAGATTGTTTCTTGTTCTCATAGTAACATAGTAGATGATGGCAGAAAAAGACCTGCATGGTCCATCCAGTCTGCCCAACAAGATAAACTCATATGTGTATACCTTACCTTGATTTGTACCTGCCTTTTTCAGGGTACAGATCGTACAAGTCTGCCCAGCAGTATTTCCCGCCTCCCAACCACCAGTCCTGCCTCCCATCTTTTTAACGGACACTAGGCGGCCACTGGACCACCAGGGACCATTTTCTTGGGGTTTGGGGGGGGGCTGGAGACCCGCCGGATCTTCAGCCCTCCCTGACCCTGGGGGGATGGGAGACCGGAGGTCCCATGGACCTCCAGCCCCCGTTGCTCGGGGCAGGGGTAGTCAGGGCCTGGTGGTCCCATGGACCTCCAGCCCCTGTGTTTGACAGGTTTGGGCTTTTGACAGCCTAGACCTGTCAAACAAGTGCGGGAGGATTGTGCTGAGCGCATGCTCGGCACAATTCGCCCAAACTTCTACCCCATGATCAGAGATAATTGCGCTGTTTAAATTTGCATGCATTATCTCTGGTCATAGGTCTAATAGTGCCCTGCACTGTTCCAGCGCTATTTCAGAGCGCTGTTTGAACAGCGCGGGGCTTTAGATCATCTGCCTGTGAGTCTCCTGCAACTTTCCAGGGGCGATGTCAGAGACCCATTAGACCCCTGCAGATGTTCTGTGGCAGTGAGAGCCTTAAGCTACAGCTTGGAAAGTACTGACTATCTGAAAGTCTTCTGATAGAGATGCCTGTGCTTCACTGGGTGATTTACACTAAGACTATTTCTGGACCCTCCTTGAGGAGGTTCAGGGTGTGTGTACATCTTTAATGGAGGGGAGAAAGGGATCAGGATTAGGGATCCTACTCTAAGTTTTTCCCTCTTCTCCTTTCTCAGAGCATGGCAGTATACAGTTTTCAAGGGTAGGGCTGTTGACTCATGTTTCTGTGAGAAATGTTACATTTCTTAGGCTAGTGCAGGCCTCTCAGGTTTCTCTTGGTTTCCATGGTAATCCTGCACCCTCTGTGCTGCCTTGGTGGCATTTGCTCTGTGTGTACTGTTTACATCAAACTAGTTTTATTCAGGAGGGTGGCTGGCCTTTCAGCCTGAAGGTTACAAGTTCATGGCTGGTTTTATCCATCCTATTAGAAACTGTGGGCTCTATCTCTACCTGCTGGTAGAGGGACATAACCCACAAGTCTGTGGATTGATCTGTTGGGACTAATGGAAAGAAAATTATCAGGTAAGGACTAATTTTACCTTTAGGGAATCCTAGTAGAGAGGTTTCAACAATGCTGAAAGTAAGCCAGGTGTGCTTTATGAGAGGCAGGATTAAGGATGCACATTATCCCTTTCAACTTCTAAACAGCTTGTAGATCAAATGAAAAATACACTTTGAAGTGCCTGCATACAAATGCTAGAAGCCTAAAAAAATAAGGTGGGTGAGTTAGAATATATAGCACTAAATGATGAGGTAGATGTAATAGGTATCTCAGAGTCTTGGTGGAAAGAGGACAGTCAATGGGACACTGTGTTAACAGGGTACAAATTGTATCGCAATTTTGCAACAGAGTGGACACCCCGGAGGGAGTGGAAAACATAAAAAAAGATCTGAAGAAGCTGGAAGAATGGTCTAAGATTTGGCAATTAAAATTCAATGCGAAGAAATGCAAAGTGATGCACTTAGGGAGTAGAAATCCAAGGGAGGCGTATGTGTTAGGTGGGGAGAGCCTGATAGACACGGACGGGGAGAGGGATCTTGGGGTGATAGTATCTGAGGACCTGAAGGCGATGAAACAGTGCGACAAGGCGGTGGCCGTAGCGAGAAGGTTGCTAGGCTGTATAGAGAGAGGTGTGACCAGCAGAAGAAAGGAGGTTTTAATGCCCCTGTATAAGACGTTGGTGAGGCCCCACCTGGAGTATTGTGTTCAGTTTTGGAGGCCGTACCTTGCGAAGGATGTTAAAAAATGGAAGCGGTGCAAAGAAAAGCTACGAGGATGGTATGGGAGTTGCGTTCCAAGACGTATGAAGAGAGACTTGCTGACCTGAACATGTATACTCTGGAGGAAAGGAGGAACAGGGGTGATATGATACAGACGTTCAAATATTTGAAAGGTATTAATCCGCAAACGAATCTTTTCCGGAGATGGGAAGGCGGTAGAACGAGAGGACATGAAATGAGATTGAAGGGGGGCAGACTCAGGAAAGATGTCAGGAAGTATTTCTTCACAGAGAGGGTGGTGGATGCTTGGAATGCCCTCCCGCGGGAGGTGGTGGAGATGAAAACGGTAACGGAATTCAAACATGCGTGGGATAGGCATAAAGGAATCCTGTGCAGAAGGAATGGATCCACAGAAGCTTAGCTGAAATTGGGTGGCGGGGGGAAGAGGGGTTGATGGTTGAGAGGCTAGGATAGGGGAGGGCAGACTTATACGAGGTCTGTGCCAGAGCCGATGATGGGAGGCGGGACTGGTGGTTGGGAGGCGGGAAATACTGCTGGACAGACTTATACGGTCTGTGCCCTGAAAAAGACAGGTAAAATCAAGGTAAGGTATACACATATGAGTTTATCGTGGGCAGACTGGATGGACCGTGCAGGTCTTTTTCTGCCGTCATCTACTATGTCTACATCACCAGCTCTGGCACAGACCGTATAAGTCTGCCCTCCACTATCCTCGCCTCCCAACCACCAACCTCTCTTCCCCCCGCCCTGCTCCGCCACCCAATTTTGGCTAAGCTTCTGAGGATCCATTCCCACTGCACAGGATTCCTTTATGCATATCCCACGCATGTTTGAATTCCGTTACCGTTTTCATCTCCACCACCTCCCGTGGGAGGGCATTCCAAGCATCCACTACCCTCTCCGTGAAAAAATACTTCCTGACATCTTTTTTGAGTCTGCCCCCACCATCTCATCTCCCACCATCTCATCTATTCTTAATAGCAAAGCCTTGGCTGCCCACCACCTGCAGCTGACAGGTGGTTCTTAATTGAAGCCATGATTCTGTTTGCACAAAGAGAGACAAGGAGACAAACATATAGATTGATGGATAGACCCTCCCTAAAGGATTCTATGAGATAAGCGAAACACACCTAGATGAGCAACCAGCATGGAATATGTTTGCAGAAGAACACATACTAGATTTGCTTAAATAAATAAAAAATAGAACATATTTTCTATCCCGCTAATACACATTCTCTGTTCCTCTTGCCTTTAATACTGGTGTGCCTGCTGTGTTCAAGAATAAACTTGATATACGGTAAATGTTCCCTTAGATTTACTACTCCATTAGCAGGGCAAAAAAAATGGACCCTTCAAGATAAGAAGGTGTGTTTTACTAAAAATCACTCTGATGAGTTTATTATGAAATTATTTTTGCTGCGGTGGTTTAAAAAAACACCCAGTGAACAAGTCTTAATCATCAGTGGATCATTTTATTTGCATTTATCTCGAAAGAGTTGATCATAGGGTTGCAATTTATCATGCGATGTATCCATAAAACAGCTTGATAGTACACACAGATATTCTCTTTACAAGGAAGATGTAGTGTTTATTCATAACCAGCTAGTAGACCACAACATTATTCTGTTTCATTTGCAATATTAGGCTGCTAGCAGTTCAAATTTATTGTGTAAACTGTACCAAATGCAGGTTTTTGCTCTTAAATATGCAACTGAAGTCCTGGATGCAAATAATGGATTAAAGCAATATGATTACATGACTGACTTAACCATTAATCAGAATCATTGGTCACCCAGCTTCTGCTGGTGTTGGTGTGTTGGGGTGGTGGGGGGGAGAGAACATCTTTAGTCAAAGCAAAACAATAAGTCCCGACAGCTGAACAAACACAAACCATCACAAGAATTGTACTTTTACATGCAGGTAAATGACCTGAAAACAGGAATAATGAGTCAGATGATCAAATTTGCTAATGACAAAAAGTTAAGTTGTTAAATCACAAGGGGATTGCAAGAAATTGCAAGAGAGGGGATTCCAAGATGGCCGCAAGCTTATGCGACTAGCTGCAGCACTGCCTTACCTTGCAATGCCTAAGAGACGTGGAAAGGCTGCTGCCCGAGCCCCCCAGACTCTTTCCACGATGCCTGGACCGATGGATCGGTTTGTGCAGCTGCAGAGGGCTGGTGAAGAGATTGGGACCGACTCGAAACAAAGTGCTGTCGAAATGGAGGAGTTAACAGCGTCTTTTGGGTTAGAAACAGCATTGAGTCCCGATGAGAGAGCTCCGCCTCCATGACCAACGGCAACGAGTTCCCTGCTCTTGAGAGCGACGGCGTCTTCCCAGGAAGATGATTCAACGTCGACTTCGCTGGGGACCCAGGAGATAAGAGGTTAATACCTCTAGAAGAAACTTGTTTGCCTAAAGTGACAATGGAGGGTTTGGAAGCGATTGGGGAGAAGAAGGCTGAACGAGAGATCATATTTCCTTCAGGACTCACTACCAAACCACAGGAGGTAACATTAGATTCATTGTGGGACCTTATGTCCCAGTTGGGACAAATGTTTCTTTCTCAAACAACCAAACAAACTCAATTTATAAATGAGATTGAACAAAAGATTGAAAAACAAAGAATGGAGGTTGTAAAGATGACACCTAGATTAGATATAGTGGAACAAGGGGTAAAGAAGTTGGAAAATATACAGTTTTCAATTGTGAAAGATGTTTCCAATTTAAGGTTGAAATCGGAAAATTTTGAGAACTATGTTAGGAGTCAAAATTTACGTTTTGTCAATTTTCCCTATATTCCTATGATAAAACCTGGAGATATGCTAAAAAGATATTTACTTGAACATCTATGTATACCTGAGTTCAATTTGCCGCCTTTCTCAAGGGTTTTCTATTTGCCCCCAAAATTACCAGAACAACAGCAACAACAACAAGAAGTGAAGAGTTTGGATATTTCTGCTCTCTTAGAGACATCAGATACTCAACAGGCTTGGGCGGCAACATTGGTTGCAACCGTAGCCTTGGTTGCTGATAAACAATGGGTATTCCAGATGTTTTTTAAACACAGGGAGAAACCATTTCTTGGTCTGCGTGTTTCCTTATTCCTTGATTTCTCAAGAGAGACACAAAGGAAAAGGAAACAATTTCCCACAATGAAACCGGCAGTAATTCAAGCAGGGGGTACTTTTTTTTTGAGGTACCCCTGCAAGTGCATAATAAGGTTTGGTACAACTAAATATACCTTTATGGATCCATCGCAGCTTTCAACACTAATCACTTCCGAGACAACAACTGGATCTCTATAAATAAAGTAACACCATTCCCAACGCAAAGCTATTTCTTTACTTTTTCCTGTTTTGATTCCTCCGGTTTGATTTTGGAATCCTTAAATAGAGGACTTGAGTGATATTTGTTATATTTGGAAGATATAATTTAAGAATGTAAAAAATGATTTCTTTATGTGGATCACTTTCTTTCAAGATTTTGTGCTTGATAATAAATATTGTAAACAATAAAAAATAAAATTTAAAAAAAAAGAAATTGCAAGAGAACCATATGAGACTGGGAGACTGGACATCCAAATAGCAAATTAAATTTGTTTATTTATTAGGATTTATTTACCATCTTTTTGAAGGAGTTCACTTAAGGCGGTGTATAGTAAGAATAGATCAAACATGAGCAATAGGTAATTACAGCACTAAAAATATTCAACCAACAATACAAAGTATGGCATGGTATACTACTTGCAATGACAACACAATCACATGTAATAGAACATTATAATTGGTAGTGAAGGGTAAGGCAAAGTTGTAACATATAGATGAGTAAGAAAGTAGTAAGAACAAGTCCAAAGTGATGCATGTAGGGAAGAGCAACCCGAACTATGATGCAAGGTTCCACATTAGGAGTCACTGCCTAGGAAAAAGATTTAGGTATCTTAGCTGCATAAGCTTGTATGCGCACCCAAAGGAGTTACTGCATGGCTCTTGCGATAATTTCATTTTTGGCATGTGTCTGATACACGCATCTGAAAAATATTTTTTTATTTTTGGGCTTGCGCCAAGTGGCATTTGATGCACGTAGGTCATTACCGCCTGGATTCTTTACCGCATGTCCATTTTCGGCAAAAAACAAAAGGCCTTTTTTACAGGTGTGCTAAAAAATGGATCGGTGTGTGCCCAAAACCCTCACCTACACTACCGCAAGCCATTTTTCATTGCACTTTAGTAAAAGGACCCCATAGTTTGTAACAGTAAGGGAGGTGTACACATGAGGAAGCATGGGCAGGACATGGATGGGGTTCCCACTAAAACACATAACTTACAGAATACTTTAAATTCCGCACATTGCTTGCACATTTAGGTGCACACAGTTACATCAGTTCTATGGCTGGTAAACATAAGGGTGCCCAGATGCCATTATAGAATAGGTTCTTACCACATAGCATCGAGGAATCTAAATGGAGATGCCCACTTATAGAATTGTCCCCAAAGGGGCACATAGGTGTCTATCAGGCTTATTTTCGAAAGAGAAGGGCGCCCATCTTTCAACACAAATCGGGAGATGGGTGTCCTTCTCTCAGTGTCTCCCAAATTGGCATAATCGAAAGCCGATTTTGGGTGTCCCCAACTGCTTTCCATCAGAGTCATAGCAAAGGACGTTCTTCATCCATACTCTAAAAAAAAAAAAAAAAGACGTCCCTGACGAGCACTTGGACGTTTTCACCTGGACTTGTATTTTTCTAAGGTTGTAGATGGCAATTTATTTAAGGTTGTAAATGGTTATCATACACGCAGCTTGTCTGCATGTATGAAGCTGTATTTGGCATGCGCTGAGCAGCCATGCATAATGCTTGGCTGCTCTGCACTGGCTTCCCCTCCTTAGGAAGGAAATTGTGTGCAAGTGAGCTAACAGTGAGCAGCTCATTTGCATGTGATTTCCTTCATGCATGCTCGTTCATTTCCGAATTGCTAAGGGATCGGTAAGGGAAGGGCTTTTTCTGTTCAGTTAGTGCATCAGTTAGTCCACTGCAGTGCCCCCCTAGGGTGCCTGGTTGGTGTCCTGGCATGTCAGGGGGACCAGTGCACTACGAATGCTGGCTCCTCCCATGACCAAATGAGTTGGATTTGGTCGTTTTTGAGATGGGCATCCTCGGTTTCCATTATGGCCGAAAACCGGGGACGACCATCTCTAAGGTCGACCCTTCAATCTGTTCAGAACTCTGCTGCACGTCTTATATTCCGCCAGAACCGATATACTCATATCATCCCTCTCCTCAGGTCACTTCACTGGCTTCCAATCAGATACCGCATTCAATTCAAGCTTCTCCTTCTTACCTACAAATGCACTCAGTCTGCTGCCCCTCACTACCTTTCTACCCTCATCTCCCCTTACGTTCCCGCCCGAAACCTCCGTTCACAGGACAAATCCCTCCTCTCAGTACCCTTCTCCACCACCGCCAACTCCAGGCTCCGCTCATTCTGCCTCGCCTCACCCTATGCTTGGAACAACCTTCCTGAGCCCATACGCCAAGCCCACTCCCTGCCCATCTTCAAGTCTTTGCTTAAAACCCACCTCTTCAATGCTGCGTTCGGCACCTAACTCTTACCGTTCAGTAAATCCAGACGGCCCCAATTTGACTGCCCCTATCGGACTGACCGTTCACTTGTCTTTTAGATTGTAAGCTCTTTGAGCAGGGACTGTCCCTCTATGTTAAATCGTACAGCGCTGCGTAACCCTAGTAGCGCTTTAGAAATGTTAAGTAGTAGTAGTAGTAGTAGTAGTATCTCAACATTTATGTCGACCATCTCTAAGGTCGACCTAAATGTTGAGATTTGTTGTTGTTGTTACATTTTTGTATCCCGCGCTTTCCCACTCATGGCAGGCTCAATGCGGTGGGCAATGGAGGGTTAAGTGACTTGCCCAGAGTCACAAGGAGCTGCCTGTGCCGGGAATCGAACTCAGTTCCTCAGTTCCCCAGGACCAAAGTCCACCACCCTAACCACTAGGCCACTCCTCCACGTCCCCGACCATATTATCGAAATGAAAGGTGGCCGTCCATCTTGTTTCAATAATACGGGTTTCCCCACCCCTTCGCGGGGACGTCCTGCGAGGACGCCCTCAAGAAAACCTGGGTGCCCCATTCGATTATGCGCCTCTATGTATATCTATAAAATAGTGCCTAACTAGGAGGTCCTTTTACAAAGCTGCGATATAAGGGGGCCTGTGCTAGCATCAGCATATATTTCTGACGCTTGCTAAGGCCCCCTTTTACCGCAGCGGGTAAAGGGCTTGTCTTTTTTTTCTCGACAAGCAGCCATTTCAGGCGGGGGGGGAGGAGCACTTACCATCACCCATTGAGGTGGCAGTAAGGGCGCCCACGCTAACCCAGTGGTAACCTGGCATCACGCGGCGCTGCCTCTGGGTAAGCGCCAGTGCTACAAAAATAGAAAATATTTTTGTAGTGCCGGAAATGGCGCACACTGGGGGTGGGAACTACCGCCGGGATACTGTGGTAACCCAGTTGTAATTCTGAATTCACTCCTAGGTGCCTTCTTGCATTCTTAAATCAGGTGTCCCTATAAAGACATTAATGTAGTCTAACACAGTCAGTGAACCTAGGCTTGTACAAATTCAGCACATCACTACCTAGAGAAGCATATATAGAAATGGTTATAAAGATATAACTCTCGCTTTTTCTCTCTTTTTATGGATTACAAATCAGTAAACTCAGAACAGCCTCTTCCCCTTTTTTAAAATTTTTTTTTTCAGCTGGCTGTGCCATAATCTTGCTACTCTGTGAAAAATGAAGCTCAATAATATCCCCTTCCTCTGGTGCCTTTCCCTACAGTATCAGTAGATGTGCTCTACAGTCGTTTTAATACATCTCACCAAATCAAATAAAGCGTATGATCAATCCAGTCTAGCCTCATGAAAATCCTGAAGGGTATTAAATAACCATCAGTCTCCTTCCCTCTCAAATGAATATTCTAAAGCCACGCTTTCCTCCACGTATAAATGTTTTGTGGTATTAAGGGCATTGTCGGTGAACGCACAATAAGCAACAGATATCATTATTTTAAAGTAAACATAAGACGTTTTAAAGCTTTCTGTTTATAAAGAAAACTCTTGATATTAGAGGCAAGACTTCTTTTATGAGAAATCTATGGTAGTATTTCCTTACACTGCTTTAAATGTACACAGCACAGTTAAATCTTCCTAACAAACAAATGTGTTAAAAGCTGCATTACAATCCTGTCCGGCATTATGTAAAAAAAAAGTGAAACGTGATACAGAGAGAACTATCAGAGAAAAAGACCACGCTCCTTTCGGATCCTTGTCCCGTCCTTTCTCGCTCTCACTCCCCCCCCCCTTGGGTCACATATTCCCCTCCCCCCCGGGTCACATATTCCCCTCCCCTCCCCCGGGTCACATATTCCCCTCCCCTGCTCCCCCATCACCTCCCCTCCCCCTTGTCACATATTCCCCTCCCCTCGCCTTACTTACTATCTACTGCATGGCGCGGCGGTAATTGGCAGTGTATGTGCACTGACGATTACCGCACAGTTAACGCGTGAGACCTTATCGCTAAGTCATTGGGTGATGGTAAGGTCTGAGGCCCAAAATGGATGCTGCCAATTTTTATTTTGCCACACGTCCATTTTCAGCAAAAAAAAAAAAAGGCCTTTACACAAGCCTACACCAGCGCAGGCCATTTTTTGGCATGCCTTTTACTAAGCTGCGTTAAAAAAGTGGCCTGTGGTAGTGTGAGCAAGTGAAATTGGAGCGTGCTGGGCCAATTTTTACCATGGCTGGGAAAAAAGGACTTTTTAAATTGGGGATAGTAAAACTAGTGCGTGGTTATTTACTGCCTCGCATAGCTGCCGAGAGGGGGGGCAGGGGGAGACAAAATTCCCCAGGCCCAGGCCTCCAAGGGGGGGCCTGGCGCCGCAGTCCCACCCGCCCTCCATCGTCGACCGTCTGTAACCGGGCCAGGCCCCCTGCATTGAAAACAAAGCGCCTCTCACCTCCATGTGAAAGCGCTGCAGGCAGGGCAGCAGATCGCCTCCCTTCGGGCCTCCTTCCCTCCCTGTGTCCTGCCCTCGTCTGATGTAACTTCCACGAGGACGGGACACAAGGAGGGAAGGAGGGCCGAAGGGAGGTGATCTGCTGCCCTGCTGCCTGCAGCGCTTTCACACGGAGGTGAGAAGCTCTGTGATTTCAATGCAGGGGGCCCGGCCCGGTGGCGGACAGAGGGGGGTGGGTGGAGGGGGGAGCGGCGGCGGCAACCTCGGGGATGACCTTGCCCCAGACCCGGCCCAGTCTCTCGGCGGCCTTGACTGCCTGAGCCCTTACCACCACCCATTGTCCTAGCAGTGAGGGCTCACGTGCTACTCGCGCAGTAATCAGACAGCACACGCCAATGTGATTGTGCTGCCGATTACCGCCAGGAACACCCGCAAAATATTTTCAACCGTGGGAAAGAGCGCCTGCGAACTTTGAAACTACTGCAGGGTGCCCACGCTGCCCCTGCAGTAGTATCGATTTGGCATATGCTACCCGCGTGTTAGTCCTACCGCTGCTTAGTAAAATAGCCCCAGGTGCCTAGAACTTAATTGATTTCAATTAACACCAATAATAGCTTGTTAAAAAGCCAGTTTGACACTAATTGGCTAATTAGTCAATTATGATAAGCACACAATTTGAGCATGCACTCAAATCTGTGTGCCTATCTGAAGCAACTTTTATAGAATTAAGGGGCAAAGGTCAAATTAGTATTTATTTATTTTTATTTATTTATTGCATTTGTACCCCACATTATCCCACCTTTTTGCAGGTTTAATGCGGCTTACAGAGTGTTGTTATGATGCAGTCATTACATGATCTTAAATACAGTCAATAATAAGCTGAAGGTAGGTGATTTAGATGCAAGGTGCTAGGTAAGGTGTTGTAAGAGGTGTTTTTGATGCACCTGAGTAGTTTGAGGAATGATTTATTAAGGTTGTCTTTAGTAGGCTTTGTTGAAGAGATGTGTCTTCAAAGATTTGCGAAAGCTGGTTAGATTGTCCATATTCTTCAGGGCCATGGGTAATGCGTTCCAGATCTGTGTGCTTTTGTACGCAAAAGTAGTAGCGTATGACTGTTTGTATTTAATTCCTTTACAGCTGGGGAAGTTCAGATTGAGGAATTTGCGGGCCGATCTTTTGGCGTTTCTGGTGGTAGGTCCACTAGGTTTAACATATAGAGTGGGGCGTCTGCGTGGATGATTTTGTGGACGGTTGACCTTCCCTGCACACTCATGCACACAAAAAAAGCATTAGAAAATGCTGTAGTATAAAAAGTTGGTGATATGTGCATTAATATGAAATAAGCACATATTTTAAAAAAACATGAAGTATGCACAAAGAAAATGAAAATCACAGTTCCATTGAAGATGCAGAATGTGAGATGAGCTCATGGAAGAGACACGAAAGAGGGACAACAAATGAAAATGAATTGAGATGAGATCTCTCCCGGAGACATAGCTGTCTAAATTGCTGCCTCATTAGCATTTTTTTTTCACGTTATCGAGTCCCAACTTAGTGCTAACCAAGAAAAATTTAAATGCGTATACAAAATAGCCTTCTATGAGATTGCCATAAGCTTTGTTCTTGACTTAAAGTGGTTCATAATTCAAGTAATGCAATTCAACAATGCCCAGAAAAAGACCCACAGTATTACTTGTTGATTTTATGTATTCAGCTTTAAATCAGTTAAAATAGATTTTATCATTTTCTTTTTAAATTTCCATAAAGGCCATCATACAGTTTTGTAAGGATAGTCTTTGAAATAAACACTATAATTTATCATTTCTGGGCTTGCTTTACTTAAGAATTCAATGCTGTAAAAGTGACTGCTAACACCATTAACTAGTATCAGTGCAAGCCAACCCTTTTAGCAAATCTAGTCCTCTGCTCTGAAACTGTAATAGTGTCATTGCAGAAGTTACTGCATACAACCCATTCTCCCTTCCATGTTTTTGATATATTCGGGTTTTCGCCAAGTAAAAACTGCCATCTACACTGAGCTCATAGAAAGAAGAGCCTGAGTCCATTTTGTCTAGAACAGGGATTCTCAAGCCAGTCGTTGCATATAAGGATCTCCATAATGAATGTGCATGGGGTAGCTTTGCATACAATGGAGGTAGTGCCTTCAAATGTATTTCAAAAACATAAATTTAGCACGCTATAAGCAACGGGGCCTGGTGTTTACCATAACTTTTATAATATTTACTAGAAAAGCCATTGCCTATGGTATTAATCCGCAAACGAACCTGTTCTGGAGACGGGAAGGCGGTAGAACTAGAGGACATGAAATGAGGTTGAAGGGGGGCAGGCTCAAGAAAAATTTCAGGAAGTATTTTTTCACGGAGAGAATGGTGGATACTTGGAATGCCCTCCCGCAGGGGTGGAGGAGATGAAAATGGTAACGGAATTCAAAAATGCGTGGGATAAACATAAAGGAATCCTTTTCAGAAGGAATGGATCCTAAGAAGCTTAGCGGAGATTGGGTGGCAGCACTGGTGTTTGGGGTGCGGGGCTAATGGTTGGGAGGCGGGGCTAGTACTGGGCAGACTTCTACGGTCTGTGCCCTGAAAATGATAGATAAAAATCAAGGTCAGGTATACATATAAAGTAGGAGAAGATCCGCCAGAAAAGCGGAGAACTCGAACACCCCACGGAAAAGACAATGTTACAGAAAAAGTGGGAGAGCGACCAAGGATGCCAGAAACTGGAGAATGTTGAATGATAAACAGTTTTATTGATAAATTTGAAGTAACATACATATAAAGTAGCGCATATGAGTTTATCTTGTTGGGCAGACTGGATGGACCGTGCCGGTCTTTTTCTGCCGTCACCTACTATGTTACTATGTTATTCATGGTGGGTATCCTGAAAGCCAGAGTTGTTTGGTGCATCTCGAGGACTTGGTTGAGAACCACCACTCCAGAAGGTCATTTTCTACAGGCATGTAGATTCTATTATAGGGGTAATTCTAGAACAGTGCCCTCCTCCCTCCAATATTCAGTGCTATTTATCTGTCCAGAGCAGCTGCTGACCGGTTAAATAGCGCTTAACTGGCTATCTGCCGATATTCAACCAGGGGATGACCGGCTATCCCCATTGAATATCCCCAGTTAGTAGCGGGTAGCAGATAGCTGGTTATATTGACTGATATATCTGGCTATTTGTCAATTTTTAAAGCCAGTTTAGTGGCCTTATTTGGCTGCATGAAAACCTGGTAAATCCCAAGTTATCTCTCTTTTTGTTGTTGTTGTAATTGTGAGCCCTTCAGGAACATCGTACCTCTCCAGAATTGCAGGTGGCTTATATATTCAGGGTATGGTAGTTAGTGTTCTGTTGCTGGAGGGCACATAATAATAATAATAATAATAATAATAACCAAGAGTTACAGTTGGATATGAACCTAGGTCCTTTGGTTTCTAGGCCACTTCACTGACCACTAGGCTACTCCTTAGATCTGCATGCTTACCAGAATGCTCATAATACCCCATGCTTTCACAGAGCCTGTTATTCCTTTCCAGTTTCATTATCAGGGGAGAGGGAGGGGGACAGCAACCACTCGGGGACTAAAATAGGTATCGTGCCTTAATCTATCTAATGGCCAGGTGGCTGTCTAGGCATTTCATGACAGTCCTGCTCTTGCAGGACACAGCATGCACTACTGTCTCTGGTCAACAACATTCACCAACTGGCCTCCTCCCGGGTCAGGTATACAGTTCGTCAATGTCCCAAGTTGAACTTGGCCTACCTGGCTGTCGCAGTTGCAGTTCGAAGATACACGGTGGAGGCTTAAGCAATGGACTTTTGCTGCTTCCCTCTTGGCATCCTAAACCTAGCTTTTATACTTCCTGGACCATTCCCTCCCGACTCTACCCCTCCTGTGTCATTTTTCCCTTTGGAAGGGACTATGAGTTTTAAACTTGTTCTGACACTATGAGGGAGTATCCTTAAGGAGAAGTGTCAGCGTCCTATACACTCCCTCACACCAACTTATTGGGTATTCCCTCCCATATTAGACTATGGTTTTAAAATTCAAGTCAGGCCGATTTTAGCATTGTAATACCAGTGTTGTGGAAAGTCCTTCCTAAGGGACTGAGGGAAGAAGCATCCTATCAGAAATATAAAAAAAAGGTTTAAAAACCTGGTTATTCAGACATTTTTTTTTAAAATATAGCCACTTAGAATTTTAAGCAAAAGCAGCGGGGAATTAATTAATTCCCTCCCCTTTCCCCCTTTGGGTCTCTGTTGACTAGAGTTGTCTTCTGGAATAATATTTTTATGCTATTCATTCTCTTCCCTCTTGATTTATTTCCTTTTATCATTTGTATTCTTATTTGTATTTTGTTGTTATTCGTTTTCTGAGCACAGTTCTAATCTTGTTTTGCTTGCAAACCACTTTGATACTCGCGATAAAAGGTGGTATAACAAATTCACATAAATAAATAAGTACATTTAGGAATAACAGTGACAGTAGCATTATAGAAACGTTAAAGAACAGGTGTTGTGATAATGTTGCATTAAAAACGTGTAATAAGATTGGGGCAAATTGGTCTTTAAGGGCCCTGTTCACTAAGCAGCATTATAGACGTGTTAATGTTTTTAATGCATGTAAACCATATACTGTGATAGAGTCACATCCAGGATAGTTGGGTTAAGGCAGTTTCAATCTGAAATACAAGTCCTAGAAGGCATTGCAGGCAAGGACCAGGGGGTGAGATGAAGAACCCGGACTGGACTCCTAGCTACAATAGGGGAAGACATGGGTGTAAGCTGGCAGGACGTGTAGATTGGCTGCCACTAGGGGGAAAGGGAGATAGGAAACCCTGTGTGCAGGAGCTCAACTCAGCTGGTATGGGTGTGGGGGAAACTAATGGAAGGAGAATGATTGGTTGTGGTAGCAGAAGCCAGGGATTGATTAGGCAGGTGGGAAAGAGTCCGAGGGGAGAGAGAAGCAGAAGGAGAGAAGAGGGTAGAGTGAAGCAGATCCAGGGTGAAATCCTTTGGGTGTGAGAAAGTCCCAAAAGTATTTGCAGACTGAAAATCCTTGAGTAATAGAGGTCCCTAAAGTATTGAATCTACCAGTGAAGCCGATGTAAAGGGGAATCCCTTGGGGTAGGAGAAATCCCTAAAGTATGGAACCCCTTCTGAAGGTAAAGAGAGTAGACGGTAGAAACTGCTGCTTTGTAATTTAACTGTGATGATGACCTGAAAGAACTGCTTCTATTTGGAATTGAACTACTGTTACTGTGCACTGGATAAAGAGCCCAGACTGGAGGTAACTGTGAGCCTGTATTGAATCCTGATATGTGCTGATAGCCTACTGCTTAAAGGGGACTATTTGCCACACACTTTCAGGTGGCTTACATGTGCTTAAGATTGAAGGTGAATGCTGCTGTTCGAACTGTGTATCAGGTCTACTAGAAACATGCATGGAATAAAGTCCTTAAGATTGAAGTTGCTGGTAGACATTTATTTCTTGACTGTACCGGGAGCCCGTGGCTGGAGGAGATTGTTCTATCCTTGGCTGCACTTAGAGGTACCTGGTTACAATACGCGCGTTAACCACGTACGTGCCTGCAATATACCTATAGGTATCTAAATGGTTAGTGCTAATACTAAGTGTAAGCGTGCTAAAAACACTAACACACCTTAGTAAACAGAGCCCTAAGAGTCTTATGGAACTCTGCGGGAAGCCAGAAGCCTTGTTGGGCATCAAACTACTAATAGCCTGATAAATCTGTGAAAGCTCCAAAGGAGGCCCGGGGTGGACAACCTGCAGCCACCACTGAATTTTATGAGGCCCACCAAGACCATTGGAAGTAACTAGTATTTTGGCAATTTAACATTCTGTATGTTGCAAATATTTTCAGAATTGCCACTCTAGCACTTTGATTTTATCGGTTTTAGTTAAATCTGTACTTATTTATTTAATTATCAGAGCATTCTCCTTGGAGTTCTGTGTATTTCTTTTTCTGACATAAGGTAATGTTATGGGCCACTAGCAGGGTTGCTAGCTGGGAAAAATTTTCCCAGCCCCAAACGAGCCGTAAACCCGCCCGTAGCCAATCCGCGTCACCGAACCCCGCCCCCCGCGTCACCAACCTCGCCCCCGCAGCACCTAACCCCACCTCCCACGTCACTAACCCTGGCTCCCACGTCAGTAGACCCGCCCCCTACGTCATCCCTGATGTCACCCCGCCCCTGAAAGGCTTCTATTGGTCCAATTTGGACCAATAGAAGCCCAGGAAAAGCTTCTATTGGACCAAATTGGACCAATAGAAGCCCAGGAAAAGCTTCTATTGGACCGAATTGGACCAATAGAAGCCCCGGAAAAAAACGCCGAACTCGCACAGCGGTGACGGGAAAACCGCCCAAAAAACCGCATCCCGTGGCCGGCAAAATTTTCCCGCCGCCGCTGGCGAAAAATCACCCAATTAGGTGGTAAAACCGCCCACCTGGCAACTCTGGCCACTAGGGGCAGTATTAACATTCATGCAGCCCTCCGTGTATAAAGTTTTCCCTCCCCTGATCTAGTGAATGTTTCACCTCAGGGCTCAACTGGAGGAGGGACCTCTGTGAGAGCCAATCCTCCAATTCAACAGGTGAAGCTTTAAACAGGGAGGTGTTAAGACACTGATAATGTTCCAACAAACTGAATAGCTATTTGTTCAGGATCAACAAAGGTTTGTTATTCTCCTTTTTAATCTGGGAAACTCGCCTGTCAATATTCAGCTGGTGTCATTCAGTCTTTTTTTAAAATGCTGAGGCCTTAGGCAGAAATAGGCCCTGAGATTCATTGCTGCACCTATGCAGGTGCCAGCGCTAAATATCAAGGCTCTGACCAGCCTCTTCCCATCGTCAGAATATACATGCATAAGCATGATATTCAGCTTCCTACCTGGTTAGATACCTAGATAGCAGGCTGAATATCAGATGGTTATGCCTGATCTACTACTACTACTACTACTACTAATCACATATATAGCGCTACTAGACATAGGCAGGTACTTTCTCTGTCCTTACTGGACTCTCAATCTAAGTTTTTTTTTTACCTGGGGCAATAGAGGATTAAGTGACTTGCCCAGGGTCACAAGAAGCTGCAGTGGGAATTGAACCCAGTTCCCCAGGATCTCAGCCTATTGCACTAACCATTAGGCTACTCCTCCATTCCCACCAAAAAAAGCAGTTCCCCTCCTGATCCCATCCCTCACTAGATCAGTCCCCTCCCCCAAGATAGACCTTCTTCTGAACCCCCAAATAAGCAGGGCCCCTGATGAAACTATCACCTATGATATGCCCCTCCCACCCAAGATAGAACTCTCTCCCAAACCTCCCAACACAAGCAGAACATCCTCTTCCAAACCCCCCACCCAAGAGGCTCAAATGAGTCTAACGTACAACTTTCCTGGTGGTCCAAGTGGTAGTATGGGCAGGCTCTATGCCCATTCAGTGCTGCCCTTGTGGAACTGGACTTCAAAATGGTTACCTCTTAGAGGCCACCATTTTGGAATCCAGTGCCACATGGGCAGGAGCAACTGGGCATCACTCCTGCCTAGACTACCCCCTAGACCACCAGGGAAGTTTTAAGGTTGTGTGTCACCAAGGGCTAATTTTGGGTGGGGGCAGGCAGGGGGCACTGCTTGTGTTGAGGGGCTCATGAAGGGGAGCTCTCAGGCAAGGCAGAGCTGGGAGGGGGTGCTGCCTTTGTTAAGGGGATTCTAGAGCTGGAGATTGATTGGATGGGGCAGATCTCGGGTGGAAGGACTAGGAGTGAGTGGAAGGGATGGAAAAAAGAGGCAGTACAACAACAACAAATTCAATCACCGAAGGAACAGACAACTAATAAAAATAAACACGTCAAACCCTCCCTTGGAACCATATCGCTCAATTCATCTAGGATACATCAATGCAAGATCAGCAGTAAGGAACTCAGTAGACATACTAGACTGGATCGTCGCAGATAAACTAGACCTCCTATTTATCACAGAAACCTGGCTCCATAGTCCTACAGATCCAGCCATCTTAGAAATATGCCCACCAGAATACAAAATCACCCACTGGACAAGGAATGGAATAAAAAGAGGAGGCGGAATAGCTATAATTTACAAACCTGAATTCACCATCACAATCACGGGTGAATCTACCTCCCCACATCTCGAAATTGCATCAACAAGAATCAACCATCCAAATCTAACAGGCCACCTCAACACAATCCTATTCTACAGACCTCCAGGGAAATGGCAAGACTCCCAAACACAACTCATGGATTTCGTCTCGAATTCCTGCGTATCTTCCTCAAACATCCTCATACTAGGAGACATCAACTTACACCTAGAAGATGACACCTCACCAAGCACACGAGAGTTCAAAGAATTCCTAAAACTTTGGGATCTGCAAGCACCTTACATGCAACCGACTCACGAAAAAGGACACACACTAGATATCATAACGAATAAATTCGAATCGGATTCAAATATCATGATCACGGACACAAGTTGGACACCTACACTATGGTCAGACCACCATAAAGCAAATGTCACTCTCTGCTGGCGAAAAACACACTTAAACACGACCAAGAAACCCGAGCGAACAACATACACAACGAGAGGAAAAATAGACTCCACAACATTCTGGCAACAGATCTACCAGTACGAATGGACAACAAACGCTGACACCATCCAATTCCTCCAAGAATGGGATGAGCTATGTACAACAACATTAGACAAAATCGCCCCAACCCAAACCAGAACATCACACAGGAAAAGAGCAAACCCATGGTTCACCGAAGAGCTGAAAAAACTTAAAACACAAGTCAGGAAACTAGAACGAGCTTGGAACAAAAAGAAAGACGAACAAACACGAAACGACTGGAAACTACTTCGGAGAAAATACAAATACACCATAAAACAGACAAAAAGACAACACTACAAAACAATAATAGGACCAAATTACAAAGACACACACAAACTCTTCAGCCTTGTGAACAAACTGCTAGATACCACACCAGTTACAAATAACGGTAAAAACATACCAGACGTCGACAGCCTTGCGAAGTACTTCAAAGAGAAAATCATACTACTACGACACAAAATACCCACCAGTCCCATAGAATACGCCACTCTTCTAGACTGTCTGGACCCAGAAGAAGGAGCACACCCAGCAGACAGAACCTGGACCGAGTTCGAACCAATACCAGAAGACCTCATCTCTAATACTCTCAAAAAATATGCCAAATCCAACTGCAAACTAGACGCATGCCCAAACAGCCTCATGAAATCAGCCCCTCAACAATTCACAATTGACCTAACGAAGCATATAAATTACATGCTACAAAACGGACTCTTCCCAAAAGAAAAAGGAAAAATCCTACTCACCCCAATTCCTAAGGATACAAAGAAAAACTTGAGCGAAATTACCAACTACAGACCAGTAGCATCCATACCACTGATAACCAAGTTAACTGAAGGGATGGTAACCAAACAACTCACAAACTATCTAAACAAACACTCAATACTGCATGATGCCCAATCCGGATTCCGGTCGAACCATAGCACAGAAACAGTACTAGTCACCCTCATGACCAAATTTAAACAAATAATAGCAACCGGGAACAATATACTCCTCCTACAATTTGACATGTCAAGCGCCTTCGACATGGTCGACCACGAAATCCTACTACACATACTTGAATACTTCGGCATTGGAGGAAATGTCCTAAGCTGGTTCAAGGGGTTCCTAACCATGCGCTCGTATCAAGTCACATCACACTCAACCACGTCCAAGGCATGGATACCTGAATGTGGAGTCCCACAAGGATCACCCCTCTCACCAACTATTTTCAACCTAATGATGATCCCTCTAGCAAAACTCCTATCAAACCATAACCTCAATCCACATATATACGCTGATGATGTGACAATATATATCCCTTTCAAACAAGACATCAAAGAAATCTCCAACGAAATCAATCAAAGCCTAAACATCATGAACACATGGGCAGACACATTCCGTCTGAAATTAAATGCAGAAAAAACTCAATGCCTGGTACTCACCTCCCAATACAACACCAACGAATTCAACGCGATAAATACACCAAACCTAAACCTTCCAATCTCAGAAACGCTAAAAATCCTTGGAGTCACTATCGACCGCCACATAACACTTGAAACCCATGCAAACAACACAACTAAGAAGATGTTCTACTGCATGTGGAAACTGAAAAGGATAAGACCACTCTTCCCAAGATTCATCTTTCGTAGCCTAGTGCAATCCCTCGTCCTCAGCCATCTGGATTACTGCAACTCATTATACGCAGGCTGCAAAGAGCAAACACTGAGGAAACTTCAAACAGCCCAGAACACAGCAGCCAGACTCATCTTCGGTAAACCAAAATATGAAAGGGCAACACCACTACGAGAGAAACTACACTGGCTTCCGCTGAAGGAACGCATCACCTTTAAGGTATGCACACTAGTCCACAAGATCATTCACGGCGAAGCCCCAGCCTACATGTCCGAGTTGATTGACCTACCACCCAGAAATGCTAGGAGATCTTCCCGAACATACCTCAACCTCCATTTCCCTACTTTCAAGGGCGTGAAATACAAGACGCTACACGCGTCAACCTTTTCTCACACGAGCACGCAACGTTGGAACTCACTGCCATGCAACTTAAGAGCGATCCACGAACAAGCATCCTTCCGCAGATTACTGAAGACCCATCTATTTGAGACAATTTACGGAAAAAACCAAAACACATAGAGCCCACACTCACTTACATAATTGCATCACACATCCACTTATGATCTCTCATCCCCCTAATTCCACATTACTCATACATATACTTACAGGAATATGTACACCATGTGCCTATGTGTCTTAACACTGCCCTTAAGCTTCCCATTGTCTCCTCCCAAACTCTCCCTGTTGATGTCCCATTGTGATATTCCTAATGATAATTCGATTATCTCGCATAACTTGTACAATGTAACCCATAACCAATTTGTAACAACTGTATTCTCATTATTCATATCTTATTGTAAGCCACACTGAGCCCGCAAAGAGGTGGGAAAATGTGGGATACAAGTACAAACAATAAATAAATAAAATAAATAAAATCAGAGCAGGAATGGCAGAGTTAGTGGCAGCAAAACAGAAATGTTGCGAGTGCCAGCCAACATTCAGTGCTGGTACCTCATTGCTAAGAAGAAAAAGTTAAGCCTGCCTTTTGTGTAGTTCTATCTGTCCGCTTAGCTATGCGGACACTGGCACTGAATAAAACCAGTACCCACATAACTGCTGCTCCTCCACGAATCTGCCTCCAGAGCACTCTTCTACTGCCCAGACCCTGGGTTACACATCTGTGGTTAATGCTAATATTCAGCGGCCATCCCACTGAGCATGAAATAAGTAGGTAGGAACCTCTGCTCCCTGCTCAATCTGTTGGTTTGGTTGGCATATTCACATATCCATAAATAAAATCTCTATGGGACCCTTTAAATCATTTTTTAAAAATGGTAAAAAGTGGCCTTAGTGTGCCCTTACGTGGGTCTGTCTTGCAAACTAAGCGGTCCTTTTACTAAGCCTAGTAAGCGTCTACACGTGCCCAACGCGCACCAAAATGGAGTTACCGCCCGGCTACCGCGTGGCACTTGCGGTAATTTCATTTTTGTTGCACATCCGATACGCGCGTATCAGACGTGCGCCAAGTGGCATTTGATGCGCGTAGGTCATTACCGCCTGGTTACCGCGTGAGACTTTACCTCTAGGTCAGTGGCTGGCGGTAAGGTCTCAGACCCAAAATGGATGTGTGGCAATTTTCATTGTGCCGCACATTCACTTTTGGCAAAACGTTTCAAAATGGCATTTTTTACAGGTGCGCTGAAAAATGATTCTGTGTACGCCTAAAACATGCGTCTACACTACCACAGGTCATTTTTCAGCGCGTCTTTGTAAAAGGGCCCCTAAGGTCATTTTACTGCTGGACTAAAGTGGTAGAATTTCCAATTTTTTTGTATTAACCCTTTAGTGTCCAATGTTCCCATCAATCTATTCCCATATGGCTTATTACGGGAACATTGGACACTAAATTAATGGCCATGCTCTAATTTTCACTAAACGTCAACACACAGAATGTTACTGGTCGGGGCCCTGGGAAGAAGACAGAGACCTGACAATTTAAGCTAAGTTGATTACTTTGATAGCATTAAACTGCTTTACTGAGGTTTTTGCCAATGATGAAGAAGTCCTGCTCCTGTAAGACATTTTAGTAGTCTAGGAGCGTCTCGAGGCTTTTCCTCCAGTAACATTCTATGTGTTGACACTTAGTAAGAGAACCCCTTATACTGATTGTGCAGTTTAGCAGATTTGGGTATCTCACCCCCTGACACTACTATTTAGTTTACCTCTACGCATGCTCTAATTTTGCCATTGGTTTGTGGCCATTAAAAGAGATTAGCTCATGAGTCTTCACCGCCATCCATTTGGAAGCGGTAAGGTCTTACCAGTAGCATAGCCAGAGTTCAATTTTTAGATGGGCCTGGAGGTGAACTGGGTGGGCACGGGCCTCGCATTTCCTCTCCACCCGCTACCCTACTCCCCCCCCCCCCCCCCCACACACACACTGAACTGTTTCAAACCCAGGGAATTTGGCAGTGTTCTTCCAGATACCGACAGCCCCCTGCACATGGTCATTTTTACTGTCCTGAAGCGTCGTTCTCCCTCCAGCGCCGGCGATTCCCATAGTCAGCCTTCTGCCAGCGTGCGTCGTTGGGGCCTCTCCTCAAGCACGCGTCCCACCTTTGTGGAAAACAGGAAGTTGCAGAGTAGGCGGAACGCGCCTGAGAAGAGGCCCCGACGACGCAGGCTGGCAGAAGGCTGGCTATGGGAATTGCCGGTGCTTCAGGGCAGTAAAAGTGAGCAGACCACGCGGACGGGGAGAGCGGGCAGAAGAGGCAGGAAAAGATTGGAGCCTCGCTTGGGAGAGCCAAGCCACTGGTTGGGTTGGGGCTAGTTAGGGTGGGCGGGCCTGGAGCAAAAGTGGCTGGGCCTGGGCCCGTCCAGGCCCGCTCGTGGCTACGCCCCTGGGTCTTATGCGTTAATCACATGCTAATCAGAGTATGGAAATGCAGCTGTGCTAACTGAATAGTGCAGAACACACCCACTCTCTGTCCCCAAATATGCCCTCACCGTGAAAAAAATACATTTTATTTTTTATTGTGCACACATCCTGAAAAAGCCTCGGTAATATTGATAGCATGTTATTAAAACTTACAAATTTGCCCAATCCATTAACCAATTGATCTACAAAGTAGGGATATTTCAGCAATATTCTATTCAAATGGCAGACAAACAGATGCTTCTCATTCTTTGCAATAATAATCTCTAGAGATACTGGCAAATGATCTGATATTATAAAGCATTCTATCTTGAAAGTGGCTAAGTCCTTCCATACCTCTTGGGGCATAGACCAAAAATCTATTTGCAAATCAGAATTATGCAGTTTAGAGAAAAATAATTCCATTCATTTACATGCAGAATATACCAGGCATCAAGTAAACCCAGCTCATGAAGGAAGATCTGCAAAGTTTTAGTCCCACATTTATTAATAATATGCCCTTGAGTCTTATCTGTAGTGACTGAGGTGCAATTAAAATCTCCCACTAAGTATGTTTGTCCTGTCACTCTTTGAAAATATAAAAAAATGTTCTCAGATGAAATAACTAACATGCTTTTGGAGCATAAACCACCAGAAGAGCGACAGATTTAGCATTCAAATGATCAGCTTTCAGAATCCTGAATTTGATTCAACAGCAACAAATATGCAGTGTTTATCAGAATTGTTATCCCTATTTCGTGAGCGTTAAAAGAAGATGCAAATGTTTGGGAGAACCAATGATCTTTCACTTTCAAGTGTTACTATAAGGTTAGATGTTTCTTGTAGGTAAGCCATATCTACCCATAATTTCTTTATAAAAGTATGACTTTCTTACATTTGATAGGACTATTAACATAGAGGGGCATAATTGAACGAAAACGTCTATCTCCATGGGCGTTTATCTCCGAGAACGGGTCCGTGAAGGGGCGGACTGAACCGTATTTTCAAAAAAAATAGACGTCCATGTTTTTTTCGACAATTTGTGAGCTGGGTGTTTTTGTTTTTCAGTGATAATGGAAAATGAAAGCGCCCAGCTCAAAAACGAATAAATGCAAGGCATTTGTTCGTGGGAGGAGCCAGGAGTCGTAGTGCACTGGTCCCCCTCACATGCCAGGACACCAACCGGGCACCCTAGGGGACACTTTTACAAAAACAAAAAAAAAGGTAAAAGAGCTCCCAGGTGCATAGCACCCTTCCCTTGTGTGTTGAGCCCCCCAAATCCCCCTCAAAACCCACTGCCCACAAATCTACACCATTACTATAGCCCTAAGGGGTGAAGGGGGGCACCTACATGTGGGTACAGTGGGTTTGGGGGGGTTGGACGACTAAGCATTAAGCAGCACAATTGTAACGGGTAGAGGGGGGATGGGCCTGGGTCCACCTGCCTGAAGTCCACTGCACCCCCTAACAACTGCTCCAGGGACCTGCATACTGCTGCCAGGGAGGTGGGTATGACATTTGAGGGTGAAAATAAAAAGTTGTGAAACATCATTTTTTGTGGTGGGAGGGGGTTAGTGACCACTGGGGGAGTCAGGGGAGGTCATCCCCGATTCCCTCTGGGGGTAATCTGGTCATTTAAGGCACTTTTTGGGGCCTTATTCGTGAAAAAACAGGGTCCAGGAAAAGTGCCCTAAATTCTAGCTACAAACGCATACTTTTTTTCCATTATCGGCGAAAGGCGCCCATCTCTCCTTGGCCGATAACCACGCCCCAGTTCCACCTTTGCCACGCCTCCGACACGCCCCCGTCAACTTTGTACGCTTCCGCCATGGAGTGCAGTTGAAAACGTCCAAAATCGGCTTTCCATTATACCGATTTATTCATTTTTGTGAGATAAACGTCTATCTCCCGATTTGGGTCGAAATCTAGGCGTTTTTCTCTTTCAATTATAAGGTGGATAGTAACATAGTAGATGACAGCAGACACAGACCTGTATGGTCCATCTAGTCTGCCAACAAGATAAACTCATAGTATAAGGTATGAAACATACATGATTTTGATTTGTCTTTGCCATTTTCAGAGCACAGACCGTACAAGTCTGCCTGGTACTGGCCTTGTTCTCCAGTTACAGAAGCTCTGTTCAGCCATGATCAGGACACAGACTGTAGAAGTCTGCCCAGCACTGGCTTCACTTTCCAATTACTGGTGTTGCCATCTAATCATTGCTAAGCTTCTTTTGTTCCATGTCTTCTACAGAGGATGCCCTGGGATTTCTAGTATGGAGTGTTACCGCGATTTGGATTTCTGCCAGGTACTTGTGACCTGGTTTGGCCATTGTTTGGAAAACAGGATGCTGGGCTAGATGGACTATTGGTCTGACCCGGTATGGCTACTCTTATGTTCTTATGTTGTGTTTATTCCACACATTTTTGAATTTCATTTCTGTTTTCATCTCCACCACCTCCCACAGGAGGACATTCCAGGTATCTACTACCCTCTCCATGAAAAGTACTTCCTGACATTATTCATGAATCACCCCCCCCCCCCCCCCCCCCCCGCAACCTCAATTCATGTCTTCTAGTTCTACCACCTTCCCGTCTCTGGAAAAGGTTTGTTTGTAGATTAATACCTTTCAAATATTTGAATGTTTGTATAATATCACCCCTTTCTCTCCTTCCTCCAGAGTATTGATGTTCAGGTCCTCAAGCCTCTCATACTCTTTCGACACAAACTCCATACCATTTTGGTCACTTTTCTCTGAACCACTTCAGTCTTTTTTACATCCTTACTGTTTTGGGATCTTGCCAGATACTTGTGACCTGGATTGGCCACTGTTGGAAACAGGATGCTGGACTTGATGGACCTTAGGTCTGTCCCAGTACGACAATACTTAAGTACTTATGTACTTAAGATACGGCCTCCATAACTGAGCACAACACTCTAAGAACTTGTACAGTGGCATCAACACCTCCTTTCTATCCAGCCTAGCATCCTTCTTAGCCACTACCTTTTATCGCGATGTTTCATCACCCTAAAGGTTCCTCTCCAGAGTTGTGCTTATTAATCTCTCTTCTCCTATCTGGTACATCTCCTTTGGATTTCTGGACCCCAAAGTGCATCACTCTGCACTTCCTTAAGATACGGCCTCCAGAACTGAGCACAACACTCTAAGAACTTGTACAGTGGCATCAACACCTCCTTTCTATGCAGCCTAGCATCCTTCTTAGCCACTACCTTTTATCGCGATGTTTCATCACCCTAAAGGTCCCTCTCCAGAGTTGTGCTTATTAATCTCTCTTCTCCTATCTGGTACATCTCCTTTGGATTTCTGCACCCCAAAGTGCATCACTCTGCATTCCTGGTATTACATTTTAACGGAATCAATATTCCTAGGAAACCTTAAACAAATATTCTTCTTTGCTGTGCTACCAGTTTACTTTTCTATTAATTTAGTGATAAGTGCCCAGTTTTTAGTGTATTTCATCGACCAAAGTCATCAGAATGTAATCTCACCAATCCACCATCATCGCACCAGGGGCGTAGCCAGACAACAGATTTTGGGTGGGCCTAGGCAAGAAGTGGGTGGGCACCAAGTGTTCTCCCCCCCCCCCCCAACCACCACCCAAAAAATATCTCAGCTAGTGAGAAAACGCTTCTGTTCATCTTGGCAGTCTGTAGCAGGCATGCACTGAAAACTGAGCATGCGCAGGTGCTGTTATTGTGGAGAGTAGCGTTTTCATTACCATCAGGGGGAAATCTTGAGCTGGCCAAACTTGGGATCCCCACCAGCTACTGCTAAACGTGTGCTACTGTTGGGCGGGCCTGAGCCCTACGTGGGTGGGCCCTGGCCCACCCAGGCCCACCTGTGGCTACGCCATCGCACCATTGTCCATTCCTGCCTGCCTCTATAGCACATGTTTAACTGAGAGTTAACAAAATCATAAATCTTGTTTGAAAAACTTGTATACTTAGCTTGGAATGGCTTTGACGTCGGTGCTGCAGTGACTTCCTTTCAATCGCTGCTGGTCTTGATGCAATCTTTTACTTTATAAAACATCACCGTGATAACTTTTCCAACATGCAATACTATACATTTTTTTATCCTTCTTTCTTGTTCTCAACGTGGTCCATGTTTAGCCTTATAGTTGCATCCTCAGGAGAACTTAGCTGAGATGGAGCTACTCTCCATCCGAGACCTATTTGCAAAATGTGAACAGAAGACTGGAATAAAACATACAGCATTGGTGGTACCCTATATGATTGAGAAGGATCAAAGGAGTCGTTTCAAGAAGTGCATCAAAAACTAGGGATGCTAAGTGTCAATTCTATCACAGTAATTGCAAACATCTGTGCAATCCGAGCAGAAATTCACCATATTATCTCACCAGATATTCGAGAGCATGATTTATTATTGTATTAACATTAGCTCATTTCTGTATAGCAGCAAGAGTATACACACTGCTGTACATGGTAAATGTATAGTTAAGTTAATACAAGTAGACAATGAATGATTAATACAGTTTCTATGAGTGCAATAGGGAAAGCAGTTAGAGGTCTATGAATTATTTACACAAAGCCTTCATGGAAGTGTGTTTGTGAATATTTTTGCTATTAAAAGTTTGAGCAATTCTTGAATTATTTATTCAAATTGAAACATGAGAGATACATAGAGGTAGAATCATAGGTTTCTGGCCTACATCTGTAATGGACAGCTAATGTGCCATTTTGCTCTGCACTCCATTGACTCTCTGTTGACTCTTCAGCTTTGCGCCTACATCATTCCAAGAGTCAGCGTAGGTGGCTGAAGCACAAAGGGGTCATCCAATCAACAAGAACTATTTAAAGAGACACTATTGATAGGTGAGCTGCAGCTAGGTCTGCCACTTCCATGATCGACAACTCTGTGATCGTCCTTTCATTATTTTTTAAAATTCTGTTTACATAAGTACATAAGTAATGCCACACTGGGAAAAGACCAAGGGTCCATCGAGCCCAGCATCCTGTCCACAACAGCGGCCAATCCTGGCCAAGGGCACCTGGCAAGCTTCCCAAACGTACAAACATTCTATACATGTTATTCCTGGGATTTTGGATTTTTCCAAGTCCGTTTAGTAGCGGTTTATGGACTTGTCCTTTAGGAATCCGTCCAACCCCTTTTTAAACTCTGCTAAGCTAACCGCCTTCACCACTTTCTCCGGCAACGAATTCCAGAGTTTAATTACATGTTGGGTGAAGAAAAGTTTTCTCCGATTTGTTTTAAATTTACTAAACTGTAGTTTCATCGCATGCCCCCTAGTCCTAGTATTTTTGGAAAGCCATATTTTCTTTTTACTACCAAAACATACCCAAGAAAGGAGACATTTAGGGTCCCTTTTACCAAGCTGCGGTATGTGGATTTGCTGTACGCTGAGGCCCCTTTTACCATGGCGAGTAAAAGGCTAAAAAAAGGAAATGGATGTGCGCTAAGTGCACACTTGACATGTGGGGGAGTCCTTACTGCCACCTATTTAGGAAGCAGTAAGGGCTCATGCTCTAACCTGGTGGTAACCAGGCAGCATGTGACACTGCCCAATTATCACTAGGTAAGCCCTGTCACAAAAAAAAATGTCTGTCACACTGGAAATGGTGCATGCTTGAGGTGGCACTAAAATTCACCCAATGTATTGACTCTGCCTAGGAAACAAAATAAGGGGTCCTTTTAATAAGGTGCTGTAAGCACTAATATGTGTTTACTGCAGGTGTAAAAGCACTATCATAGGGTGCGCTCAGGTATCCAATGGTAGTTTTGGGATTGGCATGTTCTACCCATGCGCTAAAAAAATATAATTTATTTTTTAGTACTGGGAGGAGCAGGTCTAGGGACGGAGAATAAGCATGTTCTGTGCTACGCATGCTAATCATTAGTGCATGGTTAGTGCAGGAGCCCTTAGCACCTACAAAATAGGTGGCGGCAAGGGCTCACTCAGTAATGGCCACGTGCCAATGGGGAAATAAGCACGTGGCCATTAATAGGAAAAATGGAAAATGGGGCCATTTTACCTCTGTGCTAAAAGTGGCCTCAGTGAGTAGGAAAGACCCATGCTGGGATAAGGAAACCCTCACAGTTTAGGCTGTGGGGGTAATAACATTGCCTGAGGCTGAAAGTCAGTCAAGTAAAAGGGAAGGGAGTGTGGTAAGGAAGGATGGGAGGGGGAAGGGTTAGGAGCATGTGCAGGTGGAGGATAGGCAGGATAGCAACAGAAGAGGAAGGAAGGGGATTGGTTAAAGGAAAGGGATGAGGATAGGCTGAAGTGGGAAAGGATAGGATAGGATACAGAGTTTTGGTGCTTAAAAAAGTAGTAGGTAGTTGGGTAGGAGAGGGTGAGGGTGGATAGGGGTAAGTTTAATGACCCTTCCCAGCCCGCCCGATGTGTTTGATAAGATTGGTGGGTTGGGAAGAGGTTGGTGGGTGGTTAGAAGGAGGGAGGGGGGAGAGGGTGGAGATTAGTTTGGGGATTGGTAGCAGCTTTTAAGGGGGGTGCCTGTTGGAGGGGTTAAAGAGGCACCAGAGGCAGTTAAATGAATATTGTGAAATATATGGAATGGAAAGAACTCGGGGGCAGAACCGCCACGAGTAAGCTGTGGCTTGACGGCACCGTAAGTCACAGGGGTAGAAGTGGTAATGTGGGGAAACTGAGAGCCAGTTTCATTACCGAATGGCTTAGCACTAGTAAACCGCTCTGGGGGAAGTTAACCTGGTGCTAAAAGGTTTATATGTTACTAAGAAGAGGTTAAGTGGAGCTGAGTTATTTATTGAATTTTGGTGAACAAAGCTGCAGCCAAATTTTATTCCAAAGAAGCTGTTATTGTGTTATTTAAATATATAAGGAGTTGTGTCATAAATGGACTAACTGATGTGCGAATGTCAAGATCACTTTTTGGATTGACTTGGTAAAAGGTCACCTAAATATGTGTACTTCAACGGAACAGGTGAGGGTCTGCTGGGGCAGAGGAACGCCATGATCCCATGATGAAATGACAATGATACAGCAAGGAGTGGGAAATAGACCAGGCAAACCAGAAGCAAAGAAGGAGACTTCAAATGATGATTAACAGTTTATTATGTGACCACATCACACCATTTTTGCAAAAACTCCATTGGCTACCAGTACAATACAGGGCTACATTTGTCTGATCTTCAAGGCCCTGAAAGGAAATGGCCCTGAGTATCTGAAGACTAGGATGATCCTCCACACACCACCAAGGACACCAAGGTCCTCCAAAGGACTTTCACTAACTACACCCTCTCCAAAAGACATTACACAATGTGATACCCGCAAGCAAGCCTTCTCTGGAGTAGCCCCCACACTCTGGAATGCATTGCCTGAAAGACTCCGCTTAACACAAGACTACCTCTACTTCAGGAACCAGGTGAAAGCTTGGCTCTTCAACCAAGCCTTTAACGGAAGAAGTAACTAACTTGTTAGTCTCACTCACACAAACAAGGATTGACTCGGGCTGCACATACTGCAGTGGGACATGTTTATCCACTCCTACCCTAGCTGAGATAACATTTAACCATCTCTCTGACCTCACGTGCAACTTTCTACAAACTAATCACATTACTTTCTAATTCTTCCTACTTTCTTATCCATCTATATGTTACAACTTTGCCTTACCCCTCTCTACCAATTATAATGTTCTAGTACATATTCCCAGGTGAATTTTCGAAAGAAAAGGGCGCACATCTTCCGACACAAATCGGGAGATGGGCATCCTTCTCGCAAGGTCGCCCAAATCGGCATAATCAAAAGCCGATTTTGGGCACCCTCAACTGCTTTCCATCGTGGGGATGACCAAAACATAGTAACATAGTAGATCACGGCAGAAAAAGACCTGCACGGTCCATCCAGTCTGCCCAACAAGACAAACATATATGTAAACCTTACCTTGATTTGTACCTGCCTTATTCAGGGCACAGACCGTACAAGTCTGCGCAGCAGTACTTCCCGCCTCCCAACCACCAGTCCCGCCTCCCATCACAGGCTCTGGCACAGACCGTATAAGTCTGCCCTCCACTATCCTCGCCTCCCAACCACCAACCCCTCTTCCCTCACGGGGGGTGTGTCGGCAGTGTAGCGAAGGCGGGACTGGGGCGTGCTTAGGAGATGGGCGTCCTCGGCCGATAATGGAAAAAAGAAGGGCATCCCTGACGAACACTTGGCCAACTTTACTTGGTCTATTTTTTTTTCACGATCAAGCATCAAAAAGGTGCCTGAACTGACCAGATGACCACCGGAGGGAACCGGGGATGACCCCCCTTACTCCCCCAGTGGTCACTAACCCCCTCCCACCCTCAAAAAAATCTTTAAAAATACTTTTTTGCCAGCCTCAAATGCCATACTCAGGTCCATCACAGCAGTATGGAGGTACCTGGAGCAGTTGTAGTGGGTGCAGAGTACTTCAGGCAGGTGGACCCAGGCCCATCCCCCCCTACCTGTTACACTTGTGGTGGTAAATGTGAGCCCTACAAAACCCACCAGAAACCCACTGTACCCACATATAGGTGCCCCCCTTCATCCCCAAAGGGCTATGGTAGTGGTGTACAGTTGTGGGTTTGGGCTTTTTTTGGGGGGGGGGATGTTGGGGCTCAGCACCCAAGGTAAGGGAGCTATGCACCTGGGATCTTTTCTGAAGTCCACTGCAGTGCCCCCTAGGGTGTCCTGGCATGTCAGGGGGACCAGTGCACTACGAATGCTAGCTCTTCCCACGACCAAATGGCTTGGGTTTGGTCGTTTTTGAGATGGGCGTCCTCGGTTTCCATTATTGCTGAAAACCGGGGACAACCATCTCAAAAATGACCTAAGGATGACCATCTCTAAGGTCGATCCAAATTTCATGATTTGGACATCCCCAGCCGTATTATCGAAACGAAAGATGGATGCCCCTCTTGTTTCGATCATATGGGTTGCCCCGCCCATTTAAAGGGCTGTCCTGCGAGGACGCCCTCATGAAAACTTGGGCGCCCCATTCAATTATGCCCCTCCACGTGTGGTCATTGCAAGTATACCATGCCATAGTTTGTATTGTTTTCCGAATATTTTTACTGCTCTAATTGCTTACTGCTCATGTTTGATCTATTCTTATTGTACACCGCCTTGAGTGAATTCCTTCAAAAAGGCGGTAAATAAATCCTAATAAATAAATAAAATATTGATAAAGACGCGATGCAGTACAATATTTCAGCTATTAGCCTGCTTCAGAAGTTTTTTTTAATTAAAAATGTAAATGATCAGTTAGTCAATGAACACTAGTATATTGAGATGAATAAATATGGTCTTTAAAAAGACCTTTTTGTAGAAAACAAAATCAGTGGATCATTTCAGCTCTTCTTTTGTTTGCATGTTCTTCTATAGATAATCCATGATTTTTTTTTCTTTCATAGAAGCATAAAAATAGAAAATATTGAGATAGTTAAGACCCGTGAGGACCATCTAGCTTGCCAATTTACTTCTTTGTATAATGCCATAAAGCTCAGTTGATGTCTGACTTTTTCAAACCTTCTTATTTACCCTAGGGCTTCTCATACCTGTTCTAGTGACTCCCATAGACAGCCAGGTTTTCAGAATATCCGCAATGCAATGGAGACCCATTAAATGTACATTTATCTCATGAATATTCTGAAAATCTGACTGGGGGTGGGATCATCAGAACGGGTTTGGAAAACACTCAAATACCATTTTTCTTCTTGAATTCTATGGCCGTTTTTTTCCCACCGTATATGCTGGAAGTCTGTTTTATGAATCTTTCAGTGTTCCCTGTTCCTCTAGCTTTACCTCAAATAAAACACAGAAACACATAATACGAGGGCAGACAACAATTCTAAGGCTCATCTACTTATCTTATTTCTCTGTTGCAAAACCAGTCATTTGGATTCTGCTGCTTCCACTCCAACGTTTTTAGGGGGCAATGTATCCAAATGGATAAAATGTGCATGTACTGTGACAGTAACTACATAAGTACATAAGTAATGCCACACTGGGAAAAAAACAAAGGTTCATCGAGCCCAGCATCCTGTCCATGACAGCGGCCAATCCAGGCCAAGGGCACCTGGCAAGCTTCCCAAACGTACAAACATTCTATACATGTTATTCCTGGAATTGTGGATTTTTCCCCAAGTCCATTTAGTAGTGGTTCATGGACTTGTCCTTTAGGAAACCGTCTAACCCCTTTTTAAACTCTGCTAAGCTAACCGCCTTCACCATGTTCTCCGGCAATGAATTCCAGAGTTTAATTATGCGTTGGGTGAAGAAAGGTTTTCCCCGATTTGTTTTAAATTTACTACACTGTAGTTTCATCGCATGCCCCCTAGGAATCTCATTCCTAAGCTAAGATATGTGGACTATTTAATTTTATTTATTTGTGACATTTATATCCCACATTATCCCAAACAAGTTTGAGTTCAATGTGGCTTACAATAAACAGTATAGGATACATAACAAAGAATAATGCATAAGAAAGTAATTTGTTGTAAGAATCCAATTTTACAGTACAGTAGCATAAACATACTGGGATAGCTATGGATACGTAACATTTAGAAAATCTATTATGAATGAGAAATTGTACATGAAGCAAAGAGAAGGTTAATGGTAAATAGAGTAATAACCAATTCAGGTAATAATTAGTTGTTTGAGATATGGTTCTTCTTTGTGAGGGTTTGTTTGAATAGGAACAATTTGAGGATTTTGCGGAATCTAGTGTCTTCCTGTATATTTCTTATTTTGGGTGGTAAGGAGTTCCACCATTGGCTCCTAGGTAAGTGACGTCTGCAGAGTGGACTGTTTTGTAGATCACTTTTTTTGCAATTTGGGAGGTGCAGTCTGAATTTCTTGCCTCACATTTAGTGTTTCTTTGAGGTAAGTTTATTAACTATAACCTCAGTCTCTCAAATTCATTGGTCTGCTAAGCTGGGTGGACTATGACTTACTTCAAAAATACATTTTGAAGGTAGCATAATTCAATCTATAAAATCTTGTTTTTCAGTTCTTATTTTGCAATGTCTTTAAGAAGCTCCTCTATGCTTTCCTTAGGGTAGTCAATCTTAGAACAGTATCACATATTATACACGAGGATTCATTTTTATTTATTTTATTTATTTGTTGCATTTGTATCCCACCTTATCCCACCTCTTTGCAGGCTCAAAGTGGCTTACAATACATCATGAATAGTGGAAGAATGTTAGTAAATAAACATTTAGTATTGCAGGGTTTTGGTCAGCATAATGATAATAAAACAAAATAATAGTATACAAGCAGATATTAAGAGACAATTCTGAATATAAATGGGCGAGTTGTGCATATTCACATTGGTTGATCTTTGTGGTAGGCTTTATTAAAGAGATGGGTCTTCAGTAATGAGCGGAAGTTCGTTCTTTCGTGAATCGATTTCAAGCTGCGCGGCAGTGCATTCCATAACTGTGTGCTCAGATAGGTAAAGTTTGACGCATGCATTAGTTTGTATTTCATTCCTTTCCAGCTGGGGAAGTGCAGATCAAGGAATGAGCGGGATGATCTTTTGGCATTCCTAGGTGGTAAGTCAATCAGGTTTGACATGTGAGCTGGTGCGTCTCCATGGATAATTTTATGAACTAGTGAGCATACCTTGAACGCGATACGTTCCTTAAGTGGGAGCCAGTGTGATTTTTCTTGTAAGGGCTTGGCACTTTCAAATTTTGGTTTGCCAAATATAAGTCTAGCTGCAGTGTTCTGGGCTGTTTGGAGTTTCTTGATTATTTGTTCTTTGCAGCCGGCATATAGTGCCTTGCAATAGTCTAGATGACTGAGTACCATTGATTGTACCAGGTTGCGGAAAACACTCCTTGGGAAGAAAGGACGTTTTATTTTTAATTTCCACATTGAGTGCAACATCTTCTTGGTTGTATTTTTTGCGTGGTTCTCTAGTATTAGGTGTCGATCAATGGTAACTCCAAGAAGTTTTAGGGTTTCTGAGACAGGAAGGGTTAGGGCTGGTGTGTTAATGGTGGTGAATTCTTTCTTGTTGTGTTGGGAGGTGAGTATTAGGCATTGGGTCTTTTCTGCATTGAGTTTTAGCCGAAATGCGTCCGCCCAGGAATGCATGATATTGAGACTTTGGTTGATGTCATGACAGGTTAATGTAATATATGCAATATTGGTTAAACTACCGTAACTATTTTAAACCACTATTCTTATGCAATAATTTATAAATCTATTCTTGTGTGACCAAGGGGCACAGATAGGGTAGTAAAAATTACTGCAGATTATTATTTTTTCATCATTACTATAAATAAATACTGTAATTAGCTGTCAGTAAATGCTTTCATTGTGGAAAAATGTGTTTTTATATGGGTGAGATGATGAACTGTAGGACAACTGTCTGCCCTACATTTTCAACTGGAATTTCTCTACTAGCATGTTGGACTTGAGGCTATTCTGGCTTCTTGGCTCTGCCTTAGTAATAGAATCCCAACTTTTCTTTTCTTTGGCACCTGCTTTGTCAGCTGCTTATTTTCTTTGCCAGCTGTTTTCCTCCATTCCTTTTCCCACTTCTTAACTTCTTATACCTGGTTTCCTAGACTAGTTTCCTTCAAACTGCAGTTCCCAGCAAGCTTAGCACAAGCGCGATCTCATCTCCTCTCAGATTTCCAATGGCTTCTCTAGAGTTTCTGCTAGTGGCTATGGGGCCCTTTGACTAAAGGATCGCCACATGGCAATGGGCTTGCCGCATGGCAACCAGGACCTTCCGCTGGCCCTACGCGCGTGCTGGTGATAGTTCCACCCCCAGCATGTACCATTTTGGCCTTTTCACCCACTGTGGTAAAGGGAGCCCGGGCGTGTGGCAAACATGGTTGTCGCTGCTAGCAAAGGGCTCCTTTTACCACAGCTTAATAAAAATGCCCCTATATTTTTTTTTGGAAAGGACCTATATACTTGCATATATTACCGCAGACAAAACCAAAATAAAAAAACAAACAACAAAAAAGGCTATATTCATTAACTAGTAAAAAAGGCCCGTTTCTGACACAAATGAAACGGGCACTAGCAAGGTTTTCCTCGGAGTGGGTATGTTTGAGAGAGTGTATGTGACAGTGACTGTGTGAAAGAGAGTGAATGTGCGAGTGTGTGTGTGTGTGAGAGAGAGAGTGAGTCTGGGTGCGAGTGTGTCTGTGAGAGAGAGAGAGTGTGTGTGTGAGAATGAGAGTGTGTGCAAGTGCGTATGTGAGACAGTGTGAGAGAGAGAGAGAGTGTGTGTTTCACATAGATACAGTGTGTGCGAGAGAGAGAGAGTGTTTGTGAGACACAGATCTCTGTGAGACTGAGTGTATGAGACCAAGAGAATGTGTGAGTGACTGTGTGACACATAGAGAGTGAATGTGATACAGTGTAAGACATAGAGTGTGTGAGAGTGAGAGTGAGAGAGAGAAAGACATTGACTGTGAGAGAGAGAGAGTGTGTTTGAGAGAGAGAGAGAGTGTGTGTGACAGAGATACCTCCCCCTCCAGTGGTGTGCTGGAGCAGGCTCTCACAGGCTCGCAAGAGCCGGTTGTTAAGTTTTTAAGAATTTTGGGAGCCGGTTGTTAAAGTAAGGCCCTCCATGGCTACTTTAACAACTGGCTCCCAAAATGTGGGCTTGGACCCCCTGCTGAATTCTCTTTTACTTTGCTGGTGGGGATGCTGAGCCCTGCCAGCCAAGTAAATAGACTACTGCTGCTCCCCGCTCCTTGTTTCCAGCTCTGGCCAGCAGGCTGAGACTTCTCGAGCATGTGAGAGAAGTTCCAGCATGCTGCTCAGAGAAATGTTGGGAGTGGTGGCTGCCAGCAAAGATATGCCTAGAGTGCCCGCACGAAGGGAGGGAGGAGAGAGAGGCAAGTGTTGCTCCCTCCCCCCCCCCCCCCCCCCCCCCCCCGGCCACCCCTGGCCCTTCCAACTGCAGAGCTGGCAACGTCCGGAGAAAGTGCCTGTTGGTAAAAATTTACCAGCACACCCCTGTCCCCCTCCCTCTCTGGTGTCAGGCCCCCCCTCCCTCCCTCTCTCTGGTGTCAGCCCCCTCCCCCCTCTCTCTGGTGTCTGAGCGTTACTGTGCAGGACGCTGAGCTCTGGCTGTCCTTCAAGGAACTGACCAATCCTATTTAATAGAATGCACCTCCAACATTCTGAAGCCCAGAAACCTCGTGTGGTTGGTCACTTCTGCTTGTGAGGAACCCAGAAGTACGTGATGTCAATTCAGGAGATGGATACAGAGAGCAGGAAAGCCTCAGCCATGCAGTCAGCTTCAGAATGGTGGAGGTGTGTTTTATTATATAGGATGCTATTTACAAGGCATTATGACTGGTGTCTGATACTGAGCCAAAAAAACAAAACAAAACCTGGAAGATGAGCAGTGTTTTCTTTCATAATGATCCCTATTGCAGTGTGGGTGATTTATATTGGCAGTCATACGACCTATACAAATAGCGGTGCTGGATATACTGACATGGCTGGCATTTATAGTCATGATTTACTAATACGATCACCTTGCTGGCTCATAATTAATCTCCTATTTTTGTTTTAGTTTATTTAAAATATTTATAACCCGCACCTATCCACAGTTCTACTTTGCACACAAAATTATATACATAAAATATCTAAATAATCACAGTTAAATGAAATAAACAAGTAAGACAATACATTCATAGACAATAGAGCTAATCTTCTGGCTGTTCTTCCCTCGTTAGAAGATCTATTTGTTTGCAATTGCTTGACTAGATAAAGCCGTTTTTGACTGCTTCCTAAATGTGCAGTCATTTTCCATCAATTTGTAATCATCAGTCTAAAAAAAACCCCTCTTTTTCTTGACTATTAAGAATGCACAAAATTAAAAATGCATATTTAAAAATCAAATGCATGTTAGAAACATAGAAACATGACTGCAGATAAAGGCCAAGTGGCCCATCCGGTCTGCCCATCCTCCGTAACCACAAACTCTTCCTTTTCCTAAGAGATCCCGCATGCTTGACCTACGCTTTCTGAAATTCTAACACAGTCCTCGTCTCCACAACCTCCACTAGGAGGCCATTCCATGCTTCCACCACCCTTTCCTTGAACAAATACTTTGTTAGATTTCCCCTAAGCATATTTCCGCTTAACTTCATCATATGCCCCCTCATTCCAGAGTTTTTCTTCATTTGAAAAAAGCTCACTTCCTGTACATTAATGTCTCTGAGATATTTAAGCATCTCTATCATATCTCCTCTCTCCCAGCATATATATGTTCAGGTTCATAAGCCTGTCCCTATATGTTTTATGTCTGAGACCACTTACATATTTTGTAGCCGTTCTTTGGACCGACTCCATCCTGTTTATATCTTTCCGTAGGTGCAAATTATCTTATGTTAAGCCCTATTATATATAGGATGTGAAATTGAGATATGCAGGTCAAAATGTGATTAATCCCTTTTATATTTTACAAAAGGCTCTGCCAAATGTATAATGATATACAGGAATACATGTATATTTGATGGCATGTTCAGCAAGAACAGTAATTTTTTTAATCTCTTTTTTTTTGTAAATGTAATCCCCTATTAGGTTGGGATTACTACGAGAGAGTCACTAGGGGAGAAACTGGGAGATCCCCGAGTAGGAGGAAGCCCAGTCCATGGGGAGTAGTTCTGAAATAAAATGCAGAGAGATAGTGCTAAGAAAGGACGAGTGATGGGGGGGGGAGGAGCTAGGAGGAGATAAAGTTAAGTGTTTTGCCCTGTGGGGGGGGGGGGGGGTCTTTCTTTTGAGTTTTTTTTTCCATTTGGGATTTTTGGTTTCTGTTTGTTGCTGAGAGTCTTTGGTTGCATGCAAGACCCTGCCAAGTGACCCAAAGAAGGAGAAGGGGGATCCCACTGAAAAGAAGTGAATCTATTAGCTAAGAACAAGGAAAGTTGCTGTTTGGAGAAATAGTAACTGTGAAGGAGAGCTCTGGGTGGGAAGTGGAGAGACCCAGCCTAGGAGCGTGGTATAGGAGTCAGGGAGTGCCCATCCTGTTGACAAGGTGAGCCAATGCAAAGGTCACCTTGGGTGGAGGTTAGACCAGGAGGGTCTGAACCTAAAGCATAGCCTTTTGAATATTGCCTTTGGGGCATGGACTGGAGATGTATAAAGTGTAAATAATCCTGTTTCAGAGTACCTTGTAAAATATACCCTAAGGGAGGAGACTATAAGAATTCCCCTGGGGAATGTCGGAAGAAAGACTTATTTAAATGATTACACCAAGTGATGAAGAGTTTATGCAGTTGGAATGTTTCTGTGGTTTCATGTTGATGAATAAACTGAGTTTTAAGCTGCTGACTACAGAGTGGTCATTTTAGACTAGACAGTGTATTGCTGTCCCCTCAAGACAGCCTATTTTAGCTGCCACAGGGGTTTTGGACCTTGACTTTTGGAGTTCCTGGGAAAGAAGGAGGTCATCCCACCCATTAACATCCCCAGGCTGAGGCACCTCGTGCCAAGTGAGTGAGTGAGGGTCCGATGGAGTCTGCCTTTCGTGGGGGCTCCAGCCCACTCTGACCCCGGACCTAGGAGCACCCAGGCAAAGGAGTGTTACATAAATATTCAGGACAATACAAAAAAGAGTTGTTTACAAATATTCTTGTTTCATAACAATATTCCAATCAATAACCCCTCCCCCCATTTCCCATACTCACTCTTTTATAGAAAACAAGGCAGAAACCATCAAAAAGAGAAAGCAAATAAACATAAATGTATTCAATTAGCAACAACTGACATCACAACAGTAGAACTCCCCAAAAGTTGACTAAGCAGCAAGATAGCTTCTAAATGTTTGAAGACACCAGCTTATAATGTTTGAATATAAACAAAGAAAGAGGACCGATTGTCTCAAATATGGACCACATTACACATTTTGGGGTCCTTTTACTAAGGTGGGCTGAAACATGGCCCGTGGTAATGTAGACATGTGTTTTGGGTGCGAACAGAATCATTTTTCAGTGCACCTGCAAAAAAAAAATGCCTTTTTAAAAATTTTGCCGAAAATAGACGTGCGTCAAAATGAAAATTGCTGCACATCAGTTTTGGGTCTGAGACCTTACCGCCAGCCATTGACTCAGTGGCAAAGTCTCACGCGGTAACTGGGCTGTAATGACATATGCGTGCCAAATGCCACTTGGCACATGTAGCTGATGCATGCCAGAAAAAAAATATATATATTTTTTGGGTGCGCGTAGCGGACGCACGCCAAAAATGAAATTACCACAAGGGCCGCGTGTTGCATGATTTTAGAAGGATTCTGAATAAATTTTGTTTTGAACATCATCATCATCTGTGAGAAGTTTCGTTACTCTTCTATATTTTTTGATGCCCCCTTTTCAGTAGAGTATTTTTCCTTCTGTCTGTGACTGTCCGTACTTACTGAATCCATTCCAGAAAAGTAGGAGGAGTCTTCCACCTCCAGTATCTGACTAGGATAGTACTTGCTTTTCATAATACAATTTGAATCAAGTAACCTACCTTTTTAGAAACTCCTAATGAGCTAATCTGTCCCAGCAAGAATAATGGAATCTTGCAAAGAATTTTTAGCTTGGTAATATCAACTATTGCTTGTCAAATACTCAGCAAATACATTTTTACGTGGACATCTTCACCATATATGTATAAAATCTGCTGCCAAACCACATCATTGTCTCCAACAAAGCATAACACTGGCTGCAGTGACGATCCTAGGTTGGCTGCCACCCGTGGCGGATCGCAGCATGACACCCCCCCCCCCCGGCACCCCCCCCCCAGTGCATCAACCCCCCCAGGTGCATTCTTAGCTGCTAGGAGCAGCCACGTGGCTCTTGGCTCCGCTGAATCCCTGCTCCCTCTGCCCCAGAACAGTAAGTAACCTGTTCCGGGGCAGAGGGAGCAGGGAACCAGCGGAGCCAACAGGTGCGCGGCTGCTTTCTGCGCCCCTCCAGCACCTGGGGCGGACCGCCCCCACCATCCTGCCCTTGGTGCGCCGCTGACTGGCTGGATTCCATTTATGCAAAAGTTGGGGAGAAATATGCATATGCAGTGGTGTGCTGGAGCTGGCTCGCACCGGCTCACAAGAGCCGGTTGTTAAGTTTTTAAACATTTTGCGAGCCAGTTGTTAAATTCAGTCAGAGCTCCTCCCACTCCCTGCTATTGCCTTTATACACGACCATCATCTGTTTGCCTCTCCTTCCCAGAGCCGAAGGGTCCTGTCACATACCTGAAGCCACCCTGGTGGTCTAGTGGATTCTTCGGGCAGGAAAGATTCCCAATCTTTCCTGCCTGCTGCCAGCATTGACCTTCTTGCTGCTACGTCACTTTTTAAAAATGGCTGCCGAGACTTCCAGTGGCGGCCTCGTGAGACTTCCACTGAAGCTAAGGCTATGAACATGGCATTTGATTTGGGTTATAAAGATTTGTTGTTTAATGGGGGTCTTATGGTTGAATGGGAGCTCTGACATGAGGGGGGAAGGTGTTACGTCTGTGCTCACCTCGCCCTCTGGTGGCCAGAACCAGTGGCTGCTATGGACCATCACCCGTTCCAGATTTCTGCTGAATCCGGTCCGGATCTTCCAGGCTGCCAGGTTTGCTTGTGTTGTTTGAGATGGCACAGCACCTGTAGCTGCCTGGTGATTGCAGCAGCTGAGTTCCAAGTGCTGCTGGGCTTATTAGACATTTTATTATTCTCAGTCCTTGCCTTTGCATTGCATCTAAGGCCCTGGTATGTTTGTGCTTGTTGCTCTGCTGCCTAGTTTGAATCCTTGCCTTGATTCTTGTCTGTTCTAGCCAGTCAGTGTGTAGTTAGATTAGGTTGTTGTTAGTTTGCTAGTCTTGTCTCTGGGCTTTAGTTTTGTGTTTAGTCTTTGTCTGCTTGGGTCTTAATGGCTGCTCTTTCAGTTCTGTCTTGTTAGTCAGTGTTTGTTCCCCTGTTTAGAGGCTGCTTGCAGCTTCCCGTTTCTGTCCCCTAGCTTGTCTATTCCCTGCATTGTGTTGTATTGTCTTTCTGTGAGTCCTAGCCCAGGCTTCTGCCTTGCTGTCCCTGTAGGTTCCTTTCCCTTCTGACCCTTAGTCCTTGTTCAGCCTGTGGGTATCCAGCTCCTGCTCTGCCCTGCAAAGTCCTGCCGGCCGCTTGAACCCAGAGGCTTAACTTCTGGGGGACAGCGGCTAAACGCAGGTGAAGACTAGGGTTCCTGCTTTGCCTGTTCTAGCCTGCTTGCCTCAGCTGCAACTCCAGTCCGGGGTTCCAGTCCTGTTCTATCCTGTCCCTGGGGTGGGGGTGGTTTTGCCTCCCGCTGCTACTCCTCGGCAGTGGCCCAAGGGCTCACAAACCCAGTTTCCAGCTTTGAAAATGTGATAAAAGGAGAGAGAGAGTAATGTGTTGCCCTGCAGTTCACCTCTGCTCCCCCCCCCCCCCCCCCCCAATTTCAGGGTTGGCTATATCAGGGGAGAAAGCTTGATGTTATAAATTTACCAGCACACCACTGCACATATGCATAAGTAACTTCATTTGTGTAGAGATATAGAGCAGTGAGCTATATATTCCCAGACAGCAAACCAAAATGTAGGCTCCTGCCTTCCAATAATAGATTCTCATCACACTCTGTAGTGAGGGAGGTAGGCTGCAAAAAATCACACAGGGCCAAAATCATATGAGATATGAAATGTTTGAAGCAGCAGAAGAAAATAAGAACTTTTCAAAAGAGAAGGTGTACATACAGTTCCATTGCATATTTCCTTTTTATTTAATTATTTTATTTATTTATTGCATTTGTATCCCACATTTTACCACCTTTTTGCAGGCTCAATGTGGCTTACAATGTATCGTTCTTGGTGGAGAACAGATTAGAAATTATATCATAGTGTTACATAAAGACCATGAATGACGTAATAAAATATAGACAAGCAGATAAGTGAAAAAACTGTCCTGATATTAGGTAAAAGTGGAGATGTCACATTTACATGTGTTGATCTTTATGGTATGCCTTTTCGAAGAAGTGGTTCTTCAGAGATTTACGAAAGTTTGTTAGTTCATAAATCGTTTTTAAGTTGCGTGGCAGTGCGTTCCATAACTGTGTGCCCAGGTAGGAAAAGTTTGACGCATGCGTTAATTTGTATTTTAGACCTTTGCAACTGGGAAAATGAAGATTAAGGAATGTGCGGGATAGGAGTATTGAAACAATGACAAAGCATTTTCCTTTAATGTGTTAAGGTTTTCTGTGGGTTTAAAGGAGCTCATCTCATAGAATTTACGCATAACGGGGAAGAATGTTGTGATGTATTATTAACTTGTTGACTCTCCAGTAAAACATACCATGGGGAAACGTCGCTAAGGAATCAGTAAGGGAAAGGTTTTAATGATTTTTTAGTGCATCTTGGCCTCAATCTCCCAATCACTGATGTTACCCTTCCTAATGGGACCTTCTTAGGCGCCATAGCAATAATGAGATGTGAAAATTTGAAAATCCCGAGACGGATGTTTGTATAGTGCACTTACTCCAAGCTGATAGCTCTTACGGGTTTAGGAGTGGCACCGCCGACTCGGGTTCAGCAGTAAACGACTTCCGTTTCAGCATGGACTCCTAACTCACTCCTCCACTCCTTTGGACATGGTGGTTAAAAGATTCGGGAGCGATGAGGTTGTTTTCAGCTCCAAGAGCATCGACGCTCCTTCGTCGGCGCTAATCAAAGGACTCACCAACCCAATCATCTGTGGGCAGCTCATCGCGCAGCGGTCCCACACTTGCTGCACAGGGGACAAAACTCTGGTCATCGGCGGCTGACCCCAGATTGTTCCCTTCCTGTCAGTTAAGGTAGCTGCAGTTGCAGAGAGGAAATTTCAAGTAAACAGAGACAGAACTTCAGAGGACAGCTGGGCCATTGAGCGTACGAGCTTCAGGTCACCATCTTTCCACTCTCCCTAGTTTGGACACTCTTTGTCTGGTTTCTCAGAGGCCTGTCTGATATGGGTAACCCTTCAGCATAGCCCTCTGAGTCACTGAAACACAGAAGCCCCTCCACCACTACAAGGTGGTGTCCCTCGAAGGGGACTTTACGACTTATGAAAAACATTTTACAACTAACATCAAAAGTGGTTTAAACTCCTTGTGTTACACCAAAATCAACACAACAATGAGAAAAAAAGAAAGAAAGAAAAAATAAATGGAGGAAAAAGCCTCTGTATATCTGTGGTACTTCCTTCTTTAGTGAAACGTAGCAGTGGTGTAGGAAGGGGGGGGCGGTGGGGCGGTCCGCCCCGGGTGCACGCGGCTGGGGGGTGTCGGCGCCTTGCTGGTTCCTTGCTCTCTCTGCCCCAGAACAGGTTACTTCCTGTTCCGGGGCAGAGAGAGCAAGGAACCAGCGAGGCGCCGACACCCTCCCAGCGGCGTGCTGTCGGCGGATTGGCCCGCCCACCCGCCCCTCTACCGCCTTCCAGGTATGTTCTCGCGGGCGGGGGGTGTTGCGCTACGGAGGGGGGAGGGTGCGTCGTGCTGCACCCGAGGGGGGGGGCGCAGCAGCGACCCGCCCCAGGTGTCAGCTGCCCTCGGGACACCACTGAAATGTAGTAACCAGCAGAACTTCAGTTCATCATTGGCTCTAAAAACCTCCATCCACTTTTATTGCGTCTCTCTTCTACTTCATTCCTCTTTATTTGCAACCAATATTTATGATTTTGGTTTCCGTCAGAGTTTAAAGATAAGTGTGCTATGATTCTAGAGCCAGATGAGCAATGAATGTTTTATATAAAATATATGCTACACAATCATAAAAATTGGTTGCAAATAAAGAGGAATGAAATAGAAGTGACAAGCAATAAAAGTGGATGGAGGTTTTTTTGAGCCAATGATGAACTGAAGTTCTGCTGGTGACTGTATTTTACTAACTAGGGAAATACCACAGATATGCTTTTCAGCTTGGAGAAGAGACGGCTGAGGGGAGACATGATAGAGGTATATAAAATAATGAGTGGAGTGGAACGGGTGGATGTGAAGCGTCTGTTCACGCTTTCCAAAAATACTAGGACTAGGGGGCATGTGATGAAACTACAGTGTAGTAAATTTAAAACAAATCGGGGAACATTTTTCTTCACCCAACACATAATTAAACTCTGGAATTTGTTGCCGGAGAACGTGGTGAAGGCGGTTAGCTTGGCAGAGTTTAAAAAGGGGTTTGACGGATTCCTAAAGGACCACTACCATAAACCACTACCAAATGGACTTGGGAAAAATCCACAATTCCAGGAATAACATGTATAGAATGTTTGTACGTATGGGAAGCTTGCCAAGTGCCCTTGGCCTGGATTGGCCGCTGTCGTGGACAGGATGCTTGATCTTTTCCCAGTGTGGCATTACTTATGTACTTATGTCCTCTACTTGGCTCACTTTTATTACATAGAGCAGTGATTTAACCTATTGTGATGTCATAGTGGCTCATTCCACCAATAAGAGCCAACCTCATTAGTGATGTCACAATGGCTTGATTGTATATAATGTTTGTACGTTTGGGAAGCTTGCCAGGTGCCCTTGGCCTGGATTGGCCGCTGTTGGGGACAGGATGCTGGGTTCAATGGACCTTGTTTTTTTCCCAGTGTGGCATTACTTATGTACTTATGCAGACTTCTTTCTCCATTTGTTTTTTTCTTCTTTCTTCATTGTTATGTTAATTTAGATGTAACCAGTGCTTTTTTTTTTTGAGGGGGTACTGAGTACTGGCACCTTTTCCATTGTCTGCTAAAATTGACCCAAGGACCCAAGTTTTAATAAAAGAGCTCAGGCACTACACACCAATTCTGTCTTGTCATTGATTCTGTGACTTGTTGCAGGGGGTCTGGCTATTGTGTGGTGGGTCTCTCAATGGTCACCCCACCCCTGAAGGGTGGCCTGGCATTTGTGTACCAGCACCTTTTTCGCTAGAAAAAAATGCACTGGGTGTAACACAAGGATTTTAAATCATTTGATGTTTGTTGAAATGCATTTACTCATCCTACTGTCATTAGTTGCATGCCGCTTCTCTTTAAATTTAATATTGCTTTATCACAACCAATGTCCATAAATACACTTTAAAAATCCTTCAATTTCAGTGCAATTCTTTTGCTATATCTATATCTATCTATCTATCTATCTATCTATCTATCTATCTATCTATCTATCTATCTATCTTTTATTTGTCTGTGCACTGCTAACTAAGATTATATATAGATGTGAAAGAATTGCACTGAAACTGAAGGATTTTTGAAGTGTATTTATGGACATTGGTTGTGATAAAGCAATATTAAATATTAAATAAAAAAAGGAAAATTAAAGAAGATTTGTTATGAAAAAGTTCAAGAAGTTGGTCGGAAAGTAATTGAATTTGTTACTTGAATTTAAAGAGGAGCAACATTGCTATTAATGATAAAACAGCTGGGTTGATGATTATTTACAATTTAAGTGACTTTTGCTGACACTTCAGACCAGTTAAAGAGATTAGTTGCGTGCCAGCATTTACACCAAGCTTCAGCAGCCATAAATAAGTGTCATGCCCAAAATTAATATGAGATCCACACTAAGCTAGTATTCTGTAAAAGTCACCCACTCTTTACAGAATAGTAATTTAGCATGGATCTTCCCGGCGCCTAAATTTGGACACCATTTACTGAATTCTCCACAGTTTGTGTTATGTTTAATACATGTGTTGCTTCAAACGTACATATATTGCAAAATGATGTCCAAGGGAACCCACCTGTGTACGCACCCTAAAGAAGCCTGTCTAATTTATGCCTGATGTTTATGCAGCTAGCAAGCAAAGGCAAAATGGTACATCGAGTGGAATTACTAATTTTAACTGAGCTAAACACAATGGTGTGCTTTCTTGATGGTTGTTAACAATTGCTGCGTCGATTGATGGAAAAAAATTCCAAAACTAAGATCTACCTCATACATAAGGAAAACTTCTGCAAACAATTGAAGACCCATCTCTTTGACAAGATATACCACAAAGATCAACACATGAAAAAAATCCCCACAGATATCTAGAAATGTTTAATAATGCCTTCTGTTATGTTACATAGTAACATAATAACATAGTAGATGACGGCAGAAAAAGACCTGCATGGTCCATCCAGTCTGCCCAAGACAAACTCATATGTGTATACCTTACCTTGAATTGAATTTGTACCTGTCCTTTTCAGGGCACAGACCATATAAGTCTGCCCAGCAGTATTTCCCGCCTCCCAACCACCAGTCCCGCCTCCCATCACCGGCTCTGGTACAGACCGTATAAGTCTGCCCTCCCCTATCCTTGCTTCCCAACCACCACCCCCTCTTCCCCCACCTGCTCCGCCACCCAATTTCAGCTAAGCTTCTGAGGATCCATTCCTTCTGCACAGGATTCCTCTATGCATATCCCATGCATGTTTGAACTCCGTTACCGTTTTCATCTCCACCACCTCCCGCGGGAGGGCATTCCAAGCGTTCACCACCCTCTCTGTGAAAAAATATTTTCTGACATCTTTCCTGAGTCTGCCCCCCTTCAACCTCATTTCATGGCCTCTCGTTCTACCACCTTCCCATCTCCGGAAAAGATTCGTTTGCAGATTAATACCTTTCAAATATTTGAACGTCTGTATCATATCACGCCTGTTCCTCCTTTCCTCCAGGGTGTACATGTTCAGGTCAGCAAGCCTCTCTTCATACGTCTTGGAACGTAAATCCCATACCATCCTCGTAGCTTTTCTTTGCACCACTTCCATTTTTTTAACATCCTTCGCAAGATACGGCCTCCAAAACTGAACACAATACTCCAGGTGGGGCCTCACCAATGTCTTATACAGGGGCATTAAAACCGCCTTTCTTCTGCTGGTCACTCCTCTCTCTATTACTATCATATATTCCACTACCATGTAACCCAAAATTCTTCTGCAATACCAAATGGTTATTCTCTTCTTATTTCCACTATCCATGATGTATTGTAAGCCACACTGAGCCTGCAAAGAGGTGGGAAAATGTGGGATACAAATGCAACAAATAAATAAATAAATGTCTATACTTATATTATTCTGTGGGAACTACTTCCTACCGCCTTCAAATAGAGAGGGATATCAGTATTTCTTTTTAAAAGTAGTAGGTAGTGTTTGGCAATAGAAATCTTCCCTCCATGATCCAGACAGAACAGTAAAGGTCGGAGCAACTATGAGTGGGGTTGGAACAGCAACGTACTCAACATTGGATGACCCCGTCTAGGTATAACTGTAACTTCTCTCCACCTATGAATAATAACATGTGTACCGAATGTCCTAATCTAAGCTATAACTGTTAATGCAACACTGTACAGTAATTTCTCTTTTGTTCAACAACTGTAAGCCACTTGGAACCAAAACCTGTTTTGGATAATAGTGGGATACAAGAATGAATGAATGAGTGATTTTGCAAGCTTTGAAAATCCAACACTTCATTTTCTAAAAAAAAAAACAGCTGAAGCATTTGCAGACACAGTCCTGCCACTAGGTAAATTATTTGACTCGTAACCACTTGCTTCCACCTACCCTCCTCTCCTCCTTCCTGTACACATTAATTGATTTGATTTGCTTACTTTATTTCTTGTCTATTAGATTGTAAGCTCTTTGAGCAGGGACTGTCTTTCTTCTATGTTTGTGCAGTGCTGCATACGCCTTGTAGCGCTATAGAAATGCTAAATAGTAGTAGTAGTAGGGTCTATCTAAGGCAGCAGTAATGTGACTTATATATTCACTATCTGGATCTGATTTGTTTTATTTATTTATTTTTTATTTATTTTATTTGTATCCCACATTTTCCCACCTTTTTGCAGGCTCAATGTGGCTTACAATAAATCATGAATAATGGAGATATGTAACATTTAGTATTATAGAAGGATCTTGGGTAACATTATAATTTTAAAGCATGATGTTAATATAACAAGCAGATAGTAAAGACAATTCTGGGTATGTGTGAAGGAGTTCATATTTGTTGGTCTTTGTGCTATGTCATGTGTCTAGTTTTTACTTGCACTTCCACTGGATTCCAGTGGAAGCTAGGATAGTATTTATACTCTATTTTCTTTTTTAAGATTTTATGTGGTGATGCCCCATTTTATATGCATGCTTTGTTTGAATTTGTCCCTGAATCAAGATCTTGGCTACTGAGGGACCCTGTTTACTAAGGTGCATTAGCATTTTTAACGTGCCTACAATTAGCATATCCGCTAACTGTGTAGACGCCTATAGGGATATTGTAGGCGCGTACATGGTTAACACGTGTACATGGCTAGCGTGCATTAAAGACGTTAATGTGCCTGTAACGTGGCTTAGTAAACAGGGCCCTATGTTTGTTTATCCAAGCCCTAGAGGGATCAGATCCTCTCGTTTGCTTCAATCCTTTTTCTTTTCATGCTGTAAGCTCTAGAAGATCCTTCCACCGGAAATAAGATCTATTTTGTATTAACAATTTAGAAAGTTCTTAAAAGCTCTTTTATTTCAGAAATATGTTATAGGATGAGGATTCATTGTTTGTTTGTGACCTATTGTTTTAACTGATTGAAACTGAAAGATGAAAACGGTAATGGAATTCACACATGCGTGGGATAAACACAAAGGAACCCTGTTTAGAAGGAATGGTTCTGCGGAATCTTAGCTGAGATTGAGTGGCAATGCCGGTGATTGGGAAACAAAATGGGAGCTGGGCAGACTTCTACGGTCTATGTCCTGATTTTGACTGAATAGATAGGGATGGGCTGGAGTGTAAATTTTAAGGGGCTTCGAGGTTAGCTTCAGAACTTACTACAAGAACAGTTGGGTAGACTTCTACGGTCTGTGCCCTGAGAGAGGCAGAGACAAATCAAAATCAGGTATACATATAAAGTGTCTCATACCATGGGAATGAGTTTATCTTGTTGGGCAGACTGGATGGACTGTACAGGTCTTTATCTGCCGTCATTTACTATGTCACTACACGTTACTATGATTCTGTAAATTCACTTGGTTAATCTTGTAATTGTAATCCACGTTGAACTAGATGTCTGGTGTATGCAGAATATTAGAATAAGTGCTATGCTATGCTAGTTGTATAGCTACAGAATGCACTAGACCCTTCCCTTGCCAGGTGGATACTGTCATGTTCAGTTTCTTTTGCACTGGCCCAAGCTTAAAAGAAGACTTAGGGGTGGTGTGGGCCCTGTAAGCAAAGGTCCATACTCAAAAGCTGCCTTGCTGATTTCCTGCCGGAGTTGAGGGACATGACAGCACTTCAACACAGGTGTGTGTTTACAGGTCTTGTGCTGCAATCTTTTTTAAAGACTGAAACTGGTATGAGAGAAGATAGTGAGGGTTGCAGTGGCCCAACTTGCTTCTCACAGGTCTCCCACTTAGCCATCTCTCTCCTCTTCAATCTGTTCAAAGTTCTGTTGCAGGACTAATATTCCGCCAGTGTCGTTATGCTCATATTAACCCTCTCCTCAAGCCACTTCACTGGCTTCCTATCCGTTTCCGCATACAGTTCAAACTCCTCTTATTGACCTATAAGTGCATTCACTCTGCAGCTCCTCAGTACCTCTCCACTCTCATCTCTCCCTACATTCCTCCCCGGGAACTCCATTCACTGGGTAAATCTCTCTTATCTGCACCCTTCTCCTCCACTGCTAACTGCAGACTCCGTTCCTTTTATCTTGCTTCACCATATGCCTGGAATAGACTTCCTGAGCCGGTAAGTCAAGCTCCATCTCTGGGTGTCTTCAAATCTAAGCTAAAAGCCCACCTTTTTGATGTTGCTTTTAACTCCTAACCCTTATTCACTTGTTCAGAACCCTTATTTTATCATCCTCACTTTAATATTCCCTTATCTCTTGTTTGTCCAGTTTGACTGTCCTAATTAGATTGTAAGCTCTGTCGAGCAGGGACTGTCTCTTCATGTTCAAGTGTACAGCGCTGCGTACATCTAGTAGCACTTTAGAAATAAGTAGTAGTAATCTATTTATTTTTATGTCTAGCTGAAACAATGTTGGTAACATATACTGTCTACAACTCGGATCTACACCTTTATGCTGCTTTCCTGACCCCTGAAACACTCACTGGAGCGATAGTACATAACATAAAGCTGGAAGAAATAGATACTTTTTTACTGGTGGTTGAGGAATGCATTGAATAGCTATAGATCTCAGTTGTTTTAAAGATAGGAGAGAGAAATGATCTGCTTCTGCTGCTCTCCAGTCACCTAACACCAGATAATGTGGTAAAAGCAATTAGCTTTGCAGGGTTTAAAAAAGGTTTGGATAATTTCCTACAAGAAAAATCCATAAGCCATCATTAAGCTGGAGCTGGGAAAATCCACTGCTTATATCTAAGACATGCGGCATAAAATCTGTTTTACTGTTTTTGGATCTTGCCAAGTACTTGTGACCTGGATTGGCTACTGTTGGAAACAGGAAACTGGGCTTGATGGACCTTCGGTCTGTCCCCCCAGTATGACAACACTCATGTTCTTGGACAATAAAACTGATACCTGAGGAAGCCTATATACAATGCAAGAAAAAATGCTTACCATTTAACTCCACTTGAACACAGTGATGCTCGAAGCAGGAACAGAACCATGAAGGAACTGTTCCACTCAACCCCAGTTCTAAAAGACAAAGTATGATCTTAAAATCAAACACAGAACTGAGATCCAATAAGAGCAAGACTGCAGCCTTCCGTGAATCCATAGCAACATAAATACTGTATCATTAACTGGGTTAGGGTTGTTAGAGCTTGCCTAAAGGAATAAATTAACACCTGTCCTAAGCTTGGCTATACTGCTGGCAGTAAGAAAAACATGCCAAGTTCTGAAAAATAATGTGATTTACTGGCAGGATAAATACGGCAAGCAACACATGTCTGGCAGAATTACTCTCTGCAAATGTATTTCAAAAATATAACTTAGCAGCACAACTCATAATTCTTTTCCTAGTACGAACAAAGTTTCTCTAATGATAAAATAAAAGTGAAAGCAGAAATAACTAAGTACCAAGTTGGTCTGAATTGCACTTGGCAGCCAAGGAAATCTTACCTACCATATCTGACCCATGAACTCTAGGAGATAAGCAACCATTTCCAACTTATTGTGGCAGCCAAACAGGCTCTGGTCCAGAAGTCTCCGTTTCCAGGAAGAATTGTTGGTTTTGTTCTCTCACAACTCCAGCTGAATCTTCCTTGTTAGCAAGCTCCAAATCAGCTGTAGGCTGAAAGGACACAGAGCTTTCAGTGATAATTTCCTTTGGTACTACAAAGTGCCTGAAAATAGCCCTGCATTGTACGTCAGCAGGGATTTGAGTAACTGGTTGAGTAAGACTAGTACAGCAACAAAATCCTTTGTCTGCTGTTTTTCAACCGAGTCTTCTGTGAGAGGTTGAGGCAGCCATTCTAAACCGGCACTGCAAGGGGCAGGGGCAAGGGGGCTGCCCTCCTGCCCCCAAGGACCCCATTGGACCACCAGGAATACGGGTAGGCCCGGAGGGAGGGCCTGCCTGCAAGGCTGGGGGGGGGGGGGGAGTCGGGGGGCCTTGATGTGAGCTGGGGGGGAGGGAAAGAAAAGAACATTGGCAGAAGATCGTGAGGGGGCTCAGGGGTTTAGTTAAAAAAAAAACCATAAAAGTTATGTGGGCAGGCCAGCCATTCCGATATTCAGCCAGGCCTGCATAACTTTTATGCAGCCCTGGCTGAATATCGGCCGGGCCTGCATAAGTGCAGGTCATCCAGCCCACCCCCCAAAAATCCCCAATGTACAATGCCAGTGCCTGACTATGTCCAGGCACTGAATATCAGGTAGCCGGCAATGATCAGCATTTAAAAATCCGCTGACCACCTCCAGCTGAATTCCGTGAGTTTTGAATGTGCTCCATCAGCATTGTTGAGTGGGAACCGCTAGTGCGGCTTGATAATATAGGCCCTTAGGGAGCAGTGCAGCCATTCAGAATGCAGCTTTCAAACACTCAAACTCTCATTAATATTACATTATGCTAATTTATACTAAAAATGACCTCTTAAACCCTTGTTTTTGCTTTAAAATAACATAAATCAGGTCAGAGTCATGCCCAGATCTGAATTATATACAAATTTACGTTTTTGTGGTCCCCAGTTATCTCAAACGGGTTACTCTCAATTTCAAGCATTTTGCATACAGACAGAATGTAGACAAAGTATGCCAGTATGTATGGCTGGCATACATCAGCCAGCTCTACATATTTAAATTCTTACCTTTAAACATTGGCACAACTTTTTGAAAACATAATTATTTGTTTTTAATAGCAGGTATCAGTCCTGTGACTTAATTCACATGTGCAATTTTTCATGCCATTTTGGGCATATTTGTAGGCTTAATCAAGCCCCCCTTCCCTTCCAAGCAACCACAGGGGTTTGTTTAATTAAAAATATGTCATTCCTGTGCAGTTTACACAAACATATGTGACCCAGCATTTTCAAAGACCCATTTAAAATGTTCCCCACATACATTTTATTTAATAATTGGTGGTGCGGTGCTTTCTCAATTTCTGGGACACTCCAGGAACAATTGGGACCCTTTTCCATAGTGTGAATGCACATGTGATGTCATCAACGATGTCACCGTGCATCGCAAACGCTGTGCATAGTCATGGCAGCATCCACAGTACAACCCAGGCCTCAGACAAGATGGGGACTTTCCTGGATGCTCTTGCCGGCATCCCACCATCTTGGAGCAGTCCGGAATCCCACAGGTCATGCCAAGATCAGGTGTCTCACATTGGACCTGCACCCACCAAATGACCTTCAACTAGAGCTCTCTGGAGCTCTCTCCCAGCTCCAGAAGCCAGGTAAAATTAAAAGGTTTTTTTTTCTGGTTACACCATATACTTCCTTTCAACCACCCCACCACTCAGGATAGCCCCCAATCGCCCCCCCCCCCCCCCCCCCCGGACCTACCTGAAGTTCCTGGTGGTCAAAGGAGATGACAGAGGCAGGACTGAAGCCCACTCACTCCTGCTCCTAGTGGTTCTGACTCCAAAATGGCTGCCGTCATGCACGCGAACAGGTGGTAATCCTAAATAAATATACTTTGTTTTAGGACTGATCAGTGAAAACATATTTTTAAAAAAACTCTTGAAAAATCTGCAGCAGCTCTCTGTTGCGTGAACCGGAGTGAACCGGAGGATTTGCATGCCAGATCATTCACTGCTCTGTAGAAGTAATAAGTATTTAAATAAGAGGGAACCAGGGCGAACTGGATGATTTATATGCCGCATTAGTTACTGCTTTTAGAAGCAATAGGTATTTAAATAATATTCAAAAATCATCAAACACGTCTAATAAATAAAAAAAAGAGGTGGAGGTTTTTGAGTCCTGTGAAGAAGAAACTCGATTATGGAATAAGCAGTAATGCTACTGCAAGCTTTGAACAGCAAAAGTTGAACTGAGGTCTTTTCTTCCTTCCTAAGAGACAACATAATAGGCTCTATATATTTTCCCTTGCTTTGGGGTGTGAGTCCTAAATAACTACAAAGAAAGAAAAGATTCTCTATAAACACAACAAATCTCAGAGCAGTGGGCAAATAGTAAACAAAAGAATCAAAAATAAGGAAGAAAAAGCCTCAAGAAGCTCCTGGTCAAAAGCCACAGGAGCAAGATTTCTTCATCATCGGCAAAAAAAAACCTTCTTAATAAACAATATCAACAAAACAACTTTACTGTGCCAACTTCTTTAAAAAAATTAATAGTATATATCAGCTAGCAATACTTAGCTGTAGAGTCTCTTCTTTCTATAGCAGGCAGACCGTGACCAATGGTGACTAGAGTTTCATCAAGCTGCATCAGGGTCAGACGGTCAAAAGAATTCAACACTGTTCGTATTCTGACGGAATAACAGAGACCTTTCTTCGTAGTTCAACCTTTTTAGATTCTCTTCCTCATATATATGGTAGCTTTTAATCCTAAATAACTGTCACTGTGTTCAAGTTACTCCATTCTATGCCTTCTTTGAAGTATGAAAGTCAAGTAAGTTTTGCTTAACTAACAGCCTTATTTTCGAAAGTGATGGGCGTCCACATTTCGACCCAAATCGGGAGATGGGCGCCCATCTCGCAAAGGCGCCCAAATCGGTATAATCAAAAGCTGATTTTGGGCGTCTTCAACTGCAAGCTGTCGCGGAAACGGGCAAAGTTGACGGGGCGTGTCGGAGGCGTGGTGAAGGCGGGACTGGGGCGTGTTTATTGGCCAAGGAGAGATGGGCGCCTTCGGCCGATAATCGAAAAAAGAAAGGCGTTTTTAGCGCGAATTTGGGTCATTTTTTGACCCTTTTTGTTCATGGACAAGTCCCAAAAAAGTGCCCTAAATGACCAGATGACCACCGGGGGGAATCGGGGATGACCACCCCTGACTCCCCCAGTGGTCACTAACCCCCTCCCACCAAAATAAAACAACTTTAACAACTTTTTTTTTCCAGCCTGTATGCCACCCTCAAATGCCATACCCAGCTCCATCACAGCAGTATGCAGGTCCCTGGAGCAGTTGTTAGTGGGTGCAGTGGACTTCACCTAGGTGGACCCAGGCCCATCTCCCCCTACCTATTACACTTGTGCTGGTAAATGGGAGCCCTCCAAACCACCCCCAAAACCCACTGTACCCACATGTAGGTGCCCCCCTTCAGCCATAAGGGCTATGGTAATGGTATAGAGATGTGGGCAGTGGGTTTTGGGGGGATTTGAGGGGATTTGAGGGGCTCAGCACCCAAGGTAAGGGAGCTATGGACTTGGGAGGTATTTTACTTTTTTTTTATTATTGTTACAAGTGCCCCCTAGGGTGCCCGGTTGGTGTCCTGGCATGTGAGGGGGACCAGTGCACTACGAATCCTGGCCCGTCCCACGACCAAATGCCTTGGATTTGTTTGCTTTTGAGCTGGGTGCCTTCGGTTTCCATTATCACTGAAAAACGATTACGCCCAGCTCAAATCCGCACAAATCCGATGCATTTGCCCGGCACAAACCGTATTATCGAAAAAAAGGATGGGCGCCCATTTTTTTTCAAAAATACGGTCTGTCCCGCCCCTTCACGTACCTGTTCTCGGACATAGACGCCCATGGAGATGGGCGTTCGCGTTCGATTATTCCCCTCCACGTTTCCTAATGCTATAGCTTCGGAAGCCAGGTTAAAATCTCAGTGTTGATCCCTGTGATTTTGGACAAGTCATTCACGTCACTTAGGGCCCCTTTTACAAAGCTGTGGCAAAAAGGGGGCCTGCACTGGTGTTGGTGTGTGTTTTTTGACGTGTGCCGAGGCCCCCTTTTACCGCAACAGGTAAAAGGTAGGTCTTTCTTTTTTCCAGGAAATGCCCTCCATGTGGCAATCGAAGAACTTGTCGTGTGGCCATTTTGGTAGGGGAGCCGTTACCACTACCCATTAAGGTAGCAGTAAGGGCTCCTGCACTAACCCAGTGGTAAGGTGGCACTGCCCAATTACCATTGGGTACAAACTGGTGCTACAAAAATAAAAAAAAAATTTGTAGTGCTTGATACCATGGCATGCTGGAGATGGGAACTACGACTAGGCTACTGCGATAACCTGGTTGTACTTCCCTTTTAGTGAGCAGTAAGCCCGTGTTGGGCTTAAAAGTGACCTTTAACTTTCTATTTTAAGGTACCTACAGAGTGTGCCTTTATAAAACAAATTCCTACAATAAACTCCAGTAGCACACAAAATCTGTCACATTTACACCCACTCCATGTCATATGTCCACTGTAACTATGTCACGTTCGTGACCGCTTCCTTGTCTGTGCTCACCTCGCCCCCCGGGTGGCCAGAACCGGTGGCTGCTATGAACTGTCACCCATTCCAGACTTCAGCCCAGTCCGGTCCGGATCTTCCGGGCTGCCAGACTTGCTGCTCTTGTTTGTGCCTGAACAGCACCCGTAGCTGCCTTGTGATTCCTGCAGCTGAACTTCAGCAGCTGATGGGCTTTATTAATCACCTGGAAACTTCTGTGTTTGCCTTTGCATCGCCTAAGGTCCCTGGTATGTTGGTGTGCTCTGTGCACTTCTGCTTAGTCCAGTTTATTGACTGAGAGGCTTGCCTGTTTCTAGTCTAGTCTTTGTGTAGTTTATCTTGTACTGTATTGCTTGTTTCCCAGTCTTGTTTCTTGTTTGTATTTCTTTGTCTAAGTTCTTGATGGTCTATGTTTCTGGTTTAGTGGCTGCCTGGCAGCTTTCAGTTCTGTCTCTTACCTGTCTGTGTTTCCTTTCTTAGTGGCTGCTTTGCATCTTTTAGTCCTTGCTCTCAAGCCTATCCATTTCTTGCCTAGTGTTGTATTGTCTGTCTGTGAGTCCTAGCCCAGTAGTCTGTCTTGCTTCCCATGCATTTTTCTTTCACCTCTGTCCCTTTTCAGTCCCTTTTCAGCCTAGTTGGTATCCAGTTCCTGCCCTGTCTGGTAAGTCCTGCCGGCCGCCTGCACCCAGGGGCTCGAATCCTGAGGAACGGCGGTCAAGTGCAGGTGAAGTCTAGCTGTTCCTGTCGGAGTTCTGCCTTGTCTCTAGTGTGGGGTGGTTTTGCCTTCCACTGCTGCTCCACGGCAGTGGCCCAAGGGCTCACTAACCTAGTTTCTGAACTTGAAAACCTGACAAACTACCTCTAAACTACTCGTATAGGAATGCCTTCAAACGGTTGCATTACACTGCTAACAACTGTTGAGGCTACAATAAGCTAGTCAAGGCCAGAGTAAAAGGTTATTTTGCATTCCTCGCATGCGGTGAGCAAAGATTTCTACTCAGACACCTCAAGAATGTGAATTATATTTATCTTATTAGTAGAGATGTCATATAGATGCAGCCAACTATACATCAGAAACCAGGAATCACAGCATAAGTGTGAATACAGCTGTTTTGCATCCATGGATAATTAGAAGGTAATTACAGCAGGCGGATAGGCATACTGATCAGCAGGAGTTGCAGGAACAACGAGGACCTTCTTTCTCCATGCCTGCCCTGGGGATGCAAAAGCAGCAGATCACAGATACCAGAAATATATTGCCTGAAAGCTGTGCACTGCTCTTAGTGCTGGTTTCCTAACAGAGGCCCTGAAGATCTTGGTGTAGGCAACCTAAGATATTTGCTCAGATGAAGAGTCTATCAACAAGTGCCTACTAATTAGCTGTTACAATACAGACTACTGTGCTCCCCTAGAGGTGTGTGGTTCCTCTAGCCAATCAGAAAAATGCACAAAATAGAGTAAAATATGGGGGGAAGGAAACTTTTTTTTATAACAGATATTCAGGCATCTCTGGTAACCAGAGATGTTCTACATTAAGAACACATATAAGAACATAAGAGTAGCCATATTGGGTCAGACCAATGGTCCATCTAGCCCAATAGCCTGTTTTCCAAACAGTGGACACAAGCCAGGTCACAAGTACCTAGCAGAAACCCAAATTGTGGCAATGCTCTATATTACAAATCCCAGGGCAAGCAGTTGCTTTCCATATCTGTCTCAATAGCAGACTATGGACTTTTCCTCCAGGAATTTGTCCAAACCTTTTTTTAAACCCAGATACACTAACCGCTGTTACCACATCCTCTGGAAAAAAAGTTCCAGAGCTTAACTATTGGTTGAGTGAAAAAAAATATTTCCTCATATTTGTTTTTAAAGCATTTCCATGTAACTCCCTCAAGTGTCCCCTAGTCTTTATACACTCTTGTACTTTGCAGTGCTTTTCACAGACTGATAAGGGGGATGACTGTCTGGAAAAGCAGATTTTGCCCTGGCCCCCCTCCCCCGCTGCTTACTTTTGCTGGCGGGGGGCCCCAACCCCCGCCAGCCGAGGTCCGACCCGCAATCTTCATATTTCGTCTTCCTCCGACTCCTCCGTGGCCATGCTGTAAGTAACGCTGCTGATTCGTTGAATCCAGTTCGGAGTCTGACGTCGCAGCACGTTGTACGCGCGTACAATGTGCTGCGACGTCAGACTCAGAAATGGATTCAACGAATCAGCAGTGTTATTTTTGCAGCATGGCCACAGAGGAGTGGGAGGAAGACGAAATATGAAGACTGCGAGTCGGACCTCGGCTGGCGGGGGTTGGGACCCCGCCAGCAAAAGTAAGCAGCGGGGGAGGGTTCACGGCGGGAGAGGGGAGCCAGGGCGAAATCTGCGGGGGCCCAGGCCCCTGTGGCCCCACGCAGATACGCCCCTGCTTCTGACAATTAAGTAGGCCAAAGAAGTATGATTCTTACACCAAAAATATGGCAGAAAGTTCTAGCTTACATCAACAGGTCTTGTCAAAGTAGCTGCAACCTTGTGGCTTGCTTATTTATTAGTCCAAAATAAAGGGGGGGGGGGTCCACTCCTTCCACAAAAACGCAAGCACACCAAACAAGAGGTGGAAGAAAAGCCTGTGAAAACTGGGATTACTTTAATCAGTGGGATTTGAATTAGAGACTTAAGTATATGTATTGTTAAATAACTTCTGTTTTTTAAAAGAGAAAGAATGTAATCAGATGTATGATTTCTAACTAATATTGGATAATAAGTATGTTTTTCAATGAAATGATTTGACTATACACCGTATTGGCCTTGAAGAAGCCAACCAGATGATCAATGTGGAATAATGAGTTAGACGAGTAATATCTGGGGATAATCAGGTTAATACCACAGGTTTTTTTTCTGTTTACTGTTTAATTGATCTCCTTATCTTGTTTCACTCTCTCTATTTAGTGGTCTAAGGAAGAGAATAGAATTACCTGACTGAAATAATTCCTACATATTACTTTCTCTGTATTTCCAGCAAGTTGTTTTATCGCTTGTAAAAATTTAAATGGTTATAAATAAAAAATTTAAACAAGAGGTGGAAGAAAACCAAGTCCAAGTGACCAGCCAATTAAAACACAGGAGTTAGAGCTCCAAACAAGGTTTATTTAGGACCCTACAAGGTCCGTGTTTCGGCAAGAATGCCTTCCTCAGGGGTCGATAAATCTTCTGCTGAATATCAGACCAAACCTTGAGTACTAGCAAAGCACGAGTGTAAGGGTACTGGATCCGCGAACAGGGACGCAGTCAAACTAGCCAGAAGTAGAAAGCAAAATGGCATATATTACCTCATATAATTTTAAGACATTCAGTGATGTACCAAGCTTTGATTTTTTTTTTGGTGGGCACTAGACTGTGCAGATGATTACAATGCCTATGAATCTTCTCTTATTCAGCTGTGCCGCTGCCACTGATTGCCAGAACCTTTTGCCTTAGGAGACTGCCCATTCTGCATAAAAATTAAGTCATGTCTGATCATGGAGCTTCTTAATGAACCACATGTTACCCAAGGGAATGCTCTGGAATGTTAAATGCACTGTGTTGAAGTTAACGTGATCCACAGCATAGATGGTATTTCCTCCTTTCCAGGTCCTGTTTTTTTTTTTTGAATGGAGGTTGAGAAAGTTGTAGAATGTCAGAGATCTTTAGATTTGACACCCTTGGAGAACCTATCAAAATGCAGAAGAAAGGCAGCAGAAATACTCCCAATGACCTGGACTATATGATTTTTAGCATACAAATTAACAAGATTCAGGTCATGTTCAATTGTAAAGCACTGCGTACGACTGGTAGCGCTATAGAAGTGATTTATAGTAGTAGTAGTACTGGGTTTAACCTACTGCATATGTAGACTTGAGGTCCTGTTATGTAGAATCAGAATTACTTAAACTTTCATTCAATATGGTAAAACCAAGCTCTGCTCAGTTTGTGCTAGAAAAATAGAAATAAAATAAAACATAGAAAAGAGAATAAGATGATAGCTTATTATTGGACTAACTTACAACATTTTTGATTGGCTTTCAAAGGTAACTATCAGATCATAAATAAGCAAATGTTGATAAATAACAGTATATATAAGTGAAACATCAAAGCATTCCAATGACAGTCTTGCAGGAAGAGAGTAGGGTAGGTTAGATGAGAAACAGGGAGAGCTGGGTGGATGAGAGACAGGGAGTGATGAATGGTGACAAGTGGGTGACAAAGCCGTAGAATTTTATGGTTTATAATGGGCTAGAAAACCCAGATCTTTGTTAAGTCCTTTCTGGTGGGTGTCAACATATTTAATCATTCTGACTTCAAAGGTCTTACATTCCTGGATTTTCTTAAAGTTTCCTTTTAGTATTCTCACCATAAAATCATTGATACAGTGTTATGGTTTTGTAACGTGCTGTCCCACAGAGGTGACATCCTGGTTGAAACTGGCATTTTTCATATGATGTCTATATAAATTAAATTTCTTCTTTAGTATCTGACTTGTTTCTCCAATATAGCACCCTTTCCAGCTTATTTTCGAAGGAGAAGGGCGCCCATCTTCCGACACAAATCGGGAGATGGGCGCCCTTCTCCTAAAGGCAGCCAAATCGGTATAACCGAAAGCCGATTTTGGCCATCCTCAACTGCTTTCCGTCGCAGGGACGGCCAAAGTTCAAGGGGGCGTGTCGGCAGTATACCGAAGGCGGGTTGGGGGCGTGGTTAAGAGATGGCTGTCCTCGGCCGATAATGGAAAAAAGAAGGGCGGCCCTGATGAGCATTTGGCCGACTTGGTCCCTTTTTGTTCACGACCAAGCCTTGAAAAGGTGCCTGAACTGACCAGATGACCACCGGAGGGAATCAAGGATCACCTCCCCTTACTCCCCCAGTGGTCACCAACCCCCTCCCACCCCAAAAAAAAATAAAAAAACATTTTTTTCTAGCCTCTATGCCAGCCTCAAATGTCATACCCAGCTCCATCACAGCAGTATGCAGGTCCCTGGAGCAGTTTTTAGTGGGTACTGTAGTGCACTTCAGGCAGGCGGACCCAGGCCCATCCCCCCCCCCCCGTTACACTTGTGGTGGTAAATGGGAGCCCTCCAAAACCTACCCAAAACCCACTGTACCCACATCTAGGTGCCCACCGTTACCCTTTAAGGGCTATGTTACTGTTGTACAGTTGTGGTAGTGGGGTTTGGGGGGGGCTCAGCACCCAAGGTAAGGGAGCTATGCACCTGGGAGCAATTTCTGAAGTCCACTGCAGTGCCCCCTAGGGCCTAGTTGGTGTCCTGGCATGTGAGGGGGGATCAGTGCACTAGGAATGCTGGCTTATCGCAGACATCATAGCTTTCATTGACTAATGCCACACAGCAAAGCATTACAGTAATCTAAAATAAAGATTACTAATGCACGAGTATAAACACGTAGAGCCAATATAGCAAATACACGATGAACTGAGTAGAGCATCCTTAACTTTAAAAAAAACCCAATTGTTCACATTTTGGGAATTATGATGGTGAAAAGATAATCTGTCTAAAATTATATCGAGAACCCATACACGATCAATTACTGGCAATATATTGGTCATCATTTGTTATTGTTGGACCAGAGAATCAATATTGGAAAAATTAAAACAGAACATTTATCTAAAGTCAGCCTAGGGTTGTGAGATGTTATCCAATGATAATTTTGCCAGTTACTAATATGTCTATGGGGAATGTATACTAGACTATATTTGTTAACATGGCAATTAGCATGCACTGACATTTAACAGAATGCCTTGACCAGATTTCCAGTCAATACTCACAGCTGGTAGACATTTTTCACCTTCCTGGCTCACTCACTTATCAATTTGTGATTCTTAGGGATCAGTACTACAAGAGTCTGCTGACTCCTAGTGAAAGGGGCTCTTGTTAGCACCATGGTTTCTTTAGCATTGAAGGTAATCTTCTCCCATTGGAAGTCTTTACATCAGGCTACCTACCAGGAATGGTGGAACTTAGTGCTCGAAATTTATAAATTCGAATCACACCTTGCAAAGAAATCTTCTCGTTTTGCTTCATATAGGGAAAAATGGCTACCACTTGTTGCTTATTTTGATACAGTACAAAGATAAGTACTAAATAGAATTATTGTGAGTATCATATAATTCGCTGTAGGGGGGCTTTGATTTTTCAAGAAAAATAGAGGAAATGCATTGTAAATGCACTGAAAAATGGGCAAATATTTCAAGTTTGAGGGGAAGTTATCAACCTAGGCTACCTTTAAGGTGGGTTATTTTCCATGAGTTGTGATATTTTAGCACAGTGTCCCATTTTATATAATGAGACCCTGTGCCAAAATAGCAAAACTTGTGGTATAATAACCCATCTTAACAATAGCCCAGGTTGATAACTTTCCCCCATAATGGACGAGAGATTTTGGTAGCTTGCTTGCAGACTGAGAACACATGTACAGAAACCTGCTTTACGAAACTGCTTTAAGAAGTTGTGTATCATTGTGTTACAGAATGCCTTTCCTGAAGACGAATGACATTGCACATAGAACAATGTTTACAGATTGTGAGTTTCAGCGCTGATTACCTTGGTCTGACGCATTTCCATTTGTAAAGTTCTCAAAGCTTTGTGTGTTGAAGGCACTTCACGGCATGGAAAACATCCTTGGGCAAATTACTTCCCATTAGTAAGACACATTTTTTCATACATATTACTCTGGCTTTGTGAACTGACAGCAGAAGAAGACAGTAAAACCATGTGTTCTGCCCCCTCTTCCCTTTTTTTCCCCATTATTTTCCACTGATTTTGTTAGATTCTCTCTTGCATGTTATAACATTGCTTACAATCATCTTCTTTTGTGGTATCAGGGTCGCTTGCCCTCTCTACCAATCAGCTGTCCAGCTTTCTCTAGAGAGGATTCATTTTTTGTGTGTACTATTTATTTCTCCTCTCAGATTTTCCAAACCTTACAAGACTGAAGGAAATTATTTATGGATTTCCGACATTATTGCATGATTTATTTTCTGTGCTGTTGAAATGTTATTGTGATGGCAGGACTGAACATGACAGAAGAAAATTAAATTACTTCTATTATCTATTGTTATTTTAAAGCATACTAGAGCACTTCTATACAAATTGCAGCAAAATGCAATAATAGATACAGTCATTAGAGCATAAGATAGACTATGCCTAACTCTAATTAGATGCTTTCTCTGGGACACATTTCAGTAGCCCAGACTACAAATGCAAGTCATGTATTTTAATGTATTTTTACCCTCTTAAAAGGGGCACCCCCTCCCAGAATTAGATGGTCAAAATAATAGGTTGGTCTTCCACCTGGTATCTGTCCTGTTGGAAAAGCTTGTTGGTCGTATTGTTCTGATTATAAGACCGGGTTTCTTTTTTTCAAAAATATTTCTCCAAAACTTTGTTCATCTCGCAGTCTTATCCAAGTAGGAAAATCTTGTCCCCACAAAGAATTCCTTCAGACTGCTCACCTTACAACAAAGTTTAATTTCTGTTTTGCTCTTGAGATGACCTTGACACGCTGACTACTTGTGGGTAAAGTCACTTTAGTATTCAATTTATCCCATTTCTAGATTACTTGACAGCGGATGGATAGAGTTCCAAGTGTTTATTTGCTTATTTATTTTAAAAATGTATAACCCGCTTAAACCTAAGCTGTCCACAATAAAACATACATAATAAAAAACACATCAAAGACAACAACTCAACCAACATCAATAGTGTCAAATATACTTTAGCCTGCTAGCATCCTATCTGTACAGCTTAAACAGGATAACATCAAAATAATGCTGTCTAGGCAGGTGAGCATCAGCTACTTTCCCATAGTTACTCTGAAATATTATGGCATGATAAGTTTCCACTGATGTTTATTGTGAAGGCCAAACTCATCTTTGGACCTTTATATAGGCCAGCATCTCACAACTCAGTTATGTAGACTTACTCTACATGGAGGTTTATTTATTTATTTATTTGTTACATTTCTACCCCACAATTCCCCACCTATTTGCAGGCTCAATGTGGCTTTCATAGCATCATGGGGCAAAAGCCTCCTCCGGTCAAGAAATAACTATATTGCCATACTGGGACAGACTGAAGGTCCATCAAGCCCAGCATCCTGTTTCCAACAATGATCGATCCAGATCACAAGTACCTAGTAAGATCCCAAAACAGTGCAATACATTTTATGCTACTTACCGTAGAAATAAACAGTGCATTTTCCCCAAGTCACTTTAATTATGGCTTATGGACTTTTCTTTTAGAAAGCTATCCAAACCTTTTTAAAACCCCACTAAGATAATTGTTTTTACTACATTCTCTAGCAACAAATTCCAGAGTTTAATTACATGTTGTGTGAAAAAAATATTTCCTCTGATTCATTATAAATTTCCTACTTTGTAACTTCATTGCATGCCCCCTAGTCCTAGTATTTTCGGAATGAGCAATCTATTCACGTCTACTCATTCCACTCCACTCATTATTTTATAGACCTCTATCATATCTCCCCTTACCCATCTCTTCTCCAAGCTGAAGATCCCTAGCCGCTTTAGCCTTTCCTCATAGGGGAGTCATCATTTTCATCGCTCTTCTCTGTACCTTTTCTAATTCCCCTACCTGTTACACTTGTGGTGGTAAATGTTGAGCCCTCCAACTCCCTCCCAAAATCCACTGTACCCACATGTAGGTGCCCCCCATTCACCCCTTAGGTCTATGGTAGTGGTGTACAGTTGTGGAGAGTGGGGTTTGGGGGGCTCAGCACCGAAGGTAAGGGAGCTATGCACCTGGGAGCAATTTGTGAAGTCCACTGCAGTGCCCCCTAGGGTGTCCGGTTGGTGTCCTGGCATGTCAGGGGGACCAGAGCACTACAAATGCTGGCTCCTCCCATGACCAAATAGCTTGGAGTTGGTCATTTTTGAGATGGGTGTCCTCGGTTTCCATTATCGCCGAAAACCGGGGACGACCATCTCAAAAATGACCTAAGGACAACCATCTCTAAGGTCAACATAAATTTCATGATTTGGGCATCCCCGACCGTATTATCGAAATGAAAGATGGACATCCATCTTGTTTCGATAATACGGGTTTCCCTGCCCCTTTAAGGGGCCATCCTGTGAGGACGCCCTCATGACAACTTGGGCGCCCCGTTCAATTATGTCCTTCCACGTGTTCATCAGGGACACCCTTCTTTTTTCCATTATTGGTCGAGGACGCCCATGTGTTAGGCATGCCCCAGCCACGCCTTTGCTATGCCTCCTACACGCCCCCGTGAACTTTGGTCATCCCCGCAATGGAAAGCAGTTGAGGAAGGCCAAAACTGGCTTTTGGTTATGCCATTTTGGGCAACCCTGTGAGAAGGACGCCCATCTTGCAATTCGTGTCAAAAGATGGGCACCCTTCCCTTTCGAAAATAAGCCTGAAAATGGGACTTGTTGAAGTGGTATCACTGGCACTTTTTGAGCTTTCACATTCATGTTGTGGGTAGAAGGCAGGAAACCTCACACTTAGGTTAGTTAGCTCATAGGGTTTGAGACAGTTGGCACTGAATAATCATTAGGGTCATGAAGAAGTCAGCATCCAGAGACCATTACTCCATGGGGTTATAAATTTAGGAGGGGAAAAGATTTCAAAGAGTAAACAACCAGTGTAAGGGTTCTCTTTTACTAGACGCATGATAATTGTAAAACCTCTGTATTAATTGTCAAGACTGTGCCCAGAATCTTCCCATATATTTAACCTAGATGGTATATTTACCAAGTCATTGTTCATATCACAGATACACTTAACTTAACGATACATGTTGCTGTAATGGAAAGTGCCACACAATATGGGCCGGATTCTATATAAGGTGTGGTGAGTACCGTGCATTAAATTGGGCATGTGGCCAATTTACACGCACTATTCAAATGGTAATGAGCCAATCAGTGATGATAATAACAACCAATTGTCATCGCAAATTGGCAATATATATGTGTGCTTCTTTTCAGATATATTCTAAAAAGAGGAGCGCGTAAATTCCAACTCACGTAGCTGGAAAGGGGGCATAGCCATGGGAAGAGTGCGGGTATGTCAGGAGTATTCATGCCTACATTTAGGTGCAGGAATTTACACTAGGTTTTCAGTGCCATAAATGGCCGTACCTAAATTTAGGCATGTTCCCTGGTCCTATGTGCTTTTCTATACACCGTGCCTAACTCTAGGCACATTATATATAACAGTGCTAGTCACATTAATCGGACACATCTAGACTTTAAGCACCATTTACAGAATCTTCCCCTTAGGGAGAAATTCATACCTGGAGGGTATGTGGGTTGGACCCTATTTCACAATGGAACCTAGGTGTCTAGATTCTACTGTAGAATAATAGAGTAACCAACTATCAATGCACCTAACATTTTGGCACACAGACTTATGCCAGCCATACAGCTGGTATAAGTGTGCACCTAAGTGAGACGAGAACATGCATAATTTATAGTAGTATGTAAATTACATGTATAAGTGGAAACCTTATCTATGTCCCACCAATTCTTCTACCCTGTGTAGAGCCCCACTTGCAAATATGCACTATGCAAGCTAAGCTGTATACGCACAAGATCGCTTAGGTGCCGTACTAGCATTTATCGAGTTGGAAAGACTAACTGGTTAATATTAACAAGCATGGTAAGTGGCAGCTTATCTAGATACAAGCAACTGAATAAAAATGGGCCAGGATTTTTAAACTGAATGAAAATACCTGGATAGCTGCTCCTAAGCCATAAAAAAATCTAACTGCACAACTTTGACTATCTGGGGTTAAAAATGCTACATGCTACATGCCCAGGTAAGTGCTGCCCTATACCTGTGAGCTATAAAAAAAAATCTCTCTTTGCCTGTACACCCTAAAGGACCTTTACTTCTATCTCATGCACTGTGCCTGAGGGCTGTGGCTGGGCCTGCTGTAAGGCCTGCTACTGTCTCCTCTGCCTTCTCCTCCTCAGCATCTTTCTCCTTTCCTGCGTGCTCAGATAGTACTGTCAGAAGGATATTGAACTAGTACATGAGTAATGCCATACTAGGAAAAGACCAAAGGTTCATCGAGCCCAGCATCCTGTCCCCGACAGCAGCCAATCCAGGTCAAGGGCACCTGGCAAGCTACCCAAACGTACAAACATTTTATACAAGTTATTCCCGAAATTGTGGATTTTTCCCTAGTCCATTCTAGTAGCGGTCTATGGACTTGTCCTTTAGGAAACCATCCAACCCCTTTTTAAACTCTGCCAAGCTAACTTGTATAAAATGTTTGTACATTTAGGTAGCTTGCTAGGGCACCTGGCAAGCTACCCAAACGTACAAACATTTTATACAAGTTATTCCCGAAATTGTGGATTTTTCCCTAGTCCTTTCTAGTAGCAGTCTATGAACTTGTCCTTTAGGAAACCATCCAACCCCTTTTTAAACTCTGCCAAGCTAACTTGTATAAAATGTTTGTACATTTAGGTAGCTTGCTAGGGCACCTGGCAAGCTACCCAAACGTACAAACATTTTATACAAGTTATTCCCGAAATTGTGGATTTTTCCCTAGTCCATTCTAGTAGCGGTCTATGGACTTGTCCTTTAGGAAACCATCCAACCCCTTTTTAAACTCTGCCAAGCTAACTTGTATAAAATGTTTGTACATTTAGGTAGCTTGCTAGGGCACCTGGCAAGCTACCCAAACGTACAAACATTTTATACAAGTTATTCCCGAAATTGTGGATTTTTCCCTAGTCCTTTCTAGTAGCGGTCTATGAACTTGTCCTTTAGGAAACCATCCAACCCCTTTTTAAACTCTGCCAAGCTAACCACCTTCAATACGTTCTCTGGCAACGAATTCCAGAGTTTAATTATGCGTTGGGTGAAGAAAACTTTTCTCCTGTTTGTTTTAAATTTACTACACTGTAGTTTCATTGCATGCCCCCTAGTCCTAGCTATACTTCAAACTGACCACAGTATGACAGATATTCAAAACACTGAAAAATAAATGCTTAAACATTATCATTATCAATGTTATATATTAGTGTTCTTTCAAAATGTACAAAGACCAGGGGACACTCGATGAAATTACATAGAAATACTTTTAAAACAAACAGGAGGAACTATTTTTTTCACTAAAAGAATAGTTAAATTCTGGAACTCACTGCTGGAGGATGTGGTAACAGTGGTTTGCATATCTGGGATTAACAAAGGTTTTGACAAGTTCCTGGTGGAAAAGTCCATAGTCTGTTATTGAGATGGTGGCATGGAATGTTGCTACTAATTTGGTTTCTGCCAGGTACTTGTGACCTGGATTGGCCACTGTTGGAAGCAGGATATTGGGCTAGATGGACCATTGGCCTGACCCAGTATGGTTATAGTTTATAGTTAATTAAAACTTGGTATATCACTCATACCAAGCTAGTGGATCTTAGCTGTGTTGAATAAAATTACTACAAAGAGATAAGAAATACATAGCACAGTCATTCAACTCAACGATCAAACAATCTTGCGTCATAATATAGGTTAAAATGCTTGAATCGAAGAGTGCCACTTCAGCCAAATGCAAGCCAAAAATAATGTTTTCAATGCTGATTTAAATTTTACAAAAGACTGCTCACCCCATAAGGCTATTCTTATGTTCTTTCCAGATACCCTCTGGTCATGCCTCTGGAATACTCTTTAAAAAAAAACCCCTGCCATTACATGAATATCTACCAGAGGTCAGAGACAATATTTGGACAGTCACCAGTGAAATGACAGCTACCTGGACAAGATCTTGTAACCCCCTGAGGGTTTGATTTAATTTAATTTAATGTAATTTTATTTTATTTTTCCCCTTCTTACCTATGAGAGGGGGTTGGGATCCGCAGGAGTCTTTTTCTTCAGGCCATTTTTGGCCCTGTTTTTTAATTGTCTCCTAATAGGCTCTCTCTACTCAGTAGATTAGCATGCAGAACCAAAATCTTCTTTAATGCAAAATGAAACAAAAGAAATGACTTACAGTTAAGTGTGCTGGACAAGAGTCTCTGCCTTGAAGGACTGGAGTATGTTCTCTACCAGCTCATGAGTGGAAACATGAGATCTTAGCACCAAGCTGAGAGAGTAGATACTTTTAAACTGGTAAAAACTTGGGGGTCTTTTTACTAAGGTGCACCGAAAAGTGGCCTGTGCTGGTGTAGATGTGTGTATTTGATGCACATAGGTTCATTTTTTTAGCACACCTGCAAAAAAGGACTTTTGGGGCGGCCAAAAATGGACGTGCGACAAAATAAAAATTGGCACACATCCATTTTGTGCCTGAGACGTTACCACCACCCATTGACCTAGCTGTAAGGTCTCATGCATTAAGCAGGTGATAATGGTCTATGCACATACATTGCCAATTAACGCCCGGTTAGCGCCGTGTGCAGGAAAATTTCCGGCGCTCTTAGTGGACACATGTTATAAAATGAAATTACCACCCGGGCCACATGGTAGCTGGGCGGTAGTTCAAATCTGACACGTGTAAGATGCGCACAGCTTAGTAAAAGGGCTCCCTTGGTAATTTTACAGTAGCTTAAAAGGAGAGTATGCAACAAGTTACAGCAAGTCTGCTTACAGATCTTAGAAAAGCATGCTGCAGACACACTTTCAACCCAAATGGAGAGAGAAGGGGCGGGCTAAACAGGGACAAGGGCCAGCCAATAGGAAAAGCCACATAAGGCATTGGGAACTGGGGCATGTGCTCAGGAAAAGCCTATTACAAAGCACTGCAGAAAGACAAACATATTTAGTCCAAAGGCATTTCCTGCCTTTCTTAAGGGCACAAACACTATAAACTGTTACAGGCAATACAGTCTGATATAAACAATGTCCAACAAATACATATAAACAATAGACACCCTGCCTCCATGCAAATAGGGGCAGAACAAACAGAGGTAATAATTTTAAGTTAAAGTAAACAAACAGCCTCTAATAACAGAACTATGAGAAAAATCAGTGTTGGATTCCTAATACTATTTTTAATACACTCGTGCTAGTTATTTTTAGTTTACTTTCTATGCAATAAGAAAAGATCAGCAAAATAGAACTTCATGGTAAAATAGAAATATAGAAACATTAGCACTACACCAAATGTAGATCCCTGTTTACTAAGCTGTGCTGTAGGTGCACTAGTGTTTTTAGCGCACGTTAAAAATCAGTGCATGCTAATGCTAGAGACATTCATATATTCCTATAGGTGTCTCTAGCATTAGCACACACTAAAAACGCTAGCACACCTTAGTAAACAGAGCCCAGAAAGTGTTAAAATAAAATGAAAGTTAACTTCAAAGTATATTTTATTTCCATTTTAACTTCAGCATTAAGGGGGGGGGGGGAATTATCAACATAGGCGTCCGTTAAGACATATTATTTTACTGTTCACCTGAGTTATTAATAAGTAGATCTCATTGCATCAGTGGCGTAGCCAGAAGTCAATTTTTGGGTGGGCCAACAGGTTGGATGGGTGGGCACTAGACAGTGGTGTGCTGGTAAATGTTTAACAACAGGCTCTCTCCCCGGTCCACCTCTGCACCCCCCCCCCCATCCACCTGTGCACCTCCCCTCAAAATTGCAGAGCTGGCTATAGCCGGGGAGAGAGCCTGGGGGGGGGGGGGGGGGGGCAATGCATTACTGTCTCCAGGAAAAAAAAATTAAATGATCCCAGGTTCCAATTTAATTCATGTTTAATGTGGGATAAAATGCCATAAATAAGTAAATAAATATAAACTTTTAATGTTGAGTACCTGATTCTCAAAGTGGACATATTCCAAACACTATAATGAAAATAAAATGATTTTTTTCTACCTTTGTTGTCTGGTGACTGTTTTTCTGATCATGCTGGCCCAGTATCCGATTCTGCTGCTATCTGTCCTCTTAACTCCGTTTCCAGGGCTTCCTTTCCATTTCTTTCCTTTCCTCCTTTCTTCTTCATTTCTGGTCCTCAGCTTCTGCCTATTTTCTTCATCCATGTGCAGTTTTTCTCCTCTCTTCCTTTTCCCTCAACTCATCTCCTTCCTCATTCTTCCATCCCCTCCATCCATGTCCAGCATTTCTTCTCTCTCCCTTCCCTCTCTTCCATCCATGTCCAGCAACCCTCCTCTCCCCTTCCCTCCATCCAGCAACCCTCCTCTCCCCTTCTTCCACCATGTCCAGCAACCCTCCTCTCCCCTTCCCTCCATCCAGCAACCCTCCTCTCCCCTTCTTCCACCATATCCAGCAACCCTCCTCTCCCCTTCTTCCACCATGTCCAGCAACCCTCCTCTCCCCTGCCCTCTCCTCTCCCCTTCTTCCACCATGTCCAGCAACCCTCCTCTCCCCTTCCCTCCATCCAGCAACCCTCCTCTCCCCTTCTTCCACCATGTCCAGCAACCCTCCTCTCCCCTTCCCTCCATCCAGCAACCCTCCTCTCCCCTTCTTCCACCATATCCAGCAACCCTCCTCTCCCCTTCTTCCACCATGTCCAGCAACCCTCCTCTCCCCTGCCCTCTCCTCTCCCCTTCTTCCACCATGTCCAGCAACCCTCCTCTCCCCTTCCCTCCATCCAGCAACCCTCCTCTCCCCTTCTTCCACCATGTCCAGCAACCCTCCTCTCCCCTTCTTCCACCATGTGCAGCAACCCTCCTCTCCTCTCCCGTCTGCCCTGTTTCCTTCCTGCCCCCCCCCCCCCCGTACCTTTAAATATTATAGTTTTGCTGGAGCCGCGGGCAGCCGGCATTGAAGACATCGGCAGGCTTACGCCGGTTCCAGCAGCCTTCCCTTCCCTCGTTGCAAGTCGGATGATGGCTCCGCCCTCTTCTGACGTATTTCCTGTATCTACGAGGGCGGAGCCATCATCCGACTTGCAACGAGGGAAGGGAAGGCTGCTGGAACCGGCGTAAGCCTGTCGATGTCTTCAATGCCGGCTGCCCACGACTCCAGCAAAACTGTAATATTTAAAGGTACGGCGGGGGGCGGGGCAGTGGCGGGCTGGGGAGGCAGATGCGGGATCGGAGCTCAGCCTGCTCCCTCCGCTCCGCTGCCTCCACTGCTGGGTGGGCCTGAACCAAAACTGGGTGGGCCTGGGCCCACCCAGGCCAACCCGTGGCTATGCCCCTGCGATTGCATAAAATGGGATCGGAGCTAAAAGGGAATGAGGTAGTGGCAAAATAGCATATTTTAATGGTAGCCCATATTGGTAACCTTCTCTAAAACTGACGTACATTTCAAGTTTAATTTCCCTTTCTTTTAGGAGTGGGGGCTTTGTGGTCTAAGGACCCCTGCTTTGGGGCACATCTGGAACAAGGAAATCCTCTATCAAAGATCACCAAACCTCTAGGACCCCCCTCACCAGTGGATCAACAATACCTACCTGGTCCTCCTCTTCATCACAATCTTTGACAATGACAAGTTGGGTTGATATGAATAACATCAGTTTGACCTTTCTGACATCATCAATATTATAATACCCCCAACCATTCCTTTCATTTCCATCCAACCCCCATACCCTTCTTTCCCAATCTTTCTCCTATATTTTAGCATGTATGTCACCTAGGTGTATTGACAAAGAGTAGGGTAAAAAGCCCCAAATAAACTTGAAACTTGAAAATGGGGATGGTGAAGAGGACATTGTACACCTATGTCATTCCAGGGAGGCATTAATGGTCCCTTAGGAGGAGTCTCTTATCCAGGGCCTTTCTTCCAGGAGCCTGTTACAAGGTACATTGGTCTGAATTGACCAGAAACAATGTGCCCTTACTTGGGGTGGCTAGGCATGAGTAAACCTGGTCCAGGGTGCTCAGGGTAGGGATGTTGTAGGACTTGGGTTACAGAAGATGGGCAGACTGGATGGGCTATTTGGCCTTTATCTGACGTCGTGTTTCTATGTTTCTATCTAGTTCTGCTATTAAAAAAAAAAAAACTCAATTACTTGAAGCCAGTGGAACTCAAAACTTGATTTCGCCTCTGAAGGTTTTAATTCATTTCTGGAGGAAAAGAGGCAGCTGAGGGCCATCATCGAGGTCTGCAAAATCCTGAATAAAGTACGACAGGTAAACATGAATTGATTTTTTTTATTCTTTCAAAAACTACAAAGAGTAGAGGAAACTCCGTGAAGTTACGTAGTAATGCTTTTAAAACAATAGGAGGAAATATTTGTTAAACTCAACAAATAGTTAGGCTCTGGAACTCATTACCAGAGGACGTGGTAACAGCAGTACACGTATCTGGGTTAAAAAAAATGTGGGAACAAGTTCCTGGAGGAAAAGTTCATAATATGCTCTTAAGAAAGACACGGGGAAAGCATAGACCGTTATTGAATGGACTTGGGGAAAAAATCCACTATTTCTGGGATAAGCAGTATAAAATGTTTTGTACTTTTTGGGGATCTTGCCAAGTATTTGTGATCTGGATTGGCCACTGTTGGAAACAGGATGCTGGGCTTGATGGACCTTCGGTCTGCCCCAGTATGACAATACATATCTACTTAGTATGTACTTGGGATTCTGAATGGAATGTTACTACTCTTTGGGGTTCTACATGGAATCTTGTTACTCTTTAGGATTCCAGAATCTTGCTATTGTTTGCAGTTCTACATGGAATGTTGCTACTCTTTGGGACCTTGCCAGGTATTTGTGACCTGCTGGATTGGCCACTGTTGGAAACAGGATGCTGGGCTTGATGGACCTTCGGTCTGTCCCAGTATGGCAATACTTACGTACTTATGTACTTATTACTTATACCTGGGCTTGATAGCATAGAATCTTGCTACTCTTTGGGAGTCTGCCAGGTACTTGAGACCTGGATTGGCTACTGACTGTTAGCTATTCTTATGTTGTTATGAAGTGAAATAAACGTCCAGTGTTAAATGTAAAGTGAAACAAACTGCATTAATCTTTAGTGCAGTTTGCTGCATTGGAAGTAATTCTATTTGCAGCTGATTTGCATCCATATCCATGCTAACGGGGCCAAATTTAGTGCAGTGGTTTACTTCCAGTGCAGTACAGGATTCTTCTGTGTTATGATACTTCTTACATCATAAGCAATTGTAGCATACACAAAAATCAGCTCTAACCCCGAAGTCAACTGGTGTATTGTGATAAAAGCAGTTTACTACAGTGGGCTGTATAATTAAACATAAATTAAAGGTAGGTGATAGAGCTGACTAGATGAAGTATAACAGTAACACTGAACAGCTGCAAAGTTTTTATTGCTTTAGGAGTGAATGAGAAGAGATTGGGTGTTGAAAATAAATGACATCTGAACAGAGGAAAAACCTTTTAGAAGGCTTATAAAAGCAAAAAAACAAAAACAAAAACCCTTTTCTCTAATCTGTTATGGAAGACCCTATCATTTGTCAGAAGTTCAAGAGAACTGAGAGCCCGAATGGATTAGACAGAATACCAAAAGTACTTAAAAGCCACAGATAAGTCATTTTTGAGGGGAAGCGCAAATATTTTTAGAAGTGATTTCTAGAGAAATGTGGCCAAAATGTGAATGTCATTGCCAAATAGCAGAAAAACAGCTTCAGGCCAATGTTTTACATCTGAATGTAACATAAATGGAAAACACACTGATATGTCACTGCTAATGTTTATATGGAAATGAGAGGAAAAGGTTCATACTACCTTTGCTCCACTCGGTATGTTAGCCGAATTTATTTGAAAAAATTAGAGCAATACGGTGAAAAAGTCAATCATAAGCTGGAAAAAACTCTCTTCTATTTAGCTTACTACTACTACTACTACTTAACATTTCTAAAGCACTACTAGGGTTACGCAGCGCTGTACAATTTAACATGGAAGGACAGTCCCTGCTCAAGGAGCTTACAATCTAAAAAGACAGGTGTACAATCTAAAGACAAGTGTAGAGTCCGTCTGGTAGGTAATACTATATTTCATGAGAGGTTAGGTGCCGAACGCGGCATTGAAGAGGTGAGTTTTAAGCAGAGATTTGAAAATGGGTAGGGAGGGAGCTTGGCGTAGGGGTTGAGGAAGATTGTTCCAGGCAAAGGGTGAGGCAAGGCAGAATGAGCGGAGCCTGGAGTTGGCAGTGGTGGAGAAGGGAACTGACAGGAGGGATTTGTCCTGTGAGCGGAGGTTACGGGCGGGGGCATAGGGGGAGATGAGGGTAGAGAGGTAGTGAGGAGCCGCAGACCAAGTGCATTTGTAGGTAAGGAGGAGAAGCTTGAATTGTATGCGGTATCTGATCGGAAGCCAGTGAAGTGACTTGAGGAGAGGAGTGATGTGAGTATATCGGTTCTGGCGGAATATAAGACGTGCGGCAGCGTTCTGAACGGATTGAAGGGGGGATAGATGGCTACGTGGGAGGCTGGTGAGGAGTAGGTTGCAGTAGTCAAGGCGAGAGGTAATGAGAGCATGGACGAGAGTTCGTGTGGTTTGCTCAGACAGGAAAGGGCGAATTTTGCTGATGTTGAAGAGGAAGAAGCGACAGGTCTTGGCAGTCTGTTGGATATGCGCAGAGAAGGAGAGGGAGGAGTCGAAGATGACTCCGAGGTTGTGGGCAGATGGGACGGGGAGGATGAGGGTGTTGTCAACTGAGATGGAGAGTGGAGGAAGAGGAGAGGTGGGTTTAGGTGGAAAGACGAGGAGCTTCTGAAAAGTTGTCAGCAAAAATATAGAACAAAGCAGAAATTCGTTTCTGTGCTGTGGGCTGTTTTGTTGTTGCTCTCAAAAACAAAATGTTCGCAAACATAAAGCATAGGCAATATCATTATGTCATTATTCCGTTTTTCATTCAAGTTATTCCCATAACAATTTAGATGTGTATTTTGATAACTGGGAGATAGAATAGCATGTTAGGGGATACCCCTGGACGCAAGTACGTTGTGACGTCATGGGGTGTTTCCTTATCAGGTGCCCTTAAATACCCAGGGAGCTATTTTTCATTCTGGCTGCTGGCTTGATACACCGGAGGATAATAGCTCTCTAGGCAGTGGCGTACTAAGGGGGGGGGAGTTGGGAGCGGTCCGCCCCGGGTGCACGCCGCTGGGGGGGGGTGCCGCGCGCCTGTTGGCTCTTCGTTTTCATGCTCCCTCTGCCCTGGAACAGGTTACTTCCTGTTCTGGGGCAGAGGGAGCATGGAAACGAAGAGCCGACAGGCGCGCAGCACCCCCCCCCCCAGCGGCGTGCACCCCGGGGGGGGGTTCTTTCGCCTGGGGGTCGCGCTACACCCGAGGGGTTATTTCGCCGGGGGGGCGCTGCATCCGGGGGGGGCGGGGCGCATCGGCGATCCACCCCGGGTGTCAGCGCCCCTAGGAACGCCACTGTCTCTAGGTACTGGAGGTTGGCGTCAAATACATATTGATTGTCCCAGTTGTAAAATAAGTTCTTCAGCAAAGTATTATCTTTTTCTGTTTGCTGTTACAGGGATAATAGTGAGGACTCTTGAAAAAGCCTGCGCGAAACGGGTCCGTCAGGACCTCACCCTTATGAGAGCAACAACTCAACAGCTCACAGCACAGATAAACGAATTTCTGCTTTGTTCTATATTTTAGCTGACAACTTTTCTGAAGCTAAATAAAAGAGAGGTTTTTCCAGCTTATGATTGACTTTTTCACCGTATTGCTCTAATTTTTTTCAAATAAATTAGGCTAACATACCGAGTAGAACAACGGTAGTATGAAGCTTTTCCTCTCATTTCCATATAAACATTAGCAGTGACATATCAATGTGTTTTCGATTCACGTTATGTTTTGTTTCACAACTGAATGAATAAGTGAATCAGATCTTTGTATTTACATTTGAAGGTTCCAAGAAAAATGAGTGTCACTAAATGTTGATCGTACTGTAACATATGTGGAGGCTTTGAGTGATACGAAAGGACCTGTTTATTAAAGTGTGATCAAGTTTTACACTTACTGAACCTTATTGGAAAAATAGGTAGGTTGAAAGACAATCCAGCTTATTTTCGAAAGTGAAAGATGCCCATATTTCGACCCAAATCGGGAGATGGGCGTCTTTCTCCCGTGGGTGCCCAAATCAGTATAATCGAAAGCCGATTTTGGGCGTCTCCAACTGCAACCTGTTGCGGAAATGGACAAAGTTGACGGGGGCATGTCGGAGGTGTGGTGAAGGCGGGACTGGGGCGTGTTTATTGGCCGAGGAGAGATGGGCGCGCTTGGCCGATAATGGAAAAAAGAAAGGCGCCTTTAGCGCGAATTTAGGTCACTTTTTCTGGACCCTTTTTTTTCCACGAACAAGTCCCAAAAAAGTGCCCTAAATTACCAGACCACCACCGGAGGGAATCGGGGATAACCTCCCCTGACTCCCCCAGTGGTCACTAACCCCCTCCCACCAAAAAAAAAAAGACCTTTAGTTTTTTTTCCAGCCTGTATGCCAGCCTCAAATGTCATACCCAGCTCCATCACAGCAGTATGTAGGTCCCTGGAGCAGTGGTTAGTGGGTGCAGTGGACTTCAGCCAGGTGGACCCAAGCCCATCCCCCCCTACCTTTTACACTTGTGCTGGTAGATGGGAGCGCTCCAAACTGCCCCCAAAACCCACTGTACCCACATCTAGGTGCCCCCCCCTTCAGCCATAAGTGTTATGGTAATGGTATAGAGTTGTGGGCAGTGGGTTTTGGGGGGGATTTAGGGGGCTCAGCACCCAACGGAAGGGAACTATGGACTTGGGAGGTATTTTACTTTTTTTTTATTGTTACAAGTGCCTCCTAGGGTGCCTGGTTGGTGTCCTGGCATGTGAGGGGGACCAGTGCACTACGAATCCTGGCCCCTCCCTCGACCAAATGCCTTGGATTTGTTTGTTTTTGAGCTGGGTGCCTTCGGTTTCCATTATCGCTGAAAAACGATATCGCCCAGCTCAAATTCGCACAAATCCGATGCATTTGCCTGGCACAAACAGTATTATCAAAAAAAAAGATGGACGCCCATCTTTTTCGAAAATATGGTCTGTCCCTCCCCTTCACGTACCCGTTCTCGGAGATAGACATCCATGTAGATGGGCGTTCACGTTCGATTATGCTCCTCTGTGTGTATTCTGTCATGCCAGCATGATAACGGATACATGGTTATGTGCTAGCAGTTACCCTATGCTAATTCATATAGTAACTGCTTACTGTACATTTACGAGACAGATTGGCCTGATCCGGTGGACTCGGATAGCTTCTTCCTCAACTGGGACAACCGATGCAGAAGCATTTTGGACACCATAGCGCCACTCAAGACGCATTCAACAAAAAGGAAAGTTGCTGCCCCGTGGTTTAATGATGACCTCAGAACTATGAAAACCAACAACAGAAGACTCGAAAGAGCCTGGAGAAAGCACCAGAACACGCAACATCTCAATGCAAGGAAGCAATCTCACAGAAAGTACAAATACGCAATTAGGCAGGCTAAAAAGCACTACTTTAAAACCAAGATAGGCCCGGATTACAATGATGTGAAAAAGCTCTACTTCTTTGTACACAACTTAACGGATCCTACTGTGCTTACATCAACAGGTGAAGACATCCCACGGGCTGCAGATCTAGCCAAATTTTTCCAAGAAAAACTCATAAAGTTAAAGAGTTCCCTTCCAAGGAGCAATTCCAGCCTTAGTGATTTCATCAGTGGCTTGGACCCGGGACCTGACGAGCACCCAGCAGACCATTTATTTTTAATCTTCTCACCTCTTTTTGTAGATTCCGTTAAGCAGGAGCTCCACAGATTTTCCAGGAAGTATTGCAAGCTGGATGTGTGCCCCTGCCTGTTTTCTAACCGACTTGACGCTGCATCTCAACTACATGCTTGGTAATGGCAAGTTCCCTTTAAGCTATGGTAACATCTTACTTACCCCAGTACCCAAAGATGCCAAGAAAAAATGCAGTGATCTGTCCAACTATCGACCAATAGCATCTATTCCCCTCTTTGTGAAACTTACAGAGAGCATGGTGCATAAACAACTTAGTGAGCACCTGGACAAGTTCAATATTTTGCATAGCTCGCAGTCGGGATTCCATCCACTTCATAGTACTGAGTCCGTGCTTGTCACTCTCCTAGCCAACTTCAAGAGGGAAATTGCTGTTGGAAAGAGTATCCTGCTATTACAGTTCGACGTGTCTAGTGCCTTTGATATGGTAAACCATGACATCTTACTGCGGCTCCTAGATTACTTTGGTGCCAGTGGTAATGTGTTAGCCTGGTTGAAAGGCTTTCTTACTTATCAAGTAAACACCGGTTCTAACTTATCACATTGTTGGAAAGCAGTTTGTGGAGTACCACAGGGGTCCCCACTGTCGCCAACTCTCTTTAACATAATGTTGATTCCTTTGGCTGCGGCTCTTTCAAAACTTGGGCTCAGCCCGTTTATTTATGCAGATGATATTACTATTTTTATCCCTTTTAAGAAAGACCTAAATGAAATAACCAGTGAGATTCGGCAAGGATTTAACACCATGCTTGACTGGGCCAATTCCTTTTGATTCAAATTCAACGCTGAGAAAGCCCACTGTCTGATTCTCTCCTCTCCCTATAATAAATTTGCGTCCCCAGCATTAATCACTCCTGAGTTTGTGCTGCCAATTTTGGAGCCCCTAAAAATATTAGGCGTCATAGTTGATAGATCCTTGACCCTAGAGCAGCAAGTGAACTCTACAGTTAAGCAAATGTTCTTCTCTCTTTGGAAGCTTAAGCGTATCCAGCCGTATTTCCCTAGAGAAGTATTCCGCAGCTTAGTTCAGTCTCTAGTTATAAGCCGTCTGGACTATTGCAATGGCATCTATGGAGGATGCACAGGCATGCTTCTAAAAAAGCTACAAACTGCCCAGAATACTGTGGCTAGGCTCATCTTTGGTAAATCAAGGTTTGATAGCTCAAAACAGCTGCATGAGAAGTTACACTGGCTTCCTGTGCAGGACAGAATTATTTTCAAAATCTGCACAAAATTATCTATGGAGATGCCCTTGCTTATATGGACACCCTCATTAACTTGCCGCCTAGGAACTCCCACAAGTCAACTCATTCGTACCTGAATCTCCACTACCCAGATGTCTTTGGCCTCAAGTACAAGACCACCTATGCATCCTCCTTCTCCTATTTCAGCACTCAGCTGTGGAATGGGCTGCCTCAATTGGTCAAACTCACCCCTGATCACCCGACCTTCAAGAAGCGTCTCAAGACCTTCCTTTTTGGTAGAGCTTACGCTAGGAACCCACCTGGCATCCCATCCTTTTGAACTCCGGCAAACGAAGCGACACATTGTCAGCCTTTACTCTTTCCCCTTACCCTCCTCAGTTATTTCTCTTTCCCTTTCTGACATTGCCTATATGCTTGCTGTATTATTGTACATTTTTGAAACTGCTGTACGCCACCTGCCTGTGGGTGGGAATACTGTGGGATATAAATACTATAAATAAATAAAATAAATTTATCAAAATAAAAATTTAGTTCACCTCTCTTCACATCAAAGCAGGTGATAACTAATATATACAGTAAAACCAAATTCACATAAAAGATAAAAAGCTACATTATAATAACCAGATACACGTTACAAACTAAACAGTTTTACTGAAGAGTAGAAAATGGTTAAGAGCCATTTGCATTCAAATAGTCATATAGGGCCGGATTCTATATAAGGTGCCTAAAAATCTGCCTAAGTGTATTTTATAAGTGGCATCTAGATTTAGGCATGGTATATAGAATATGTTCAGTTGATATCCCAGTGCCTAAAACTATGCACTAGCCATGCCCCTTTTGAACTGCGCACATTAGAATTTAGGCGCAGCTCATTACAGAATATGCCTCGTGAGTTATGTGCGTAAATTCTAATTATTGCCAATTAGTGCTCATTATTGCTTAATTGCTGTTATCAATGCTGTTAGCTTGTTTAGCCAATTAAGCTACATGCATTGTTATAGAATATGCCCGGATTTTGTCACGGATCTCTAGGTGTGCTATATAGAGTCTGGCAGATAGGGCTAGATTCCATATACGGTATTTAAAAAATCAGCAATGAAGCCCCCCCCCCCCCCCCACACACACACACACACACACTTAAGCAGTATTCTATAAGCCACCCTAAAGTTTGGTGCAGTTTATAGAAAAACGCTTAAATGGAGAGGTTGTGAGTACATTTAGGTGCAATGAAAACATGGTGCAAATGCCCACACCTAAATTCACACCGTTATTCTATAATTACATATGTAACTCAAAACCACACCCACGATCCACCTCGGGAGGTCCATGACCCTCCAGTTTCCGCATCCTCTTTTTTGGGCCATAAGTAACGTTTAGGTATGGATCCCATATAAGTCCCCATTAAAAAGCCAATTATTTGGCACTAATTGATACATTATTCTATTAAATTGTACATGCAAATCGGGAGCATGCTTAAATTTGTGCTTGCAATTTTTGGCAACATGTATAGAATCATGAAGTTAATCCTAAGTAGTGATTTTGGAAGAGTTGTCACTTCCACATGCCTATGAATGGCATGCACAGAATTAGAGGGGGTTGAAGGGGCCTGAACAGTATCCAGGCATTTCTTACTGCACATACACTTCGGAAAATGACTTTATCAGCTTTTACACGTGTAACTGTCAGCTAGCTTCTCATTTGGAATTGGGGTTTGGAAGGGAGAATTACTTGCATCTGTGGTGTCTCAAAGCACCTCTAACTTCAGGAGAGCTGAGTTTTAGATCTTGACTCCTTCACTGTCTTCCCTTGTGTCACAAAAGTCCTAGCCATCCACCTACGGCTACCCTGCGACCACTTAGAGGGTCTATCCCCAGTACAACTCAGGTCTACCTGCAACTTGTGCTCTATACTAGCACCCTCCTCCCACCGGCTGGTTCACAACCACCTCTGGGCGAATCTCCCACACTCAAATTATCCCCAGTAATTTCTAGGTTCCAAGAGGCCACACTCCCAGTGATCCCACAATTCCTAGAAAGCATTCACAGACCCAACACACAAACCACCAGGATCCTTTATCAGTCAAGACAAGCAGAGGCATTCACTACATGTTAGAAAGAAACAGATTTTAAAGTCACTATAGAGAAAGCATTCACAACCCATGGGGAGGAAGTCACAGACATCATATAATAGTGACAACAACAACAACAAAACTAAAACAAAAACAACAACAAAAAAACAACAGTGAAACCAAGCAGAGAAGCCTAAGTTGACCATGTATTTAATTGTGGAGGTAGCTATCGTCTGTTGCTATTGGATCAGATTTGTCACTGAGATAGAGATGGGAAGGGTAAGAATGGAGGCAGAGGACTCCACTACTGCCAACTCCAGACTTCACGCCTTCTGTCTCGCTGCACCCTACGCCTGGAGTAAACTTCCTGAGCCCCTACATCTTGCCCCATCCTTGGCCACCTTTAAATCTAGACTGAAAGCCCACCTCTTTAACATTGCATTTGACTCGTAACCACTTGTAACCACTCGCCTCCACCTACCCTCCTCTCCTCCTTCCTGTACACATTAATTGATTTGATTTGCTTACTTTATTTATTTTTTGTCTATTAGATTGTAAGCTCTTTGAGCAGGGACTGTCTTTCTTCTATGTTTGTGCAGCGCTGCGTATGCCTTGTAGCGCTATAGAAATGCTAAATAGTAGTAGTAGTAGTCTCTTGTAACCAGAGCTAATATTGTGATGTCATAATGCCTCAGGCCACCAATAAGAGCCAACCTCATCAGTGATGTCACAATGGCTTGATTGTCCTATACTTGGCTCACTTTTATTACATAGCTCTTTGAGCAGGGACTGTCTTTCTTCTATGTTTGTGCAGCGCTGCGTACGCCTTGTAGCACTATAGAAATGCTAAATAGTAGTAGTAGTAGTAGTAATATTGGTAAATGATGAATTGCTTAATGTAGCCCTGTTATTCTATTCTATTGAAGTCTTGTATTCCGCTATAATCCAATTGAATTAAAAGTGGTTAACAAATTAAATAGTACTTCAAAGATAATGACAGAAGAAAAACAAATATAAAAACAATTATTAACACACTTAAAATCACTGTTCAAACATGTACATTTTTAACATTTTCCTAAAATGGAGATAAGAAGATGCTTGCCTTACATTAAGAGGAAGCTTATTCCATAATCTGACTCCTGAAAAAGGAAAAGAGGCTTCTAAGAGGGATTTAAGATGAATGTTTTGCAAAAAGGGGAAACCTAGGTTCCAAGTCCTAAGAAAACCTAAGGTCCTACCCATTGAAGGCAAAACCAGTAACTCAATTAGACCCTCAGAATTTAAACCAGATGTTGATTTAAAGACCAAAGCACCTTAACGTTAATATGATCATTCACTGTCAGTCAATGGAAAGCACAATATGTTAGGAACACTGTCAAATCGTCCAGCCCTACTAATCAACCTGATAGTTGTATTTTATACCAATGTCATCTGTCTCAATTGTTTTACTGAAATACTCATGTATAGTGAGTTGCAATAATCCAGTTGAGGCAACAAAACAGCCTGAGATACTGATCTAAAATCTTCTTTCAAAGATCTTATGGCATGAAGCTGCAAACGCCTGAAGAAGAATCTTTTACTAAGGGTGTCAATCTGATTTTTAAAAGTCAACATTGAATCTAAGATGACACCCAACACCCTTGAATGATCCTTTCTCTTTATTATTTCATTCAAAGACAACACCCAACACCCTTGAATGATCCTCTCTCTTTATTATTTCATTCAAAGACAAAGTAGAGGAGTGTGGTAGCCGTGTTAGTCCACTCTTAAGGTTATCAATAGAAATCAAACAAAATAAAACATGGAAAAGAAAAAAAGATGATACTTTTTTATTGGACATAATACATTTCTTGATTAGCTTTCGAAGGTTGCCCTTCTTCGTCAGATCGGAAATAAGCAAATGTGCTAGCTGACTGTATATAAGTGAAAACATTCAAGCATTACTATGACAGTCTGACAGGGTGGGAGGATGGGGGTGGGTAGGAGGTATGCATGGGGACATCAAAGCATATCATTGAAATTCTAACAGGATGGGTGTGGATAGGTGAGGGATGGGGTGATCAACAGAGACATACAGCTTTATGGTTTATAATGGGCTAGGAACCCCATGCATACCTCCTACCCACCCCCATCCTCCCACCCTGTCAGACTGTCATAGTAATGCTTGAATGTTTTCACTTATATACACTGTCAGCTAGCACATTTGCTTATTTCTGATCTGACGAAGAAGGGCAACCTTCGAAAGCTAATCAAGAAATGTATTAAGTTATGTCCGATAAAAAAGGTATCATCTTATTTTCTTTTCCATGTTTTATTTTGTTTGATTTCTATAGATTCTACATGGAATGTTGCTATTCCACTAGCAACATTCCATGTAGAAGTCAGCCCTTGTAGATCACCAATGTGGCCGCGCAGGCTTCTGCTTCTGTGAGTCTGACGTCCTGCACGTACGTGCAGGACGTCAGACTCACAGAAACAGAAGCCTGCGCAGCCTTCTACATGGAATGTTGCTAGTGGAATAGCAACATTCCATGTAGAATCTCCAATAGTAGCAACATTCCATCTAGAATCTCCAATAGTAGCAACATTCCATGTAGAATCTCCAATGGTATCTATTTCACTGTCATAGTAATGCTTGAATGTTTTCACTTATATACACTGTCAGCTAGCACATTTGCTTATTTCCGATCTGAGGAAGAAGGGCGACCTTCGAAAGCAAATCAAGAAATGTATTAAGTTATGTCCAATAAAAAAAGGTATCATCTTATTTTCTTTTCCATGTTTTATTTTGTTTGATTTCTATAGATTCTACATGGAATGTTGCTATTCCACTAGCAACATTCCATGTAGAAGTCGGCCCTTGTAGATCACCAATGTGGCCACGCAGGCTTCTGCTTCTGTGAGTCTGACGTCCTGCACGTACGTGCAGGACGTCAGACTCACAGAAACAGAAGCCTGCGCAGCCTTCTACATGGAATGTTGCTAGTGGAATAGCAACATTCCATGTAGAATCTCCAATAGTAGCAACATTCCATGTAGAATCTCCAATAGTAGCAACATTCCATCTAGAATCTCCAATAGTAGCAACATTCCATGTAGAATCTCCAATGGTATCTATTTTACTGTCATAGTAATGCTTGGATGTTTTCACTTATATACACTGTCAGCTACCAACATTTGCTTATTTCTGATCTGACGAAGAAGGGCAACCTTCGAAAGCTAATCAAGAAATGTATTAAGTTATGTCCAATAAAAAAGGTATCATCTTATTTTCTTTTCCATGTTTTATTTTGTTTGATTTCTATTGATAACATTCAAAGACAAAGTAATTGAAGTATTGATCCTAATTGCTCAGAAAAGCCCAGTAAAGCAGGACAGAACCATAGACCCCCCCACCCCCCACCCTTTAACTATTGAAGCTTACAACAGAAAGAAACTGAGTAGATGACTGAGTGAAAGTAAACGTTAAATATAATCCAAAACAGAACCAGCATGGAGAGAAGTTAATGTGATGGGGCAGATAATGAAGGGAGAATATTGTGCTTAAAATATGTCTCTAGGTACACAGAGGCTAAGGAGAGAAATACAAGTGTAACCTACAGGGCTTGGAATAAAAGTGCTGAAAATCTATAAAAGCCCAGAAAGTCTGTTAAGTGGCCATAAAAATGTCCTTTAGGTTGACAGAGTAGCTCGACCGGCGCTTTGGATAACTGATGAAAAGAAATGAGCTTGCCTTCTATATCTGCTCAGGTGGAAGATTCTGAAGAAGACAAACATTTGTCTTTGGGTAAGAACTGCAGCTGTAGCAACCTGAACGTATGTTCAAAAAGGACTATATTTTTTACTGTATTTGGAAAATAATAACTCTTATGATTTCCCACTGAAATAAAGAGCCTGACCTGATTTCAGCTCTGTTTCATTTTGATAGGACATAGGGCTCCGATTACTTAGCCAAACTGAGCTGGCTTATACAGGGATTTAGATTGAGAAATCACTCAAACGTATTCCAGCTCTGTCTTATCTATCTTTATCTATGAATGTTTCTGCTGCCTATTGTGTGTCTGTCTGTCTCTAGATCAATCTGTCTGTCTTTTTCCCTTACTGTTCTTTTTTTTTCTGTTTCCTTGTGACTGTATTTTATTTTTCAACTCACTGAAAGAAATACAACACCCGATCCCTATCGGTGTGCTGCTTTACATTTGCTTTTTTAGGTACTGCTGATAGGGAAGTGCCAAGCATGTTTTTTTTTTCTCGAAAGGGATAAAATATGTTGAAAGACAAAAATGCTGAAAAGTGAAATGAAAGCCTGAAGGTTTCCTTGGAGGTAAATTCTCTATGGGGCCCTTTTAGAAAGGCTTGCAAGGCCCTACGTGTATCCAGCGTGTGTTAAATTGGAATTACTGCCTGGCTACCGCATGCCCTGGGAGTTTAATCCAAGCGTAGAGTGAGGCGAGGCAGAATGAGCGGAGCCTGGAGTTGGTGGGGGTGGAGAAGGGTACTGAGAGGAGGGATTTGTCCTGTGAGCGGAGGTTACGGGTAGGAGCGTAAAGGGGAGATGAGGGTAGAGAGGTAATGAGGGGCTGCAGATTGAGTGCATTTGTAGGTTAACAAGAGAAGCTTGAACTGTATGCGGTACCTGATCGGAAGCCAGTGAAGTGACTTGAGGAGAGGGGTGATATGAGCATATCGGTCTAGGCGGAAGATAAGACGCGCAGCAGAGTTCTGAACGGATTGAAGGGGGGATAGATGGTTAAGTGGGAGGCCACTACAATAGCCCTTATGATTGAAGGGGGCACATGTGTGGGTACAGTGGGTTTCTGGTGAGTTTTTGAGGGCTCACAGTTTCCACTACAGGTATGGGCCTGGGCCTACCTATCTACGGTGCACTGCACCCACCACTACACTACTCCAGGGACCTGCATGCTGCTCTAATGGACCTAGCTATAACATCTGAGGATGTCATGGGGACTGGTGAATTCTATTTTTATTCACATTTTTTGGTGGTGGGAATGGGTCAGTGACCACTGGGAGTCATCCCTGAATCCCTCCAGTGGGATTATTTGACTTATTATCCGTATGTCTTATTTGTTGGAAAAACAGGTTTATACCAAAATGTTGACATTCTCACTCTAGACATTTTGGTTGTCTTCCATTAAGACTGTAAAATGTCCAAGTGTTAGGCATGCCCTAAGCTCACCCTAATCCCACCTTCAAAACTCCCCCGACAAGCCCCCTTGTGATTTGAATGCACTGCAGATGAAATGCCTAGATAAACATCTGCAAAACAGGTGTTGAAAACACAGATTTGGACATCCAAATGGTGCTTTATGACACTTTTTGGATGGTTTTCCCTTTCAAAAATGAGCCCTCATTTCTATTTAATGTTTTAAAACTAGAGCACAAATGTAAACTCCCAAGGTTTGTTTCTATAGTAGAAAAAATATTGATAGCACAGATTCACTTCGTCAATATTTCACAACTCTTTTAAAGTATATATGGTATATCTCTGTCTATAATATTTAACAAACTAGATAATTCATAGATAAATTGTTCGCCCATCAAGATGTCAATGTTGTTTTATAGTTATTGGTATCGCTATGCTGTGAAATATTTCACATTTGCCTTTAAAAGTATTGATTACAGGCCAAAAAGAACTAGAGAATCTTTCCAGGTGGAAGCACGAGATACTGTATAATTATCTGATCTTATTATTTCTGATTAAGTAATCTGTTCACTAGTGTGCATACACAAGGATATAGTTGCGTTCATCAACACATTATTAATATTTTTTACATTTTAAATAGCTTTGCATTGTTTTAGCTTTTGATGTACATATTATTATGAGCCTAAACGTGTCTGGGTCACCGACAGTGGTCAACAGTACAACTTTATCTGAGCTATAGATTACAATATAAGTTTACATATACCCAGGTGACCCTGAGTTGATGTATTAGGTGTCTTCAGCTCTCTGAGCCATTGGGTTATTATAGAATAAATCCTTACTGACTGAAATGCACAATTGGGAAAAATGGAATTTACTCTTGTATCATATAATGTGTCTCAGGGTACAGAGCAAAAATGATGAACTCTGTAACAACTCAGTTCACTTAAACCTATAATACTGAAAGTAAGTAGGAAAAATTACTTTTCCTTAGATCCACACAACTACATTGATTCAAAAAGAAATAAAAAAGAAGAAGAAACCAAGAAGGAACACAAAGGTACAAACATTTTCTGCAGATGAATTACGGACAATTCAATTTCTGTGCACATCCCTGGGACCTTACAAAATGTGTGTTGTATCCAAACGTATAGGTCTTTGTCAAGTGGGAATTAGCATATTTCTGCCATTTAATCATACAATACAGTTTTGATTCATGGATCTGAGGTACTTAATCCACTGTAGCTGTCATGAGCAGATTGGACTTTTGGTTTATGAGTAATGCATCTAATACAATTAGTCTTTCCATTGATAATCAGTTAACTGGTAACAATGGTTCTATGTTCAACATTCTGGAAGCAGAAGCTTGCTAGGGCCATGTTTATTTATTCTGGGGGGGGGGGGGGGGGGGGGGGGGTTAATAGCCTAAACTAGCTTTGGTGATGTTTGCCAAATTTTGTAAGGAATGAAACTATTGCCATTATTTGCCCAAATAAAATTCCTGTTAGTTGACAAAATGTCTGTCTGTAATGAGCTGAGATGTTCCATCAGAAAAAGATTGGAGTAACCCATTGGAATATAGTAGCATCTGTATAAGAACCCTGTACCAGATCTCTAAGAAGTTATGCAAAAGACTCCGGCTTGATTCTCACATCATTTTCTTATATCTTAGTAGTTTATAGTGCTTAAAAAACAATATTAATAACCCCCCAGAAGAAAAAGAAAATCATAGGCATTTCCTATCATCATTGCCATCTATCCTGTTTTATTTATTTATTTATTTATTTTTTATTTGTTACATTTGTATCCCACATTTTCCCACTTATTTGTAGGCTCAATGTGGCTTACATAGTACCGGAGAGGCGTTTGCGGACTCTGGTGTGAACAAATAGAAAGTGATGTTGTGGTAAGATAAAGTTCATGTGGCACAACCACATTAAGGAATCGTACAGCGGAAGGGTTGTGTTATGTCCATTACGTTCTTTAGTTTTGTTGTGTTGCTGAGACTGAGCATTTAAGCTTGGTCAGTATGGTATGCCTTTTTGAACAGGTTGGGTTTTAGAGCTTTATAGAATTTTAGATGGTCATGTGACGTTTTCAAGGCTTTTGGTAATGCATTCCACAGTTGTGTGCTTTAGTAGGAGAAGCTGGATGCGTAAGTTGTTTTGGATTTAAGACCTTTGCAGCTTGGGTAGTGCAGATTCAGATAGGTTCATGCTGATTCAGATGTATTTCTCATTGGTAAGTCGATCAAGTTTGTCATGTATCCCGGGGCTTCACCGTAGATAATTTTGTGAACCATGGTGCAAAGTTTGAAAGCAATGCGTTTTTCGAATGGGAGCCAGTGTAAATTTTCCCGGAGGGGTTTTCTGCTGTTAAATCGAGTTAGAAAATGCCTCTCATTTCGAACAAATCTGAGAAAATATTTCTTCACTCAAAGCATAAACAAGCTCTAATCCACATCCTAGAAAAGTGGGCATGGAAATAGGAGGGTCATGGGTGTTTTATTTATTTGTTGCATTTGTTTCTCACATTTTCCCACCTATTGGCCGGCTCAATGTGGCTTACATTATGCCGTAGTGGCGATCGCCATTATCGGAATGAGAAATACAGAGTGGTATTGCATTAAAGTTCATAAGTGACAGAGTACTTTAAGCAGTCAGGTATAGAGAGTTCATTTCCAGAATGAGAAATAATGTGGTATTGTGTTAAAATTTAATGGTGACAGAGTAAATTAAGCAATCAAGTATCGAGGGTCCAGTTTTGTCCGGTTCTGGTATAAGTTTCGTTATCTGGAATTTAGGATAGATCATTGTGGTATGCCTTTTTGAACAGGTTGGTTTTTAGTGATCAGACTGTTATGACTGTTGGAAGGGGTTGGAGGAACGGGCAGGGGATAGGGAAGCCTTGTGGGGCCCTTATCCAGGTATGGGCAGCTCCTTGAAGTCACCTAGGTGTGCCAAAATTCAGGAAGGAACATGGATGTGGATTCCAGTTAAGCATGTAATTATAGAATAAGGGGTTTCCATGTGTAAATTTAGGTGGGGGCATTTGCACCTCATTTTTGTTGGTGCAAATGGACACACCTACATTTATATATCTGACCCCTGTGCTTAAGTGCTGTTCTATAAACCACGCCTAACTTTAGGCATAACTTATAGAATAGCAGTTAAGCAGGTTTTTCTCCTCACCAATTTTTTAGGTGCAATTTATAGAATTCACCCCTCTGTGCCCATATATTTTGCACCTAATGTTTAGTGCACTTTCTTGACTTTACCCCTTTCTGTACGATGCAAATAATATCCCCTTACACTATAGAAAATCAACATTTCACTGGAAAGATAAAGAGGCTAAGAGAGAGAGAAGGAAACAAACCATGGAAGAACAAACCATGGAACATGATTCAGAAAAATAAAAAACTCTGGATAAAATACTTAATTTGACCAGAACATTAATATCAAAGATTCTGGATTTGATAGAAAAGAATTTTTTATTAATTAAGCACATTTTAGGGGCTCGGCCTCCTACTTTTCCCTAACACTGTAATCTATCTTGACATGGAAAAGGAATTGAACTGCATAAATTACACGAGGTTGAAAACTTGGAGACAATAAGGTACTTGAACAAATGTTCATGCATAAATATTAGGGAAGATACTGTAACAAGCATCCAGAGGAAATACAGTGATTCCCTCTATTACAAGTCTGGGCTATAACAAATGGAAGTCTTGTCTCCCAAATGAATTCTGTATTTATTACAGCAATAAAATCCTGCAGTAACAAATTTTCGTTATCAGAATTAAATCCGTTGGTTCCCTGCATATTAGTTTTGAATAGGAAATATAAGGTTACATATTTTACAGTTATTAACAACAGGGCATTGCATATACTGTATCATTCCTACTCTTTATGCCTCTAAATTTTTTTACAAATGGAGTAAAGGGGATGAAGAAGAGATACAAAGAAAAATAAGAAGTACTACTACTACTTAACACTTATAAAGCGCTACCAGGGTTACGCCGCGCTGTACAATTTAACACAGAGGACAGTCCCTGCTCGAAGGAGCTTACAATCTAAAGGACAAAAAAGTGCAGACAATCAAATTGGGGAAGTCTAGATTTCCTGAATAGATGAATAATGGTTAGGTGCCGAAAGCGACATTGAAGAGGTGGGCTTTGAGCAAGGATTTGAAGATGGGCAGGGAGGGGGCTTGGCGTATGGGCTCAGGGAGTTTATTCCAAGCATAGGGTGAGGCGAGGCAGAAAGGGCAGAGCCTAGAGATGGCGGTGGTGGAGAAGGGTACTGAGAGGAGGGATTTGTCCTGTGAGCGGAGGTTACGGGTAGGAGCGTAAGGGGAGATGAGGGTAGAGAGGTAATGAGGGGCTGCAGATTGAGTGCATTTGTAGGTTAATAAGAGAAGCTTGACTTGTATGCGGTACCTGATCGGAAGCCAGTGAAGTGACTTGAGGAGTGGGGTCATATGAGCATATCGGTCTAGGCGGAAGATAAGACACGCAGAAGAGTTCTGAACGGATTGAAGGGGGGATAGATGGTTAAGTGGGAAACCAGTGAGGAGTAAGTTGCAGTAGTCAAGGCGAGAGGTAATGAGAGAGTGGATGAGAGTTCGGGTGGTGTGCTCAGAGAGGAAAGGGTGAATTTTGCTGATGTTATAGAGAAAGAAGCGACAGGTCTTGGCTGTCTGCTGGATATGCGCAGAAAAGGAGAGTAAGTGTCACTGGATGCATCTTTCTTGGGATAAAAAAGAATTCTTCAGGGGAAAAATGTAACTATTTTCTTTTGGCCCACACTTGAACATGTTTTCCCATTTGAGCTAATGCATTTGATCCATTCCAAGAACTGTCAAATACCATGGTTTGTTTGTGAATTTATTACAGATGTGCTGTATATTCAGTAGTATCAATGGAAAAAGGTGTAACGTTATCAGGGGTCCTTTTACTAAGCCGCATAAGCGCTTATGCACGCCTAACGCATGTCAATTCTGAGTTACCACCCAGCTACCACGTGGCCTGGGTGTGTAATTTCATTTTTGATATGCATCCGATACATGCATGAAAAAATATTTTTATTTTATGGTGCAGGCTGTAATCGGCATTTTTAACACCCGTTGACCGTTACCACCCGGTGAGACTTTACTGCTAAGTCAATGGCTGCTGGTAAGGTCTCAGACCCCAAATGAAAGTGCACCAATTTTCATTTTGCCACGTGTCCATTTTTGCCCCCCCAACCCCCCCAAAAATGGCATTTTTTAAAGGTGCAGCCAAAACCCACACCTACACTACCGCAGGCCATTTTTAAGCTTGTTCGTACTGGACTGATATACATGGGATGAAATACCATAAAAGAAGGACAAAATTAAATTTAAATTCAATCTTTAAAAGAAAAAGGATGAATGTTAGTAAGGTGACTTGACTGACAGGAAGACACAATTGAAGCTGTCCAGTGCTGCCTTGATTCATTGGCTGTCTTGTTCTTAATTCTTCTAAGACTATTGAATCTTGTCTTACTGGCCATCCATTCCTTCTATTCACAGTGCTGATAATCATCCTTGTTGAAATGTTTAAATACCTCAAACATCAATTTGACCAACAACTAACTTTTGAACATGAAGCTGCTGCCATTACAAAAAATATTTTTACGCTGTCCATAAATTCCTTGATGCCTCAGCTTGCATGACCCTTCTTTATACTTTAGTTATTTTAAGATTAGATTACTGTAACGATGTTTATGCTGGTATTACTTATAGTTTAATGAAATGCTTATATCTGTCCAAAATACAGTTAGTCGTATATTTTCCCATGCCAGGAAGTTTGATCGTATCACTCCTCTTCTGATCCATCACCACTGGCTTCCAGCCCGCTAAATAATTAATTTCAAAATCTTGAAGCTAACTCACAAAATTATATTTTTCTGGCATCCTTCCTTGTCTTTCATCCAATGTTACATCCTATGTTCCAACTCAAGCACGTTGTTCTGCAGATGAATCTAGACTACAACTCAGGCATTCGGCACACAATCAGACGTATCAACCCCCGCCCCCTTCAATACCACACTACAAGCCGTATCTTCGATAGAATTGGATTTATTGTGGCCGCAGCCAGGAACATCAAAATTGTTACAACTTAAACAAATTACATTACATCTTCTAATAATCATTATGCCAGCATGCATTTCTACCCAGGCACACAGCTTCTACACGTAGTTGCATATTCTGGGCCACAGGGCAAGCCGTACCAAGCCTCTGTGGCCCCCTGTGCTGTTTTCCAAGCACCTGACGTCACTTGGTGTCTCCCGTTGAAGGAGGCACCTACCGCATTTGCAAAATGATGTTCTAGGCCTCCCAGCCGTCGAAGCCAGGAGACAAGCTGTATACACGTTGTTTCCTTATAACAAAGCTGCTGACATGCAAGCCTACCATTTGCATCAACTTGATATCTTTCCACACAACTCTTTCTGCAGCAGTAGTTACCCCAAATTTGTAACTGTTATGTGTCAAGCTGCTGTGTACCCATTGCTGGCTGTGCGTAAACATTGTAGTCTAACGCCTCGCTGCGACAAATCTTGCCTCTCAAGTGGGTGGGCGGGTGGGCGTTGCTCTTCTCCTGCCTCCAAATTCAAAAGGACTTCCTGTGCAGTTCGAATTCCTCTCTCTTCCTCCCTTGCTCCTCCCCTTCTTTCCTGCCCCCTCCCCTTGCTACCCCTTGTTTCCCTCCCACTACTACCTCTGCTCTCTAGCTGGCCCTCCCTGTACCCTCCCTCACACTTCTGTCTTCGCTGGCCTTCAGCCCGGTTGTGGTCGGCCCCCCCTTTAATGGGTGTGCCTGGTTCTTTTCCTCAGTTTATTGTTCTCATTTTTACTCTACTCAACAATCCATTTTTTTTTTTTTTGTTGCATTGCTCCTACCTTCTGGAATGCTTTGTCCATGAATCTTTGCTCAGAACCCTCCTACATGAAGTTTAGATCCAGTTTAAAAAACACAATTCTTTCAAAAGGCTTTTGGCAGACAATTACAGGGTCAGTTGCTCATTAGAGGAACCTGATTTGTTCTTAATCTTTCTTCTTTCTCCAATCTTTTTGTATCAATTTATGAAGTTCTTCTCTCTCTGATTTATGGGCCCTTTTACTAAGTAAGATGCGGTAAAAAGTGGCCTGTGGAAGTCTGGATGTGTGAATTTGGCATGCCTTAGACTATTTTTTTTACCATGGCTGAGAAAAAAGGGCTTTTTTAGTGGGGCGATAAATGGCCGTGCGCTAAAATTAAAAGTAACGCACAGCTATTTACTGCCTGAGAACTTACCGCTAGCCATTGACCTAGTGGTAAAGGCTTGTGAACTACTCCTGCAGTAATCAGAGTGCGCTAATGTGGCCGCACTGCCGATTACCACTGGGAATGCCCCTTGTGGTAGAAATTTAGAAAAATATTTTCTACCGTGGGAGGGGAGATATGATAGAGGTCTATAAAATAATGAGTGGAGTTGAACGGGTACATGTGAAGCGTCTGTTTACGCTTTCCAAAAATACTAGGACTAGGGGGCATGCGACGAAGCTACAATGTAGTAAATTTAAAAGGAATCGGAGAAAATCTTTCTTCACTCAACGTGTAATTAAACTCTGGAATTCGCTGCCAGAGAATGTGGTAAAGGCAGTTAGCTTAGCGGAGTTTTAAAAAAAAGGTTTAGACGGCTTCCTAAAGGAAAAGTCCATAGACCGTTATTAAATGGACTTGGGGAAAATCCACTATTTCTGGGATAAGCAGTATAAAATGTTTTGTACATTTTGGGGATCTTGCTGGGTATTTGTGACCTGGATTGGCCACTGTTGGAAACAGGATGCTGGGCTCGATGGACCTTTGGTCTTTCCCAGTATGGCAATACTTATGTACCTAAATAGCATACACTTACTTCAAAATTACTGCCGGGTGCCTGTGCTACCCAGATGGTAGTATTGATTTGGTACATGCTACCTGCATGTTAGCCTTACTGCAGCTTAGTAAAAGGAGCCCCTTAATCTGTAAAGTTCCTTATGCATTCATTTAGTAGGTGGAATATTAAGCACTGAGGAGGTCTTTTACTAAGCTGTGATAGCATTTTTAGCTCGCTAAAAATAAGAATGTGCTGAACGCTAGAGATGCCCATAGAGTCTCATGGACATCTCTGTTTTTATTTTTTGTTACATTTGTACCCCGCACTATCCCACTCATGGCAGGCTCAATGCGGCTTACATGGGGCAATGGAGGGTTAAGTGACTTGCCCAGAGTCACAAGGAGCTGCCTGTGCCTGAAGTGGGAATTGAATTCAGTTCCTCAGTTTCCCAGGACCAAAGTCTACCCCCCACCCTAACCACTAGGCCACTCCTCCACTGTTGCTACTATTTGAGATTCTACATGGAATGTTGCTATTCCACTAGCAACATTCCATGTAGAAGTCGGCCCTTGCAGATCACCAATGTGGCCGCGCAGGTTTCTGCTTCTGTGAGTCTGACGTCCTGCACGTACGTGCAGGACATCAGACTCACAGAAACAGAAGCCTGCGCAGCCTTCTACATGGAATGTTGCTAGTGGAATAGCAACATTCCATTCCATGTAGAATCTCCAATAGTAGCAACATTCCATGTAGAATCTCCAATAGTATCTATTTGTTTTTGTTTTGTTACATTTGTACCCTGCGCTTTCCCACTCATGGCAGGCTCAATGCGGCTTACATGGGGCAATGGAGGGTTAAGTGACTTGCCCAGAGTCACAAGGAGCTGCCTGTGCTGGGAATCGAACTCAGTTCCCCAGAACCAAAGTCCACCACCCTAACCACTAGGCCACTCCTCCACTCCGCTCTAGCATTTAGTGCATGCCAATCATTACTGCATGCTAAAAATGCTACCACAGCTTAGTAAAGGACCCTCTGAATAAGCATATCCATAAAGTCATGCCTATGGTGTTAGAATAGTAACAGTGGAAAGAACAGCAACGATGACCAAGGGGGAAAGAAGAACACAACCAATGAGTCGAAATGCATGCAATCCAAGGATTATTTGGCGAACATCAACAACTATCTTGCATAAAATGACCTGACATGGCTATGAGTTGGCATGTGTTGCCTGCATCAGCAGCATTTTCAAAAGGACACTATTGCTTGTTTAATGGCAGTGGCAATATGTCTCAACTGGATCAACAAAGCAGCATTAGTCCATATCTACGGGCATCAGCAACCTGTGTGACTACTGTACTGCAGGTTGCTGACTCCCATGGTAAATCAAGATGTAGTAAAAGCTCGGCTTTTACTTTGCCTTGATAACACCCCCCTCCCCCCTCCCCCGCAATGTATTTGAAACTCAGTTGGAAATATATATCAACTTCCTTTGAACAGAAGTTCAATGAAGACCGAATTGTACTTACATTAGATAAAATTCTCTATCTACTATTTTCTGAATGAGAATTATATATATATATATATATATATATATATATATATATATATATATATAATTATTCTCTTTTAAATATATTTATTACGAACCCTCTCAGCTTGCTGCTTTCATAACATCAAAAAGCACTAGTTAATCTAATAAGGAATTGGTTCACGTCTGATTGCAAATGTGTTTAAAAAATATTTTTCCTAAATCGCCGCTGTTTAGGAATCTTGGACTTTTATTGTGGACTTGAGATTGGTTAGAGTTTATTCTTTTCTTTCCCCTTTTTTCCCAGTTTAATTTTCTAAGATAACTAATCTTTTCTGTACAAGTAATGCAATGTCTTGTTTAAAAATATATTAATGCTTATAATAAATTAAAAAATAAAGATTATTCTCATTCAGAAAATAGTAGCTAGAGAATTTATATATAACTAGTAAAAAAGGCCCGTTTCTGTTTGTAAGGAAACGGGCGCTAGCAATGTTTTTTTTTTTTTTTTGGTAACTGTAGAGTTGTTAGTAAAGTATTACGGTATAATGAGAAGGAAAATTTGTTTCATTTGTAAATCATCTGTTGCTGTGTTGTACTATCATGTGAAGCCACTGTCTTTCCAGGTGCAGTGTATGTTTGAGAGAGTGCGAGTATGTGTGTGTCTGACAGACAGACAGAGTGTGTGAGTTTGATAGAGTGTGTCACAGGGACACACAAAGAGTGAGTGTGTGTGTGTTTGTGTGTGTGTATGACCCCTTCCTTCTGTCTGAGGTGCAGGGTCATCCCGTCCTCCCCCCCCCCCCCTCCGTGTTTCGTTTTTCAGTTCCTTTTCTTTTTTTTTTTTAATCTCGCGATTGTGCTCTTTTTTTTCCTGCCCTGTACCTGCTGTTAGGAAAGTTGGTCGGTCTGCTAAGCTTTATGCAGCTTGCTTTGTAGTCCACATCCCCTGCTGAGGTGCCCGGAGCCTGTGTGTTCACTTTTTTTTTTTTTTTAGTGCGGGACCGGAGGGCCAGTTCCTGCGCTCAGCTTTGTTTGTTGACGTCATTAAGTTCGATGCTGCCTAGCAGACCACCTCCGTGCTGAGGGAGCCACGGTCCCAAGCACTTTAGAACGTTGGAGGTGAGTTTTATTATATAGGATACTTCCTTAGAACATAAGAGCATAAGATAAGTCATGCTGGGTTAGGCCAAGATCCGATGAGGCCAGCTTCCTTCCTCAACAACAGCCAGTCTAGGAAACAACTTCTGAGCAGATCCCAAAAAGTACATTTATTTTCTCATAGCTTATTTCCAGACAAATTATGGTCTATGTTTTCATATCATGCAATTGAAATAATTGAGCTTTGTTGATCTTTTTTGTTCGTATCACAACTCATGCTGCAATCATGCTTATTTTCGAAAAAGAAGGACACTCATCTTTTGACACAAATTGGGAGATGGGCGTCCTTCTCGCAAGGTCGTCCAAATAGGCATAATCGAAAGCCGATTTTTTGATACCCTCGACTGCTTTCCGTCGCGGGGATGACCAAAGTTCACGGGGGCATGTCGGCACGGTTGCGAAGGCGGGACTGGGGCGTGATTAGGACATGGTCGTCCTCGGCCGATAATAGAAAAAAGAAGGGCGTCCCTGACGAGCACTTTACTTGGTCCAATTTTTTTCACAACCAAGCCTCAAAAAGATGCCCGAACTGACCAGATGACCACCGGAGGGAATGGGGGATGACCTCCCCTTACTCCCCCAGTGGTCACTAACTCCCTCCCGGCACAAAAAAACAAGTTTAAAAATACTTTTTTGCCAGCCTCTATGCCAGCCTCAAATGCCGTACACAAGTCCATCGCAGCAGTATACAGGTCCCTGGAGCAGGTAATATGCTGCGTGTTACGAACTATGGCAAGTGAATGTTTAATGGAGACCCCCCCCCCCCCCCATCTTTCAGTGGCATAGTACATCACAGAGACTCATGAGGCAGGCCTGTGGCCGAAGCACAGATCTGTGTCAAGTCGGTAATAAAGTTTCCTAACTTGACCCAGCTGTCCCAGTCTCTGGAGTCATTGGTCCACTTCCTACTTTTCTTTTCTGTCTTTTGGTTATGTAGGATTTTGTTGCTCATCCACCCAGGTGGATTTCCTATCCCTGGCACTAGCATGTGCCTACCACATGGCAAAATGTACTGCTATGGGATGCACTGAGGCATCCCACGGTAGTGTGACCATTAGTGTGTGCTAATCCAGTGCTCAAAAAGATTTTTTATTTTGCAGCATGGGAAGCATGATTATGGGTGGAGAGTAGGTGTGCCCTGTGCTAATCAGGTAGTGAGGGTACATTGCTGTGTGCTGCCTGATTGCTGCGGGGTTAGCATAGAAGCCCTTAGTGCCAACAAAATAGGTGTCAGTAAGGTCTCCCGCGGTAATGCCCACACTCTAATTGAGGAGGTCCAAGAAAACAACAAGGCAGACGATATGCAAGCTCCAAGATGGAAAATAACAAAGCAGATCAGTAGAAGTGGAACATAAGTATAAATTTATTAAATGAAAACCAGACATTCAAGACAGCCCGACACAGGCCGTGTTTTGCCCAAAGGGGCTGCGTCAGGGGCTACAAGACAAATGACATAACATTTAAAAACCTTTATAATGACAGCAAATATAAAACTGTATATAAATACATGTATTGTTAAAAAGAGAGAATGAAATTTCCTACTCTCATAACTAAAATTAAAAAATATGATCTATATATGCTCAATGAAATTATATACTCAATGAACAAAAAATATTTATAAGCTTAGATTGCATATATATAAATGTGCATTTAAAAATTACATTTCGAGCCTTCATAACACTCTAATTGGGAAATTAGGACGTGGCCATTAGAGAAAAATATAGTATTGTGTCCATTTTACCACCACACTAAAAATGCCTGCTATGTGTAGAAAACCCACACATTGACAGCAGTGCTGGACACTTTTTTAACGTGGCTTGGTAAAAGGGCCCCATTATGTTTAAGGGTCTTCAACTATCCGACTCATTCCAAAGAAGAAAACAATGCAAAGGAAATCAAATGGGGATAAAGATGGACAGCACGTGAAGCTGTGACTTCAAAACTATTCTGAGTATTTCCTGGGCATGTTCCATTCAGAGAAGAATAAAAATAACGCTTTCAATCATTTATATGCTGTCTTTGAGTGATTTGGGGGAAAGATCAGGCGCAGTAAGATGGAGTACAAAACCCAGATGCTTAATTGTAGGCACAGATGCAAAAGGAAAGACAAAGTGACAGCTCCAGGGTCTAAAACTACAGAGAGAATAGTAACAGGCAAGCAGAAGAGAGAACGTACATTTATTTAACAGGGGATTTAGGAATACATGAATGAAGCTGAAGTAAGTGGAGCACACATACAAGGAAGAAAGGATATGGAATAGAGAAAAAGAGAACTGAAGAAAAAAAACTGAAATTTAATGTTTTCTCTAACTTTCTCAAACTCAGTTTGAAGCCCATCTCACAGACCACCAGAACACATGAACTCAATATACAACAGAACCAAATAAAACCTACCAGCTTTAAATGGCATACTTTGGGTTCAATAGCTATGTTGTGTTTTTGGAGGACTCACACTTTTCACCACAACTTTAACGATTAGATTGGATATGGGCCTGAGTCCCTTTCTCTACAATTCATTGCACTGACCACTAGGTTGCTCCAGGGACCTGCTTGCTGCTCTAATAAGACTGGCCATAACATCTGAAGCTGTCAAAGAAACTGATATGTACTTTTGGTAGAGGCTATTATTAAAAACAAAATTACAGAGCACATCCGAGGACATGGATTACTGAGACCAAGTCAGCACGGCTTTTGTGTGGGGAAATCTTTGAAGGAGTAAACAAACATGTGGACAAAGGGGAGCTGGTTGACATTGTGTATCTGGATTTTCAAAAGGCATTTGACAAGGTACCTCATGAAAGGCTACAGAGGAAATTGGAGGGTCATGGGATAGGAGGAAATGTCCTATTGTGGATTAAAAACTGGTTGAAGGATAGGAAACAGAGAGTGGGGTTAAATGGGCAGTATTCAAAATGGAGAAGGGTAGTTAGTGGGGTTCCTCAGGGGTCCGTGCTAGGACCACTGCTTTTTAATATATTTATAAATGATTTAGAGATGGGAGTAAATAGCGAGGTAATTAAATTTGCTGATGACACAAAGTTATTCAACGTCGTTAACTCGCGACAGGATTGTGAAAAATTACAGAAGGACCTTACGAGACTGGGAGACTGGGCGGCTAAATGGCAGATGACGTTTAATGTGAGCAAGTGCAAGGTGATGCATGTGGGGGAAAAGAACCCGAATTATAGCTACGTCATGCAAGGTTCCACGTTAGGAGTTACGGACCAAGAAAGGGATCTGAGTGTCGTCGTCGATAATACACTGAAACCTTCTGCTCAGTGTGCTGCTGCGGCTAGGAAAGCGAATAGAATGTTGGGTATTATTAGAAAAGGTATGGAAAACAGGTGTAAGGATGTCACCCAACACATAATTAAACTCTGGAATTTGTTGCCGGAGAACGTGGTGAAGGCGGTTAGCTTGACAGAGTTTAAAAAGGGGTTAGACGGTTTCCTAAAGGACAAGTCCATAAACCACTACTAAATGGACTTGGGAAAAATCCACAATTCCAGGAATAACATTTATAGAATGTTTGTATGTTTGGGAAGCTTGCCAGGTGCCACTGGCTTGGATTGGCCGCTGTCGTGGACAGGATGCTGGTCTCAATGGACCCTTGGTCTTTTCCCGGTGTGGCATTACTTATGTACTTATGTTTCTTTCACAGTTTGGGGGTGTGAGAGGGGGTCATTGACCACAGGGAGACCACAGGAGTTTATGTCTTAATCCCTCCAGTGGTCATTTGGTCATTTATGTCACTCTTTGGTCATGATTGAAACGGGTCTAACCAAAGTGTCTTAACTTTGTCCCTAGATGTTTTCATTTTGTTCCATTATTGTAGAAAAATGCCTATCTTTTGATGCCATTCGTGCCGCACCCAAAACACGCTCCCAATGCACCCCCTTGAAATTTGGATGAACCGTGGAGCAAAATGTCTAAAAGTGAGGTGTCAAAAATTGCAACTTGGATATATTTGAGAGAAAAACATCCTTTTGCTACCTTATGATGCATTTTGAACATTTTTGTTTTGTTTTGCAAGCTGCAAATGGCTCATTCATCTCTTAGATGCATAGTTTTGGATGTATAAACAAATTATTGGACTGATATTAAGCCACCTGTTAAGTGCTTTATTTATTTAATGCCAGCTGCAGCATTTTAAAAAGCTTTAGATATTCAGAACCAGTATCCGGACAGCGGCCGGCACTGAAGATCTCAATAGAGTGGTGACAGCCATCTCTATCCGGAAAGTGGACATATTTGGCACTGGTAAGTATGCTGATAACTCTCTGGATAATTTAGGACAATATTTTACTGTCATAAGTTATCCAAATACTTCATTGCTTCACCCATGCCCCGCCGTAGTACTATCTGGTAAATACCGACCTAGTCTGTAAAAAATTCAGCAGCATTATCCAGAAAATGCCACTGAATATCAATGGCTAGAAGTGGCCAGCACAAATTATCCGGCTAGCGGCATCTTCTATCTGGATAGGTGGTTTTGAACACCAGGTCTTATATACCCAAAACTGCTGTAGTCCCAAGCAAAAAGGTGCTTCCCAAATAGAAAATTTTCTTTTGAGTAACTCCGATGGAATATTCCATATCATTGATATGGTTTTTGCATGTCTATAATAGCTTACCAAGAGCACTTTAGAAAGTCAATAGCTGATTGAAATATACTGGATATTATTCAAAGTCGTTAACTCGCGACAGGATTGTGAAAAATTACAAGAGGACCTTACAAGACTGGGAGACTGGGCGGCTAAATGGCAGATGACGTTTAATGTGAACAAGTGCAAGGTGATGCATGTGGGAAAAAAGAACCTGAATTATAGCTACGTCATGCAAGGTTCCACGTTAGGAGTTACGGACCAAGAAAGGGATCTGGGTGTCGTCGTCGATAATACACTGAAACCTTCTGCACAGTGTGCTGCTGGGGGGTAGGAAAGCGTATAGAATGTTGGGTATTATTAGGAAAGGTATGGAAAACAGGTGTGAGGATGTTATAATGCTGTTGTATTGCTCCATGGTGCGACCGCACCTTGAGTATTGTATTCAATTCTGGTCGCCGCATCTCAAGAAAGATATAGTAGAATTGGAAAAGGTGCAGCGAAGGGCGACTAAAATGATAGTGGGGTTGGGACGACTTCCCTATGAAGAAAGACTAAGGAGGCTAGGGCTTTTCAGCTTGGAGAAGAGACTGCTGAGGGGAGACATGATAGAGGTATATAAAATAATGAGTGGAATGGAACAGGTGGATGTGAAGCGTCTGTTCATGATTTCCAAAAATACTAGGACTAGGGGGCATGCGAGAAACTACAGTGTAGTAAATTTAAAACAAATTGGAGAACATATTTCTTCACCCAACACATAATTAAACTCTGGAATTCGTTGCCGGAGAATGTGGTGAAGGCGGTTAGCTTAGCAGAGTTTAAAAAGGGGTTAGACGGTTTCCTAAAGAACAAGTCCATAAACCACTACTAAATGGACTTGGGAAAAATCCACAATTCCGGGAATAACATGTATAGAATGTTTGTACGTTTGGGAAGCTTGCCAGGTGCCCTTGGCCTGGATTGGCCGCTGTCGTGACAGGATGCTGGGCTCGATGGACCCTTGGTCTTTCCCAGTGTGGCATTACTTATGTACTTATGTACACAATGTAGTGACTGCTAAATGAAGGCGGTATAAGCCCCAAGCTCATCAACCCATAAGAAGAAAATTACTCTACTGGGCTTCTTGTTTCTTTAGCGTGAAAGAACTCTCCAGGGTCCTCAGGTGAAGTTCAAGATCCTTAACAAAAATTCACTTGTCAGATTAAGGGACAGTGCACCAAAACTGTGGTTCCTCTAAACAAAGTCTCTTTAACTGGAAATAATAGCAAGGAAACACATTTCCAAGAGAACAGTTTCTTTACAAGCAAAAGTGCTTTAGACAGAAAATCATTCCATATTTTCTACAGTACTTAGTACTTAATGTCATTCACTGCCCGATACAGTCCTTTCAAATGACTCAGCTAATTCCATAACTTCTATACGCACCTTTTTCCCCCTGTTCTAGCTATAAGTTAGCAAGCCCCTAGGTTGGGGAAGGTGGATGAATGGAAAATAATTGGCAGTGACTTGCCATTAAGGAGGTAGTTAAGGAGCTTTGGAGGGACACACAAAGATTTGGATTATTTGAGGGATTAAAATGTTAAGTAGGGGTTTAAAGATTTTAACATTCATTACGTACAGTGCCAATAAGAAGATAATGTCTTTAGATTAAATGCAAACCGTATGTTTGTACAAGAAATACAGTTTTGTAAAAGGGTTTACTTAAAAAATAATATCCAGAGGAACGATGACAGCTGATGACGATGGTCACCAAACTGATGAGCTCTCAGAGGGCAGGCTACAGAAGTAATTATTTGTACCAATAAAACCCATCTATAATAGTTGGCGAGTTGTATGCAAATGGAATGAAGTCTATCAAGAAGAAGTTGGAGCCATTCAAGACCACCTTTGTAGCGGACAAGGAGCGCTACACAAACATAGAAGAAAGACAGCCCCTGCTCAAAGAGCTTACAATCTAATAGACAAAAAATTAAGTAATCAAATCAATTAATGTGTACGGGAAGGAAGAGAGGAGGGTAGGTGGAGGTAAGTGGTTACAAGGGGTTACGAGTCAAAAGCAATGTTAAAGAGGTGGGCTTTCAGTCTAGGTTTAAAGGTGGCCAAGGATAGGGCAACAGAGTCAGAGTGAAGGCAGGAAGGAGCCATGGGGGAGAGTGGCATGGAGGGAGGGAAGGATCACAAAAATGGAGATTCATAGGTGGATGGCAGATTAAAGCAGAGTATTAGAGCAGTAAAAAAATGAAATAAAGAAATAGAAGAGCACAGGGGTCTTTTTACAAAGGCACATTAAAAAGCGGGCTACGGTAGTTTGGGTGCGTGTTTTGGACACATGCTGGGCCATTTATTTACCGCATCTGGGAAAAAAAAGGGGGGTTTATGGGCCAGGAAATGGACATGCGGAAAATTAAAACTAGCGCACACCTATTTATGGCCTGAGCCCTTAACGCCAACCATTGACTTAGTGGTAAGGGCTCTTGCGCTACCAGTGCAGTAACTGTGCAGCACACACCAACTGCCGATTACCGCCAGGAACGCCTCCCATGGTAGAAAATAGAGATTTATTTTCTACTGTGGGATCCGACACATACCAAACTCAGAATTACCAGCAGGTGCACACTCTAGCCTAGCGGTAGTACAAATTTGGCATACACAACCCAAGCATTAGCCCTCTCATGCCTTTGTAAAAGGGCCCCTAAAAGAGACATGGTTGATATTGGTGACAGAATAGAACACCTGATGGTGAGGTAGAAGTAATAGGAGGAGGCCATAGATTTAGATCAACATGATGGCAGAGGCTTGGAAAATAGGTCCTGATTGAATAACGTTAGATTGCAGAGGGTCCCAGAGGACTACAGCCTTTTGGACTGTGCAAAAGTGGTTCAGCAAATCTGCACCTAGTCATTGGTGGAATAAGAGGGAGTTAAGGCCCCAGAACACATCAAGGTGGACTATGCGTACAGGACTTAAGTCCAAGGAGAAGATCAGGACCAAGGGATATAATAGCTTCCCTAAAGGACTTTACAGTGAAAGAGCAAATGAGGAAAACCAGGATGTGAGACTCAAAACAATGATAGAATGCCAAGTGGAACAACAACACTGCAGCCATACAGAGAAATCAAAGAAGTGGTGGTGATATTTTTTAAGAAATGAGACTCTTTGATATTGCTGGGCATCTCCCCTTTGGACTACAGTTCGAGAAAAGGGAGAATTAAAAAAGGCCCTGATGGTGGATGAGTCATGGGATATGCTGCAGATGGCAAGCATGAGTGGGCAGCAAAACACTGAGGGGAAAAGGAAGGAGAGGGAAGAGCATGATCAATGCAAATGAGATGGACTAGAGTGTCATAAGAACATAAGCACTGCCATACTTGGACAGACAAAAGGTCCGTCAAGCCCAGTATCTCATTTCCAACAGTGGCCAATCCAGGTCACAAGTACCTAGTGAGATCCCAAAAAAGAAAAGCAGATTTTATACTGCTCATCCCAGGAACAAGCAGTAGATTTTCCCAAGTTCATCTTAATAATGGCTTATAGCAGGGGTCCTCAAATCCAGTCCTCAAGGTCCAAAACCCAGACTGGGCTTCAAAATGTCCACAATGAATATGTATGAGCTCTATTTGCATGCAATGGATGAAATAAATGGAAATAGATCTCATACATATTCATTGTGGAAATCCTGAAACCCAGGCTGGGGTTTGGACCTCGAAGGCTGGATTTGAGGATCCCTGGTTTATGGATTTTTCTTTTAGGAACTTGTCCAAGCCCTTTTAAAATTATGCTACACTAACTGCTTTTACCACATTCTTTGGTAACAAATTTCTGAGATTAATTAGACTTTGAGCGAAGAAATATTGTCTCCAATTTGTTTTAAATGTACTAGTTAGTAGCTTCATAGCATACCCACTTTTCACTGTGTTTTTGGAAAGAGTAAACAAGTGATTAACATCTTCTCATTCCACTCCACTCAGTATTTTATAGACCTCTATCATATCTCCCCACCACCATCTCTTCTCCAATTGAAGGAGTCCTAGCCTCTTTAGCCTTTCTTCACAGGAATGTCATCTCATTCCCTCTTTATCATTTCCATCACTCTTCTCTGTACCTTTTCTAATTCTGCTATATCTTTTTTTCAGATAGGGTGACCAAAATGGCACACAATAGTTGAGGTGCATTCACACCATGGAGCCATACAAAGATATTATAATTTTCTCAGCCCTACTCTCCATTCCTTTCCTAGTAATTCCTAACATTCTAGTTGTGTCTTAGCTGCTGCTGTGCACTGAGCAGAAAGTTTCAATGTAATATCAACAATTACATCTAGATCCTTTTCCTGGGTGGTGACTCCTAATGTGGAATTTTGCATCACTTAACTATAGTTTGGGTTCCTCGTCCCTACATTTAACACTTTGCACTCATATTAAATGTCATATGCCATTTGGATGCTGAGGTCCTCTTGCAATTTTCACAAAACTCTTGTGATTTAACAAATTTGAATGGCTTTGTGTCATCAGCATATTTGATCACCTCACTTGTTATTCCTATTTCCAGGTCATTTATAAATATGTTAATAAGCAGCAGTCCCAGAACAGATCCATGGGGAACCCCACTATTTAAACTACTCCACTGAGAATATTGAACATTTAAGCCTACTCTGACTCCTATCTCATGACTTTTTAACTTTCTTAGGAGTCTTTCATGAGTCTTAGGAGTCATACGCCTTTTGTGCTGATTTTTATCATATTTATAAATGACTTGGAAACAAGAATAACAATTAAGGTGATCCAATGTTCTGATGACATAATGTTATTCAAAGTTGTTAAATCAC